>NW_024340848.1:8409641-8770559 GCF_902729225.1 Pteropus medius | reverse complement strand
GGTCATCTCTGGATAGCTGCTTACATATGAGTGGATCTGTAAAGCGCCATTGGAAACTCTTTGTAGGGAGGGCTTGCTGTCAGATGAAATTCATTATAGATCAGTCTGATTGGTCATTTCATGAAGACATTGATGACATAAGAATTTCCATGTACCTCTTATCTCTTACCAACCAGATTCTCCAAAGGGGGAAAAAAAAAACCTTCCAATCTACTGCCTGTAAGGTATTATCTTGGTCGCCTGAATATGAGCAACAAATAGAGAAGGAGATGAAAGTGGAGGTTATTCCACATTTTGTATGCATATTCAACTTAATGTCTCTATTTTTAGCATTCTTGGTGGTCCCTGAGCCAGCTCGCTTCAGTTCACAAAAAGTTGATTATGCGTATCTCTTCTCAATTCCACGATCAGAATTATGTTGTTAGCTTGAAATTAGCTTGGGTGGGAGTATTTATACCTCTGAAACTGGTAATGACTTCAAATTGTCTTCCCTTCCCCCAGCCCAAGCTGATTGCTAACATAACCAGTGCTCCATGGGGCATACTAGGCTGTCTCCAGCTGTGTCTGGTCTTTCCCCATGCCAGAATGCCTCTGGTTTACCCCTCCAAAAATACACTTTTGATTTCCTGCCAGCACTGGGGAAAGGGAACATGCTCGTAGGGTTGCGCAGAGTGGGAGAAGGAGAGGAAATCTAGTGTCTAACTGCCTCTCAGATTTTCAAGCCACTCCCCAGTTTTCAGCCCTCTCTTCTGCCCCACTTTGAAAAGCACCTGGCACCACTGCTCCTGGTTTTGTGAAGCACAGTCAGGTTGCTTCTTGTCTTTATCTGCTGTGGTTTAGGTTTCAGCTTTCTGGGATCTCCCAAATCAGTGGCCATTCATTCATCTCTTTCCCAACTGCAAAATGAGGTTTCTGGTGTCTCTTCTCTGTTAAGGGCTTATATCTGTTTTTTTTGCCTTTTTTTTTTTTTTTTTGGTTTTGTTTTGTTTTGTTTTGTCATTTTAAATCCTTATAGTCCTTTTAGAGGTTTGAAGGAGGGGCAAAGTAACTACAAGCTCAATCTGCCTGAAGAGTTTACTGTTTATTAGGGGCGGGCCATGAGTCTGAGTGGTCCAGAAACACCCTTGGTACCCTGGGCCCACCCAGAAGTACCTGTCAAGGCCCTTGGCAGCCCCGGAGCCAAGGCGGCCTTTCTTGGGCTACACTTAATAAAACATAGATCAGGATCACCCCCGGGGGCAGGATCAGAACCACATTATGTGAGAATGGAGTTAACTATGTATTTGTTAAGTATTTGTCTGATGCTATTCAGAGCTTGGGCAACTGCTACAAACTTGGTAACTGTGACTTCCTGAAAACTCCCTCTTATTGGCTTTTGTAAAATACATATATATTTTCACTCGGAAAAGTTTCCAAGTACCAGGGCAACCTGAAGAGATCCTGTGGATTTGAGCCATTACCTGTCGATCTATAAATTGGTTAGAATTTAGCTGGCAATTGAGAAATAACTAATCTTGCTCTTGTTCCATGCAGCCTCAAGGTTCACACCATTCATCTTGTTAAATTCAGTTTTTCAGCTCCAAGAGGTAAGGAGGCATCCCAGCATGAATAACGTTGAAGAATAAATGGCATTTCTGGGCAGATCACTTAACAAAAATGTGTGCTGGGTGAGGCAAAAGCCTTGCTGATTTCTTTCATTCTGTGCCCAGTGGACCTACCAGTGGTGAGTGTAGGATGGCTGATTATTGCAGATTGGAAAACTTGGCCAACAATTTCTAAGACAAAAAAACACTCCTGTCACTGCAAGCAACCATGCAGCACCAAAGTACAACCACAAAACATGCTCTAGGTTGTTGGCCCAGACTCTTAGGAGACCTCATTCACAGTGAGCTGGTATGTGACATGGCGGGGCACTCAGGCCCGTCATTTCTAAGCACTTCCTAGGTTCACTTTTGGGAGAACAACTACCCTGCTGAATCAAGAGGGAAAGGCATTCATCCTTTTAAGATTTACCTTTTAAGTGTGGGAACCAAGTTGGGCAATGATTCCATTGGAAAGAAGTGATGTCATTTAGGGATAGAAGAATAAGCCATCCACTGTATAAGCCTATGCATTTGGAATTAGAAATAACATGGGTCCTAACCTCTGCTGTGCCAGTTTCTAGCCATTTGTCTTTGGGCAACCTCTCAACTTTATCTTCTCTTTCTGTAAAATGATATAATAAGAAGAACCGCCTGAAAAAGCTGCTGGACGGAGTGGTGAAAAAGCAGATGACACACAGGCTGGCTCATAAGCTCCCTAACTGTGTGTTACTATGGGTTGTCACTGTGGGTAGTGTGTCTGCCCCCAGTCAGCTCAGGGTCATACTGAGGTGGCTACTTTTGAAAGTATGGATCCAGTAGCAGAGTCTGCTTTCTGGGGAAGTGCCAAGGCTGCTCCCTGAGAATGCAGAGAATGACTTAAGGAACCTGAGGAAGATGCAGAGTTGACATTAAACATTTACTAAGCATCAAGAGCATACACAAAAGCAAATGGATTTATCTCCAGGAACATTTCACTTAACTTAAGGCATTAAACATCCACCTGAAGCATGGATCTGTTCATTTAATCTCTAATGAGAGAGTACCTTAGAAAGCATAATATTACACTTTCTTAATGCCTGCCAGGGCTGAATCTTGCCCTATCGCTTTCTCTCCCCACTGTTTTACACCCACACTGTTCCCTGGCAAAACCCCGCATCTCCAAGACAAACAGCCACAACGACAGCATTTCTTGGCTTGAACACAGGCATGTTTCATCAAATCCATATACACAGCAAACATATTGTGTGGAAAGTTCCCAAGTTCAAAGCTGAGTTTGAGTCTTTGCTCCTCGCTAGGGGGTTTTTGATTTGTTTTAAATGGAGGAGTTTCTTGTGTATGTGTGTACAAACATATGTATGCTAGTGCACACATGGCTGCATATGGATTCATGCTAAGGATGCACCTAATTAGCTCACTTTTAATTTTAATAGTAGTAATTATTATTACAGGAAATCACTTTGGATTCCATCACTTTCTATGTGAGATATTCACTAATTCTGAAAATATCACATGTAAAGCATATATCTTAGCATAAAAATCTTGAAATTTTCCATGGAAGATAGTAATGTCTTATATGATGCAGCCTCTTTGTATGATCATAAATTATTTATTTTTTTCTTTTTTAAAATAGACTTTATTTTAGAGTTGTTTTAGGTTAACAGCAAAACTGAGCCAAAGGTACAGAGATTACCCTTATATCTTTTGCCCTCACACATGAATAACTTCCTCCATTATCAATATCCCCAATCAAAGTGAGACATTTGTTATAACTGATGAGCCTATAGTGACACATCATTATTACCCCAAGTCCATAATTTACTTAGGGTTCACTATTGGTGTTGTACATTCTATAGGTCTTGACAAATGCATAATGATATATATCCATGGATTATTTTAATAGTTCTTTGGGCCTCAGCGAATTGAAATAATAAGACACTAAAACAGAGATCTTTCTTCCCAGGTTCCATGGGCAGAACTGTCTCAGCTAAGAAACGCAGAGCTACCTCTCTATTCAGAACATTTTCTAATAATATAACAAGGCTCCAACTTAAAAAAATTTCTTCACAGAAGTCTCAAAAGAACATTGTCAATAAATGAACACGTTTTCAGGGACTGAGGCTGCACTATTATTCTTTTCTCTGTAACCAGTTGTTCAGTATCCCTGTTTCTCAACCATGCTGCCTCCTATTCTTTCCAAGGTCAAGGTTGCACATGGACAATTTTGGCTGAATGGAGCCTTGACCCACACATGTGGTCATTTCTTCCTTTTTTTCTAATTTCCTCCTGTCACTGCCCTGAGCCAGGGGGTCCTCGGCATTCCTTGTCCCCCTCCTCTCCTCCTCCCTGAACTATGTGTCTTTGATTATTGCCCCTTAACTCTGCAGCCTGCTCAGGCAGCTCTTCACTCACTCTCAGGTACCTCTCTTATCCTCAAATCCCAAATCTCTTTCTTCATATGAGAAACATGCCTTGACCATCGATGAAACAATCTCTGCTGCCCTTCCTTGGGTACCCAAATGGAGGCTGATTTTAATGCTGTTTCTCTCCTCTCTAGATACTAAGGTCAGAGAAAGCTATAGTTTTCATTGGCTCCATTATATTTTTATAGACCCGAACATCTCCTAAACTATAACCAACAGGAGAAATGGACTATTTTATTTGTAAGCCAAAGAATCAGGTACATATGTACGTCTTTTTTTTTTAGATAGTGAAGAAAAAAATCATGCTAGATTGTCCACGTGGGACCATTCCTAGCCGCTGGTGGGCTATTCCTTTACACACAGCCAAAGTTACAGTGCTGGGCAGGGAGGCATGATTATGGAAATAGAGTTAGGGAAAACTGCCAACATGAACATGTATTATATAAACACAGCTCAAATTACCTTTATGTATTTTGAATTTAGAAATCTCACCAATCCACAGATGAAAAATATTCCTGCAAGTACCTAAGTCTGGAATAATATAAAGTGAACAGATAGTGCATTCAGCACTAGAAGTACCGTTACGCATTTCTCATGATTTGTACAACTTGCCTACTTTACAAATAACCAAAGGAGCAGGAGAACCAATCTTAGCAGTTCATTTAACTCTTCATATTTCCAGATGCTATTCTTGTGTCTGCTTCTGTTTGTATAACTGCCATTATGTTCCCTTTTCAATATAATCTAGTGTCCAACAGTCTCCTCTAGATGATGCAACCCTCTACCTCATTCCTACCAAATCAAAACAAATAGGGGTCTGCTGTGGTCCACAGCACGGCAGGAAACTCCCAGTCCTGCTACAAACCCACGAGCTGCCATTTTAACCAAGAGATGGCCAGTGTAGCTTTCCTTGAGAAAAACAGATATCCAAACCAGAAATAGCCTGTAAGACTTTCTTTTGGTCCTACCCACTTCATCCTCAGAAGTCAATAACCCCTGTGATTGTTGGGTGACTGGCCATGGTCCTCTGGGAACAAAGTACATCCTGGGCATCCTTGGCAGCTGCTTCCGGCTTTCGATTAGAGGGGAGATTCGCCATGCATTCTAATGAAAATGCTAGAATGCGGTTTTGGATTCTGAACAAGGAATGGGCCTTCTATAAAATCAGAGCTTCGGGTAATTTCTTGTTTCAGTCATCCCCAAAACATATAAGGTCTTCTCTCCATAGGACCCTCTCTGTAGGTCTTTCATTCCCCACTGTCCATTATTAAGGCCCCCTCCCACCCCCTCTGATCAAGAGATCCCTGGCCAACCACAACTTTCCATTAATAAGTCATATTTTAAGCTGCAAACCTCATTTCATTCTGAATGAAAAGTTAGTTAATTTCATACATGATACTTGGATGTAATATTAAAGAAGTGTGTGGAGTCTTGTCCTTAACAGACTGGATCCGTTGTTAGAAAACTTTATTTTCTTTTAAAATGAGAACACTATCTTTAAATAAAATCTTATGTGAAAGCTTGCTATACATATTACATAAAAGTACAGCCAGGATGGATCAATTGCTTAGTCCCCCTTACCTCAGCCCCTGAGATAGCCTTGTGGAAGCCTTAGAGCACCTCAGAGCATGGTCTAAAGAACTCAGAACTAGATGATTTGTCAGGCTGTCTTCTGCAACCAACTATTATTTCATAATAAAGCTAGACTGTCCAATATCAAACACATCCAATGCCCATGTGCTTTAGCTTATTTCCATGTAAAAATAATGCTGGTTTCAATATACAGGTTGACGCATAACTAAGAAGATACTAGCTAATAACTATTTATGAGATAAAGGAAAATACATAATATCAAGGCAAATACACTTACTGTATATGACAAGTTATCACTCCAGATATTCTGGTCAACCACACTCTTGGTTACTTTCTCACTTTTCGCTTTCTCTTTCTTCTCCCCATCCTCTGTTCTTTCTCTTCTCTCCTGTATTCACTTTTGCTCCCTGCTCCCTCCTTTTCTCCATATCTTCTTTAATCTCTACTTTTAAAAATCTTTTCCTTCATCTTTAACGATATCACTTTCTTTCTTAATATGTTAGTGTTTGGCATTTTCTCAGCTTCTATTTACCCTTCAGGCCTGGTTACACTTCGATAACAAATATCCCCCAAATCTCAGATGCTTCAGCAACAAAATTTATTTCTCAGTCATCCCGCATGTCCATCATAGTTTGGCGAGGGGCTCTGCTGGTTGCAGTCACTCAGGGATCCAGGCTGATGAAGCAGCCATTTTCTCAGATGTTGCTAGAGCAAAGAGAGATGTAGGGCTGTATACATTGTGTCCAGAAGCTTTCGCCTAGACCTGAAATACGTATCACCTCCCTCATAGTTCATTGTCAAAAGAAGTGACTCGGACACACTTCAGGTAGGCGAGAAAGGTGGACGTCTACCATGCACCTGTGAGGTCCAAGGGTCCAACTACATGGAAATGCCACTGGTGGGCACCACAGTCATCGCACAAACTCCACGGCTCTGTTTCACTGTCCTCCCAATCCTCTGCTTCTATTTTCCTTTCCCACCAGCCCTGTCCTTTGCTTTCCTTATTTGTCCTTGTTTGAGACCCATATGAATTTCTTCCTCATCTCTAGCCAATCATGTGGTGGCAGCAGCAATGATAGTCATAGGAATTACCACTTAGAAGCAGAGAGGGGAGTGTCTTGGTTTTAAATGCAAAATTTCCGGCGTGACATGATGAGAGTCCTCCAAGCAGAAGAGAAGGCTGTGTCAGGACCCTATAGCTGTTGAGTCCTGGTTCAGGCCCCTCCATCACTGAAAGATGCAGTCCTGGCAGAAAAACTGGTCTTTCCCAGCAGTTGGTGCTAAAGCCTTGCTGCTTAAGGCTCGCTTGGAGCACCCTCTCCCTTTTCCCCTTCTACATGGCTCCATACTAATAATCAGGTAAACTCTCTTCCTTCATAATCATCATTTAGCTTCTCTCAAATAAGTCAGGGTAAAACCATTCCCACCGTACTTTATAAATATATAGTAAAGAAACAAAGCAAAAACATAAGTGGGGTAAGGGGGTGGTTACTTCATATTAATTACAGTAAGAATGAATCCTAGGAAATAGGATTCATTACAAGGACATCTCTAGGGAAAATCCAAATTGTAGGTATCAATAAAACATTACCTAGAAGTTAAAGAAAAGTAAGTACGTTTTATTTGACTATAGATGTTATTCATTTCATCTGCTTAGCCAGATAGCACTGGGGACAAGTAAACCAGAAGCCAATATGCCTTACTATACCTGCTTCCTATCCCCCCAACTGCCTTCCTGAGTAGCATTAAGTGGGACAGAGCCATCGAGGAATTTGTGACATGTTGACAGCAGGAAGGTCCTTTGACAAATTCTATAGTGTTACCTGGAACATCCATGACTCAAATCAACTAAAGGCTATGATCACACACAAATTGGTCTAACATTGGGAGATTTTACATGTAAATGGACACTTCCGTTAGATGACAAAGGACACGAGGAATGCATCTCAAATATCCTCCAATGCTTACTTTGTTGACACAATTTTACAACTAGAGAATTATTTCTTTGGGATCAAAGGTTTTTTTTTCTTTTTTTAAGTTTTCAGAAGAATCAATTAAAAAACAATTAATGGGGAGGTTCAACACTAATTTTTAAGCCATCATTGACTAACATCATATTGCAGAGTTAATTGAAAGCATAGATCTGGACAAGGCAGCTACATGCACAGTAAAGAGTCCTTAGTCCTAAGAGGAGGTAGTTGGTGCTTCTTGGAAACAGAAGTCCGAAGTCCATCTGCCTCCAGAGCAAACAGCCACGGGCTGTGTAGTAGCTAACAACTCCAGTTCTATATTGGAGTGACTCATGTCACAGAGAGGCCATGAGTCATTTCGCACTTGTAGGGAGTTTACAGTCCTGGTTGAGCATAATCATTGCTTTCCTGTTCTCCCCTCTACCCCGCCCAAGATGGTACTAGGGAAAAAAAAAAATTGTCAAACAGAGAACTGCAGTATAAATCATAATAAAATCCTTAAGCAGAGTAGAAATGGGATGAGTCATAAAAATTCGACAAGAAAATTTCAAGATTGACCACCTTCTTCTCATCTTTCTGGGGAACAGCTCTGATTTTTCTCAAGGCAAACTAGAAAATTTTCTGTGATACAGACACAAAGCTACGTTTTCCAAAGCTGCATGTTAGTCCTATTCCCTAGACCACTAGCTATATCCCAGATTTCCCCCTAGAGTGTTACAATTTGCTGGAGAGCAATCCTTCAAGTTATTGTTTCCAAGATGGAGGATATGAAGCTGAAGCGGAGTCAGACTGGGAGGAGATGCTCTTAGGAAGGCTGGGTGCACAGGGCAATGCAGGTGCGGGTGCGTGCATGACCCGTGCTGAGCCAGCCACTATTTCAAGTCAACGGGGATATGTCGGGGTGTGTCAGACTTTGTCAGCTAGGGTTTGAGGAACTGAGACCTGAGAACTGTTGAGTTTTCATAACAGTTTCAAATACTTTCAAAATACATAACAGGGACAGTAATTGTTTTTAAGGGGCTAAAGACAAGGCACTTACATTTAGCATTTGATGATTTTAGTTACAATTGAGAAATCAGAGGTGAATATATTGTTACTTACTTTTTTATTTTACGTTTTGTAAATTAAAATTCTCTCTGGTTCAGTTCCTTGAGTGAAAAATATTGGCAGCACCTTATTTTAGGGAACAGAATACTCTGAGATATAAAACCCAGGGAGAAAATGGGACCAAGGTCTCCAGCTACCTCTGTTGGAGAGAATGCCCCTGGCTCCTCAGTCACAGCTCTTTAGCCTCTGCAGAAGTCCGAAGTCCATCTGCCTCCAGAGCAAACAGCCACGGGCTGTGTAGTAGCTAACAACTCCAGTTCTATATTGGAGTGACTCATGTCACAGAGAGGCCGTGAGTCATTTCGCACTTGTAGGGAGTTTACAGTCCTGGTTGAGCATAATCATTGCTTTCCTGTTCTCCCCTCTACCCCGCCCAAGAGCTTTGACGACTTCCAACTACATTCAGGGATCTATAGAACGTAAGGGAGGAGTGACACAGTGTGTGTAAATTGTAGTGGCACAGATGCTTCAAGCAAATTGTAGTCATAACATATTTACATTTCAAGGTGGGAGAAATGCTACTTTTAAATGAAGAATATTCAGCATAGAAAGCCATTGAAAGAATTCAAACATGTATTATTGCCTCTAAATACATACAACTGCCTCAAAGGAACTGACACAACTGGATTTGGGGGCATTTTCCTACTCTTATGAAGATAGTTTAAAATTGATTTGCATTTGAGATTTTTAAAAATCATTGAACGTACATCACGTCTCCAGATCCAGCCTATTAAACGCCATCCCAGGAGCAAGCGCATGAGACTCTGCAGCTAGATCTTGCATCTAAATATCAGATGTAGGACAAGTATAAAGTACAATTTTGATCACAACTCATGGTCAGAATGATTACCTTTAGTTTCTTTTCTATTGTAGTCTTTTTCAAAGAGCTTATGGTTTATTTGCTTGCTCTGTGTAACGCACGTTCTTTTTCATAAGACAAAAACTGAGTTTTTATGATCTAAAGATGGTAAAGTAACTAATCCATATTATTAGAAGCAAATATATTCTCTTTATAAAAGGCAATGCAAAAACCTTTCTAGACATTATTTTCATCAGAATCTGTGTGTGTGTCTGTGTGTGAGAGAGAGAGAGAGAGAGACAGAGAGAGAGACAGAGAGAGAGAGACAGAGAATGGGATGGGCACAGGGACTATGTCTCAGAATCCAAACCGAAAAGAAATATCTTAAGAGAGAGAAACATTATGTCATGTTTGTGAAACTTCCTGATAGTCCTTAAAGTAGACCATCTGTCCCTGATGAAGGAACTCACTGGAAGAGACCTCAAGGAATGTAACTCTTTGTAAAATTTCTGAAACATTAATTGTGTACCTCAGTATTCCAACTTTGTAGCAAATCTGTTACCCAGATGTAAATTTAGAAGCATCAGAGCTCTTGGCTCCCTGAAGGAAGAATTTCAATTTAGAAAAGGCATTACAGACTCTAACAAGAGAAGAATGCTCAAAAGCTATATTACCCCAAACAAACCAACAAGACAAGGGGAATGAATGGAGAATTAGGCAGTAGGGGAAGGTGAGTTTGAGTCGATCTTCCCACCAAGAGGAAAACACTGTGACAGCAAACAAAAATGAAACTAACCCACATGATCCAAATGATAAACATCTGGTCCAGTTTTGATGAACAATTTACCTTTTCCTAAGTATTCTCCTAAGTGTCACTTAGTGCATGAACAATTTCAAATTTGACATTCACCAAAGATGTGTGGTGTGTAAATCTGTGTGTGTATCACCAGTTCTCTACAAAGAGGCAGATGGTACTAGGGAAAAAAAAAGTTGTCAAACAGAGAACTGCAGTATAAATCATAATAAAATCCTTAAGCAGAGTAGAAATGGGATGAGTCATAAAAATTCGACAAGAAAATTTCAAGAAAGGACAGGTGAAATGGCAGAAGACATCAGAATGTGGCCGCTGACTTGGAAAAATTAAGCAGGAAAAGTGCTAATAACAGATTCCTTGTAACCATAAGAGGAGTACTGGGGTGGGCAGCCTCCCAACCCTGCCCGGAGGAGGGCCATGCAGCCCTCCAGCTGTTGGTATCCTCAGAGCCTCAGACAAGGTTCCTTCCATGTGCTTCTTAAGCTGGACCACACACACCACGTGAGAAGGTTCTTTTCAGCCCATTTACAACAGCTGTCTGAGTGCACTTGAGCACAGTGGTTTGGGAATCAAAAAGACTCACCAAAATGAATCTGACATATTCACAATATGCCTAATAGCCATTGTACATGTGGCAATTATCTTGTAAATAGGTCTTATAAATCACGACATTGCTTTTACACTGCCAAACCATGGTGGTAATTTTCCATTTCATTAGATTTATCATAGTCAGAATAGTGTAGTATAATGAACATCATATACCCATCACCGAGAATGAACAATTATTAGCATTTGTCACACATACTTTACTATTTTGTGATGTAGTATTTGAAGTAAATTTTAGACATCATGACAATTTACTCCTGAAGACTTCAGCAGCGTCTCTGAAAAGTAAGGACATTTTCCTATATGATCACCATCCCCTTACTACACCTACCAAAATTAACAATAATATCTGCATGTCATATAGTCCTTGTTCCATATTCAAATATCTTTCATGATTCTCCAGATGTGTTTTATAACTCATTTATTCAAAGCAGGATCCAATCAAGGTTCACATGTCATGTTTCGTTGTTATATTTCTTTATTTTCTTTGAATCTCGCGAAGCCTCTTTGCACCTCCTACCTCTGCATTTTTTCACATCATTGACTAGTGGAGGAGACTAGCAGGGGTCCTGTAGAATGCCCTGCCTTCTGGATTTGTCCGATTACTTGCTCCTTGAGTCATTTGCCTTGGTTCCTAACTCCTATATTTCCTGTAACCTGGGAGTTAAATAAAACCCAGTTCAAACATTTTTGGCAAAACGACTTCATTGATGCTGCATGTTTCAGAGCAAATTGTGGCAGGATCCACATACTGTCCCACTTTACATAATGTGAAGATGGATGGGTAGGTTAAGGTATGGTAATCTAAGCTACATAGCTTTGGCAAAAACCCAATCCGCAATACCCAAATCTGCTGAATGAACTGCCCACCAGCGAGCATTTCTGTGCTCACAGCAGCCATAAGCCCAGACTAGAACCTCCCTCAGCTTCTCCTTTCCATGCTTCACCATCCTCCCCTTCCTTGGACCTGATCTATTGGGCTAAACTTTGAGATTATTATTCTGTTTCCTGTACTTGACACAAAATTGGCAGGAATCAGTGATAGCTACAAGTATTCATACACTTCAAGCACCTCATGTGCCAAGGCACAGTCATATTTAAGAATAAACTTAACTAATATCAGCTAATCTTTGGTTTGATGGGAGGGTGGAGGGCAATAAATAGAAAAGAGATACAAAAGAGTGAAAATTTTATGTGCCATGAAGAGATGAAGAGATAAAATAAAATAAAAATTGGACTTCCTTTAAACTTATAGAGCAATATAACATGGTGCCTGAGAGTTTTGACTCTAAAATCAGGAGACTGTGATTGACACTCCAGTTCTCTAACTGTCTGGCTCTGTGCTCTTGGGCACCTAATTTGATGTCACTGGGCCCTGTCTCCTCACCAGGAACTGCTGATAATGAGGGCACTTCCCTAGTAGGGTTTCTGGTCAAATCAATGTGTGAAGAATGCTTGGCACAGGGCGAGGCACACAGTAAGAGATTAATCCACAGAGGATGCTGCTATTGCTAAATCCTGCAGTGAGTTAAAGAGCCATTTCCCTGTCCTTTATTTTTCCATTAAACTCTCACAAGAGATATCTTGAGAAAGCTGGGGGTGAGGGAAAGTCATTAGCAACAACAGTTGTACGGTGGTCAGGAGCATTGGTCTGAAATTCCCTAAGCCCAACCTGACCCAAAGATGGGTCAGAGATGAGCATAGAGAGCAGCTGAAATGGAAACTGTCTTTCCCCTCAATGCCACAGGGCTGGGGTCTTCTCAGATGCAGAATTTCCTCATACTTTTCTTTACCATGCGGCCATAGAGTTGAGGGATTCAAGGAATCCAACTCTCTCCACCTCCAAGCTCCTTAGGGGAGACTACCTGAATTCTAAGGGCAATACAGGTTAATGGGTAGTTTATGACATAAACTGACATCAGTGGACCTGGTAATCAGCCGGAACAAGGCAGTAAAACACAACATCACCGAATGCCAAGGAACAAGTTTGGTGCATCCACCGTGAGTCACTCAGTGGATTAGGCAAATGCTAGAGTGCTTTCCTGTTCCTCTGAAGCATTTGCTTTCTCTTCTGCTGCAACTGGCTCGGTGAGCACCTCCCATGCAAGAAATCCCATGTTTCTTTGGGACTTTCAGAATGCGATATTTCATCAATAATCAAGGTACTCTGCATTCCATAAAAGGAAACACTGAAGAATCCTACCACTTGTGATTTTACTCTAACAGGAAGGAATGAATGTGGAAGATTTCCCATTTCATTGAGCCACCCACAAGAGGGAGCAGAGAAAGCCTTTGAATGCCCCTAAAAGCCGAGAGTCCAGCAAAACAACACATAAACATTCATACTTTGGCTTTCAGTTAGTTCTCTGAGTTCCATTTTTAACTGGTAGTTCAGCGGTCTTGTCAGGGTGACTGAACACACTCTCTAGGGTTCAGACATCAGCTTCCAGAAGGAGACCCTCAACTCAGCAGACATTTGTTAGGCGCTTACGTCTTACCTACCTAGTGACCATCTTTATATGAGGGCCTCCCAGGAGCTTTAGGAGGCAATGGCATCATGAGACATTTCTCTGTCTCTCTAACAAGTGTGAAGAGCATACATGGGGAAGGGGATGAGCTTAGGGAAGAGAGGAGGACCCTGCAGGCGGTCAACCCATCTCTGTCCCTGTCCCCCACCTATAGCACAATGGGAAGGCATCCATCGCTCACCTCATTAACACCTCATCAAACCAGTGCCATCTGGTCACCTGTTCTTCAGAGGTGGCCCCCATTTCCATTGAAGGAGAAAATGGAAAAAAAGCCCAGCTGGGAGCCGCTCTCCTCTCGAATGCTAATAGGTGTACACTGAAAGAGCTCCTTATAATGAAACCATTGTGAGAGGAGTCAGTTTTTGAAAACAATTACTATCTGTTTTGGTCTCTTGAAGGGCTTTGGGTCACAGCCTACAGTGAGCTGAAGAGCAAGGTCACTTGGCTCTTTGACATTCCTCCATCACCTCCAGCACTGAGCTCCTGGAAGGTGCTCGAATATTTCTTGCTGGATGAAACAGAAATGGTCATTAATATGCAATTAAAGATTCTATAACATCTTTTGTTAGTTGAATGCTTACTATGTGTACATTATTTTCTGTATACGTTATTTCACTGACTTCTATCAACATATGAGGTAGTTGTAATCCTCATTTAAACATAAAGAAAATGAATATCACAGAGGCTTCATGCGCGTAGGAAGTGGCGAAGTTGAGATTTAAATGCAAGTCCATCTAGCCTCACGGCCCAAATTTTAAACACCATGGAAAGGAAAGAAGGGAGGGAGGGAGGAAGAGACAGAGAATGTGGGAAAACCTTGATCTTGTCTTCAAGGGATTAATAATCTCAACAGAGAAACAAGACACATTTCCATGAAATAATTAAATAATAATGTAACACAAAACACAATAAATTGCCTAAAATAGGCCATTAGGTTGATTTAGTAAATACTACAAGAGGTCAAAGTTAGTGCAAATTAATGCTTGTGGAATGATTGGGGATGCAGTAATAATTAAGGTGGGATTTAGAAGCCTGACATGCTTTTGACAGTTGGTAGTATAAAGAGGGGACTTAGGTGGGATAGGAGGGTGACAGTAGAATCACACTAGCAGATATGTTGTGACTGCTATATTGTTCAGGTG
This sequence comes from Pteropus medius, assembly GCF_902729225.1. Lineage (NCBI taxonomy): Eukaryota > Metazoa > Chordata > Mammalia > Chiroptera > Pteropodidae > Pteropus > Pteropus medius. Next base: position 8,755,997 of record NW_024340848.1, on the reverse strand, counting down.
TAACATGCCCTAGGTATTGAGTAGTTGTAGGAAATTACAGTATGTAAGGGGAAAGGGTGATCAGTGTGTGTGTGTCGGGGGAGCATTACAAAGCTTAGTAGATGGATAAAATGAGGCACGTCAACTTAACACGGGAAGAGCAAGCGAGCAGCAGGGCGAAAGACGTTTCAAGAAATGCTGTCAGGTGGTGGTGGGCAGGATTCACTCAGGCAGGGTCCTGGAGACAGAGAAAGCATCTTCCCACTTTTCAGTCCCCAGAAGGACTGAAGAAAACCAGAATGTCTTCCTTCTTTTAGCCATACCCAACGGGTTGGGTAGGTCCATAGAGAAGGCATAGACATTCACCATGGCTGAGACCAGAGTTAGACATAGGTAAATATTTGCTTTGCCTCAGCTGGAGAAGATGGATTTTTAATAAAGAGGCAGCATGACTCATGTCACAGAGTGTACCAACAATTCAGGGCAAAGCCACTTCAGAAAATGCCAGAATGGCAGGCAGTATCTCTTGATGTGCTCTCAGGAAGGACCCCTCTGTCAAACACACACACACACACACACACACACACACACACACACTCATATACACACATGTGTAAACACACATATCTTCTCCTTCCCAAAGCACCACTCTGTCCTTTGGTGCCACTGTGGGTCTGACAGGGTCTCCTGAGGATACCTTGGGTCTGGCTCCAGTGGTCATTTCAGATCCAGCTTCCCCAAAAGCAGTGCAGAGTTTTGGCTTATGATTAAAGGAGGCTGAGGGCCAACCAGACTGTGCTCTATGATACTCTCACAATGAAACCTGCCATGGTATCTGCAGAGAGATGAATTCTAAGATGGCCCCATGATCTCTGACCCCTGGTATCAGCCCTGTATAATCCCCTCTTTTCAGGTGTCAGTGGGACCTGGACTTGTTCTAACCAATGGAATATGGAAAAGGGATGGGATGTCACTCTTGTAATTATGTCCCATAACTATATATACATGACTGGCTAGCAGACAAGTTGTGAATCTCTGCTACTGGCTTTGAAGAAGTAAGATGCTATATTGTGAGAGGACCTGTAAGAGAGCCAGATGGCATCGAACTTGAGTGGCCTCTAGTTCCTGAGACCGACCTCCAACTGACATCTGGTACAGAAACAGACACCTGAATCCTTCAATAATAAAGAAATGAATTCTGCAGCATCCCAAGTGAACCTGCAAGTGAATTCTGCCTCCAGATGAGAACACAGCCTGTCCGACACCTTGTTGTAGCCTTGTGAGACCCTGAGCAGAGAACTCGATTAAGCCGTACCAGGACCTCTGCCATACAGAAACTATGAGCTAATAGATACACAGTGTTTTAGGCCACTAAGTTTATGGTAATTTGGTTTGCAGCAGTAGCTAGCCAATACAGTCTTCATTTTCCTATCTCCCCAAAGGAAGCCCAGTAGAGCTATGGTGATATATAGGAAGTCAGAGACTCTTCTAAAAAAAGCTGGAAAGAAGAAGCATGGTACAAAGTTAAACATGAGGGTGTGGAGTCCATAGATGGCCACTAACTGGCTATGTAATGTTGGTCATTTTCATTCTCCAGTTCTCTCATCTTTAATTTGGTAGAATTAGGTGAGAGAGTCTCAAAGTTTTCTGTCAAGTTTAATAGATTCTAATTTACAAAATTGATGAATGAACAAATGTAATGTTTGTTGAGCATCTATTGATGTGTCAGGCTAAACACTTCATCACATTTAAATTTTAAAAAAGAATCGTGCACAGGTTATTGTTAAAGTCTCTTGCAAAGATAAATAAACCAAGGCTCAGAGAAGTTTAATAATTTGCACAAGACCACATGGCTCAAAAGTGGTAGAGCAGGGAATCAGATGTATGATCTTTCACTGAATAATGCTGGACTAGAGCCCAGGAGAAAATCTATTCAACTATTTACCTAGAAGCCATCAGGGAAACAGAAGAGCAGAGAAACCTTAGGAAAGGACTTGGAATAATCAAGTGGAGGGCCGTGTAAGTGGTAATTCAATCTGACAGCTAAGACTGACTAGATTACAAGTGATGGCTTTGAAAAAGTTAATCATCGGGAAAGTTCATCAGATGTCATTTTAGGGTGGAGAGAAGGGAGAAATTAGGAATTTAGCGGACTATCTTCTGATATACTTTAAACACTGATGGCTCCAAATTACTTTTTGTGTCCCACACATCTCCCCTTAACTCCAGTCTTATCTCTGCAACTGTCCTGGTGGTCCCAATTTCCAATTCAACATGCTTCAGACTAGTCATCCATGTGCCCAAAGTCGCCTTCATTCTGGCTCCTCTACCGTGGTTAAATGATTTATGATTCACCCATATAGCTTTCATCCTCAGCATCTCCCTTTACCTATCCCTTACTTCTTAATAGTTACCTAGACCTATGGATTTTACCTCCTACATAACTTGACTCATGATCCACCTCACCGCTCCAACTCAAACTTCCATCGCTTCTCTGCTTGGGCTATTTCAATAGCCTCCTAACTTATCACCCTGTTCTCCAGGTCCCCCTTCCACCCTACCCTACACAGGTCCATCTTCCACATTGCTTTCAAGATGAACTTTTAAAAATGCCACAGTTAAAGCCTTTTAAAGATTCTTCAGCACTAACCAAATGCATTTCAAACTGCCTATGTGCACGTAAGACATTTCCTTTCTGGCTTCCGCTTCCATCTACAACCTCACCCTCTACCACACCTCTACTTGTCCACTTATAGTCCTACCATATCCATATTTTATTCCTCTGCCTGGGTCATTCCCTGCAATGTCCTTCTATATTTAGTCTACCTATTCATCGTTTGAAGGCTTAAGTGTCTCATCCTTTATGAAGCCTTTTTGTGACTCTTCCCAGAACAGCCATGTCACACATCTCCAGGGTATCACTCGCATTGTACCTTAAGGGCTGTCATTCACACAGGAAACTTTTAACGTGATCCCTGGAAGTGTGCAATAGAGCAGTGCTACATGCTGTCCTAAATGAATTTGATCACTCTCCCACTATGAATACAGTCTGATAACATTCATCTCCTCCTTCAGACATTAAGACAACCTCTTTAAATGTAAGGGCCATGCCTTACTCATCTTCAGATTCCTAACGCCCAGCACAGTGCCCCACACAGTACAAATTCTCAGTAAATCTTTGCTGTATAATTGGCTAAGTGAACAGCTGGATGAAGTCTTCCAATGTCAGTCCAGGAGAAAGTGAAAGGGCAAGAACCTAAACTATACGTTCAAATTTAGAATCCAGAAGAAGGGACAGGTTTCTTGGGCCAACTGAAGTTACGCCTTTCTGGCTATTCACACCAAAAAGAACAATGCCAACTAACTGACTGCCATGCTATTAGTCTGATGATATCAGTGCAGAAAAATATAACAAGTTCTTTTCAACTGTTTTTTGATGTATACACAAAGTAATTTTGTTCTTGGTGAAAAGTCTCAGTGGGCTTGATTCTAGCCTCGTAGAATGATTTTTTTTTGGTGGGGAGTTGGGGGAGGGCGGGCAGCTTAGGAGAAACCTGGCCATTTCGGTACAATCTAAAATATGTCTGAAATGTAAATCAGTGTCTCAGTAGCTTTATGGGAAAATGTAGGTGAATACTTAGGTATAGCTAAAATATCCAAGTCTAGGTCTGTAGGAAACTTCATTTTTATTTATAAATTAAGAAATTAAGGTTCCCATCTCACTCTATTTCTTCCAGCTGAAGAGCTGAGTACAGGGTTTTAGATTGCAATGAGTCCGAGACTCTCCAGAGCATCCAGGGAACTAGAAATTCTACTGCCATGTACTGTGGTGCAAAGTAGACCCACTGTGTGTGAAGAGCTTCATAATCACACAATATTTACAGCTTCTTCTTAGTTTCAAAAACCAAGACTAAACTTCTACAAGATCTCGATTGCCAGCCTGGGGAATAGAATCAGAATTTGCTAAACAGCTCCACTTTGGGGTCTTAAGAATAAAAAGGAAATTAAGACATGGACTTTCTTCTCAAGGAGCTTACCTTAAGTATTAGTAAACTGTTTTCCCCATTTTATTCTGACATATCTCCACCGCTACCACCTCTTCAGGATAGAAAGTTGGAATCTTCAGGAGTAGCCTGAGTTCCAGCCTCACAGGTCGGTGTCCACCTGAGAAGTATACATGAGTCTGAGAGTTTCTGGAGTTGAGTTTTCAGGTCAGAAGCATTTCCATGAAAAGAAATCTCCATTAGGGAAAATACTACATTACATACCAGGTATGCCTTCTACCCAGGGATTCATAAGTCAGAATTAATTCTCATAAATCCCCAAGCTCCTTACACCGCTGCATAAAAGCTGACAATGCCAAGCCAACCACAGCTGACAGATCATAGTGACGTGGCCATTTAAGCTAATGTACTTGGGTCTTCTGGGCGAGGTCACGATAATCATACTATTAAATACAATTGTTTACAGATATGGCCAGCAGCTTTGGGTACATGGTAGAGAGCACCGTATGCAGGAACGAAACATCAGACTGCTAGCTGGACGAATTAAACCTGGTAGACATCATTGTCTAAGGTGAAGTTGACAGCTTTGGGGCATATGAACGGAGATGCTGCTGAACGCAGGGAGAATACAAAGTGGAAGCAAAGACAGTACTCCAAAGGACACCACAGTTTCCACATGAAGCCACAACGACTATGCGTTTTCTAGGGATAATGGTGAGTGCTGACTGAACCACGCTGGGGAATTCTACATACCATTAGCCCCATTTGCCTGAAAACATATTTTTAAAAAGCCAAGTTTATAAACTCTTATATTTTGCATAGTCATCAGATTCCAATATATACTGAAAAGTGTTTAAGACTAGAAAATAAAAAGAGCTGGATTTTAACTTGGTTCTGGCACTAATTAGGAAAATTTGATCAAGTTCTGAGGGTCTCAGATTTTCTTATCCATGGACAAAGTTTTTGTACAGATGATCTTCAAGACCCCTCTCAGCTTTCAATTTGGTTATTAGCTGATTTTCTTCCCCCTGCACTCCATATTCATGATCCTTTGCATCAATAAGGACAAATCAAAAGGCTGAATCTTACTGTCACCAACAACCACTAGCAGTATGGAAAGATTAATAGCTTACCAATACTTAAGAAAAGCCCCTTGAGGATAAGGACCATGTCTTAATAATCTTTTTATTCCATATACACAGTACAGTGCCGCACACATTCTACGATTCTGCTAAAGTCAGCACTTGGAAAGACAATCCCTGTTTAGAACTGTGGCTGGGAAGCGGCTGCATATACGGACAATAGTCCTCAGCCTCTCTTGCATCAAGGCGGGCCCATGTGACTGGTTTTCCCCGACTGAATACAAAATCTAGTAATATGGTTCCCTCCCAAGACAGACAGATGTACCTTCTCCACCCTCTCTTAGAAACTTCATGCCGAACGCAACAGAGTTCCTCACTTGCATCAAACTGTTCCAAAGGTGAGAAATCAACTTCTATTACATTAAGCCATTGAAGTTTGAGGGTCAGTTTGTTGTGACAGTTGTTTTTAATTTCATAAGTACATGGAGACTAATAATTGCTTAAATGCCGAAGAATATTAGATTGTAAGAGATAAGTGGAGAGAAGAAGGGAGAGAGGGAAAAGGAGAGGGGAACAAAGAAAAAAAAACAACAAGAGCTGGTTTTGTTTTGAAAAGAGTTTCTTTTGGAAGGTTGAAAAGTCAAGCTCGTAAGACTCAGACCACAGAATTTTTATAATAAGTCTAGTACAGGGAATTACCTAAGACATTATATAAGCATAATATATAAGCTGTTTCCTCTGCATGAAAATGGCTGGGGTTTGAACCAAGAGAAGTGTTTCACAGAAGAGCAGGAGAATTGGATCAATGGCAGTAGCTTTGATCCAGCCCCATTTCACAGTCAAAACTGTGTTGGGGCAAGGGGCAGATGAGAAATTAGAAATGCCAAATAAGTTAAGAGGGAATCCATAACAGTCAGGGCCTGTGCCTACCATCGTATTGGAACATCGGAAGATTTGTAACACCTTGTAGTATGCTCTGAGCCAACATGGTGGCCTTGGATGTTTAGGTAAAGAGGGCCTTGGATATGCTAATTGATTCTTCTCCATTAAATGTAAGGAAAGGCAGCCAAGATACTAAGACGGTCAGCGGCCTCCAGAGGCCTGGGGTCAGGCTAAGAAGAAACATATGGACCTCGTGATTGGGTTGGCAGCAGAATTCTGGACATCTGCAGCAGATACAAGTGGAGGGCACCACGGACCAGCCACCCCCAATAGACGCAGTGGCCTCCACACAGAGCCCCAGCTGTATGGGCCACTCCTGAATAAGCTAAAACAGAGGACTCTGATGGGACATCTCTTCTTGAAGCCAGTGGTAGACATATGCTCTGATACACCAGAGGAGAAGGAAATACAGAAGACTAGAGCATAATCTTCAATAGACTGGATTTAAACTAAAGATTTCACCTAAAAAGTCTAGTTGTAAACTGAACAATCCTCAAAAGCAATATTTTTTCCCTTCCGTCAGGGGAAATGAAGGCTCATGAGGAAATTTAATTCAGTTATAGAAAAATTAATTTACATTCTTACACATCCTAATTACAGTGCATAAATTTTATGCCCACTAAATGTATGTAATATCCTTCTAGAGATAACACAAACCTCATCGAAACGCCAAGGTTGCTGCCCTATTCTGAAGTCTAGAAGTAAATCGGGGTTTGATTGCCTTTTCATGGGGAGAATACTGTCCAGAAGTTTGAGGGTTAAGAGTCATGATGTCTATTTTAGTGAAAAGAGACTGAGGCTGAGAGAGGCTCGATAACTTGCCCCAGAAACAGAATGAATAAGAGGCATGACTAATATTTGAGTGCAGTTGGGCTTCAAAGCCTGTGTCCCCCCTCACTCCTTACTCCACACTACCCCCGCCCGACACACACACACACTCATGTAGTGATTCCTGGCCTCGATCTCACTGTGATGTAATAAAATTAGACACTGTCCCAGGGGCCATCACCTCCCTGTCACACCATGGAGTGGGGAGAGCTTCCCTGCCCCCACCCCCGCCCCCAGTGATTGGACCCCTCCATGAACCTAGAGCCATCAGGACCTAGAGGTAATGTCCACACAATCATCACCTGAGACCAGAAATGGGCAAACAACCAAACCTGTTAGGGTGACCAGCTGTCCCAGTCTGGCTAAAGGAAGGGGATAGTTCCTAGAACACAGGACTTTTAGTTAAAACCAGGAAGCTTCCAGATAAACCCAGACAAATTGGCCTGACTACTCTCTTCCCCACTGTAAGTCCAGGCCAGGAGGAGGGAAGAACGGAGACCCTTCTGTTGGGTGGAGCATGGATGGCTAGGGGCCTCTTCTGCGTGGCGGAGTCTTGGAGCCCTTCCTGTAAGTGTGGAGTTACATAATAAAATGAAGATGGATATGATTCAGCATCACCACAAGTGGAAGAACATACACATACCTAAATATAATTTACAAGTGGCTCCTCTTGATGGTATTGCACAACCAAATTAGCTCCTTAAAAAAAAGAAAAAAAGAAAACCACCCACTTTAAAGCACGACAGATGATCTGTACTTATGCTCCAAAACATAAAAGTTTGCTCTGGTGGCAGAAATGGCTGAGACAAAAAAGACAGAATTTGGATTTAGTTTTGAGAGAATTGTAGTGGTTACTATACATCATCTCCTGTCCCGGGTAGCTTCCAAGATTCAAGTCTTGCTCCAACTCCTATGTCCAACGTTTGGCTTTCCCAGGAGCACACACTTGCAAGCACACAAAGCACACCTAATTCCTTCTACCACAAGGAAAGAGTGATCCTGACTAGCACAGGAGTGGGCGTGTGCAGGGTTCGTGAAAGCTTGCATCTGGAATGGCAGAAAACCTGACTGCATTTCAGAATAATTGATTCCTCCCAGGAGAAGCAGGCTCACAGAGGAAGATTGTAGCAGTCAACAGTACTGAGGTTTTGAACATCTAGAACTGGGAGCGGGGGCCTGGCTTGGTAAGTCCCAGAGTGCTGCCCTGCTGAGTTTATTTTGGAAGTCTGTTTTGAATTTGCAGCCCTGCCTCTTTAGGATGGTATTTTAAGATGCTCTGCCAACCCGCAAGGGCTCCAAGTAGCTTTTGTTTCTGTACTCACACAGATGAGGAGCTAAACTAATTGAGAGAGTGACCCAAATTTGTGAGTATCACAGAGTATCACAATTGGCCTGAATTCCTCCACCTTCTGCATGTGTCTATATTCATGTCTATTTGGAAGTCGCTCTTGGAACTCTTGCAAAAATTTTCTCACCCACATATAATCAGTAAATAAATTATCAGTTCCCGCTCCTAAGTGATAATATCCCAAGGTCCCAGGAAGAAGAATTTCAAGGGCTAAACTCTTTCAGAGGCTTTTATTAATATAAACGCAGCTTAGCAAAACAATTACTGTTTTCTTTCTTTGTTCAATAATGGCACAGTGCAGCTTGTGCTCAGATATCTTCCTATAATTGAAATAATTTAGGTGTCCTAGCATTGATCTATCCAAGGTTGTAAGGGTAGGAGATTTGCCTTATAACCTTGGAATGTTTTCACTTTCAGTTTAGTTTTCTAGCCAAGAGCACTTTAAGTAGTTGTCAGAATTCACTGAAGAAAATAGAAGGGGAAAAGTCCCTCTGTCTCCACCCCCATCACACACACACACACACACACACACACACACACACACACACACACACACACACACCACGAGGGAGGCATTCACGGTAATGGACAGGAGAGCAGGGCCTACCAGGGGGCCTGTCGGAGAGTCTTCATTTCAAATGGGCATTTTCCATTTAGTTATTATGTCTCTTTTTCCCTTTCCTTATTCCCAGCTTTCAATCTCCTTCATGATTAATAGATATGCCAGAAAGCTTCTTATTCTCTCTTTGGGAATTATGCTTATAACAAAGAGTAATTTGTACAAAAAAAGCAAGTTGCTGAGAGAGGGTGGGCAAGTGAAGCTCAGGAGCATGTAAGGAAGAACTGCGAGGCAGGCGAGCACAAGGCGTGTAGGTGGCCTGCCAAGCACAGCAGTTGGTAGGGACAGACAGCTTCAGACGGACACGTCTAAGTCTGGGCTGCTGGTGCAGGCTCATCTGCACTGCATCAGGCTTTGTGCTGCCAAGCAGGAGCATGTCCAGGTCGACTCATCTGCTGACCAAACCCAAACCCAAGTCTTTATCCAGTACTTCTATGTTTTTTTCTGAGGCACAATTCAAGTAGGAGTTTGAGTGGAATATTATAATATGGCACTGGGGTCAGAGAAAGAGAGACTGAATTAATCAGTGAACAGAAACTTGGAGAGAAAAGTAAGAAGAAAAAATATACTAAACTTTCTAGAACTTTGCTCCTCAGAGCGTAGTCCATTGAGCAGCAACATTTTCATCTGCTGGTAGCTCATTAGAAATGTATAATCTCAAGCCCCAACCCAGACCTACTAAAAAGGAATATGCATTTTAACAAGATTCCTAGTGATTCATATGCACAAGGAAATCTGAGAAGTGCTGACCTAGGAAAGTACCTGGGAGCTTTTAAAATTGCCAACAGCTATTGCCATCCTCTGTGCTTCTGGGTCAGCCTAAAGCACAAGCCTCAGTATTTTTTAAGAGCTCCTCAAATGATTTGAATGGGCATCCAGAGTTGGGAACAAATAGCATACAATAGAACAACGGTTCTTAAAGTGTGGTCTGCAGACCCACAGTGTCAGCAACCCTTGGGAACCTGTTAGAAATGCAGGTTCTTGGGCCCCAGACAGACCTACTGAATCAGAAACTGGGAGTTTGGGCCAGCAATCAGTGTTTTAACAAGCTCTCCAAGTGTTTATCCAGAACTACTGCCACAGAAGTTTTCAAAACCGGAATAAGAGTTGGAAATTCATTTAATTCTACCACACAAAACATCCAGAAATATCCATCACCTGTGATAGGAAGTCCAGACTTTTCAAATAACAGGTTTTCCATGAATTAATCCAACATGCATTTCTAAACATATCTCATACAATTCCCTTTAATATATGCTGCTAACATAAGTGGATTGGATTCTAGGGTCCTTTCCAGCTATAAACTTAGTGATTCTATGCTTCCAAAGATATAACTTTAGCCAAGTTCACTGTCTCCCTAAATGCGGCAACCTCGACGTTCAACCTTCTTTGCCTACACAGGTCTCTCTTTCTTCCCATCTTTCTAGGTTAGATTTTGCTCGCTCTTCAAGGCCATGTATAAATGCTCCCTCATCCACTAATTGGTTCGCCGTGACAGAATGGACCTCTCTCCCCACATTTCTCGTCTCACTTGCTCATGGCATTCACTTCATTGTTTCTTAGTAGTCATTTACCCGATGCTTTGGTTCTCAGCCATATTTACTGTTCCAACAGAATAGCATTTTATCCTTCCTTAACTACTCCCGGCTTCTAGCACTGCCCTCTGAACATGGAAAGTAGTACATAAACACTGATTGCATTGAAACAAATGGGTCTGAGGGCTCTCAAGAGAATTTGGACTGTACAATGAATCATGCCTGGTTTTTCATATGGTAAGCAAGCACGGAATTCTAAAGCAGCCAACAAGAGCAGGGATATCATGAGTCTAATAAAGCTGATTCTGTTCCAAAGATTTAGTTTCAAAATAGGTCTAAGTCACATCCTCAACTGAAACACATAAAAAATTATATCAAATTTTATGCTAGTTGACACATATTGTCACTCAATAATTACTTTGTTGGATGAATTTTTGAATGAATATTGATAGAAAATTTCCTATGCAAAAGCCCTAGAAAACTAAAAATGTTTTCATTTCCAACCTCACCCTGTATGTATGAAAGGTACCCTTTATCAAACTTTAATTTGGCTTAACCCTCTGCCAGATATGTTATAAACTTTATCTCATAATCTTCACAACATTCAGAGGGAGATCATTTTATTCTCCCTTCTCTGGCTCCAAGAGGTTAAATAACTTACGCAAAGGCATCTGGCTAGATAAGACACAGGATAAGGACCACACTCAGACCTTGCTAAGTCCAGAACCATTATTCTCTCCAGTGTAAAAGATGCTTGATAGTTCAAAGATTTCAAAAGATATATTCACCTTATGCGATTATGTAGACTGTGTGTCTATTTCTCCTTTTTATGTTTGTCATTAACCATATACCTTTGGATGCTAAGGCAGCCGAAAGAACTTCAAGGGATTGATTCCTAATGAGCCATTTTTTTGAAGAGATTAAAGTGCAGACGAGAATGAGGAAGGAGCAGAGCCCATGTCCAAAGTAGAGTGTCACAGAGCTTCATTTGTGTGTCTGCTAGTCCTCTAAGAATACTACAGAAAAAGTATTCAAATTGCATCTGGTGAAATACTGCACACACACACAGGCATCAGCAACCTACCTCCACATGCCAAGATCAGAAGGTGGAATGCTTCACAGTGGTTAGTTGCAGGTGCTGCCACCAGTGTGCTAAAGAAATCTGCAAAATATGTGATTTTGCCCTCCTACCTCCCTTTATTAACAGCACCCCAGGTCATACAAAGTGCTATCTCATTTCCTTAAGCTCTAAGATTTATCTGAACATCTCCCTACAGAATCATCTTCCTTCTTGCTTCTCAGTAGTCTACATTTAAAAATGACTCCCTTCACCTTCTCTTCAATCTCCCACCTCTATACCGGACAGCCAATTTGTCCTTGAGTGCAAAAGTCATTTGATACTAAGGAGAGAATGACAGACATTCCCTATTCTGGGAATACACCTGAAAAAAACAAACACTTACGACCTTAAACAAGGTTTCAATTGGTTAAACATGTAGAATTACTTTGAAAGGTGATCCTATAAATGTATGTGTTCTCTTTTTTGCAGTGTGTGTGTGCTGGTGGGAGGGCATGCCTGGATTCTTTCTTATCTAATCCTGTTTCCCAGGGCAGAAAAATTAATGACCACCACTTCTGCAAAGCAGGAGACTCTTGATCTGATCTGGCTCTCTGTGATGGGGTAGGTTTAAAACTATGACTTTGATTCTGATTCTCTCTGGTTTATCTGAGACCAAAACTTATCGATACATGTTTCTCGAACTCAGAGAGGTTGGGGTAAAGGCAAGCACAATACAAGAAAAGAGAGGAACCGGGGATGTTTAGGAAACAAGAGTTCAGTGCCATGAAGGAGAGGTGAAGTAGAGCGCTGGAGTCAACACCACCACAAACAGAAGTTGTCATGGAAACTCCCGTTGGAAAGCAGGCAGTCAGGCAGTGGATTTTGGAAAGGAGGAAGCAAGACTTGATGGCAAGAGAGAGAGGGAAAGCCTGAAGCCCCAAAATGAAGTCAGACACTGAAGAAAAATGGAGTCATCATGCCGCCATTGTGCGTACGAAAGTACAGATCATCGTTACGAGACTGGAGCATGAGAGATCTGAAAGGCCAGTCCATCCAGCCAGGAGGTCTATGTATGAGTAAATGTGTCAGAATCTCCCTTTGTGGCATTGCAGTGCTCATGACTCATCCTGCAGAACAATGTGATAGGTGGGTGGAATCTCTTTTAAAAGATTTCCAAGAAGAATAGGTAGTGTGTCCATATCTAATATTTAGCAGAAATTAATTCTCCACGCAAAGAGTAAGGGTAGAGGAGGTAAAACAAGTGCTGCCATGATCTTCCGCACTAAGTATTCCCTTTTGGATATGGACATGAGGATCGTGCAGGCATACCAAAGATTGATTTCCCTGTTTTCTGGCTCAAACAAATTCCAAAATTATATGATTATATGGACTTATAACATTGGCACTCATAATGCACATGGATTGGTTTTCCATAAATTACCTCTTAAAGAAGAGTCTGTAGTACTAAATGCACACATGTGGTTACAAAAATTTTCCAGAGAGGAAAAGCAGAGAGCATGCCAGAGAAAAGAAAGGACTCTTTCAGCAACACATAGACACTACAGAGGGCTGATTCAAAATCAGAGTTTATATGTATGTTCTGATACCCAAATCTGGAATAGGAGATTCTTCAGAAGAGCAGATAGTGAGGAAAGAGTAAAACAAGACGCCACAATGTAATAGGTAGAGGAAAAAGGATAGGTGACTTCAGCAATTTGAAGATTGGTTATGAGTAGTTCTGACCAGACTAACTGCTCTATGCTTCTGTGACAAATAATGCAAAATCTATTCATTATGACCCTAGTGACTTCTTTTTGTATTTTTGAGTTATTATACCCTAACTCAAAGTTGGATATAGGACTTGAAAGGATGATAGGGATTAAAAATGCTATAATTTTAAGTGATATGTTATTAGCTTAATATAGTAACCATAATAGTCTCAACTAAGAGATGTATTGGGACTTCAAGAGGAGACTAGCAGTAGAGGGAAAAAAATCTGGGAAAAAACAGGGATGGGGTAGTATTAGGCCAGTATTATTTGTCTGTCCCCTGGAGAAATGGGATGAGGATTCAATGATTAACCCACATTGATTGGAGCCAAAAAGCATACTGAAGACAAATAGTGAATAAAGAATGAGAGCAGAAGTTCCCAGGCAATAGTGAATATCAAAGCTGGGTGATGGCAGCTCTTTGTTTCCAGACAGGTTGTATAATTTGGAGCATGAGTTCAAGAGGTAGAGTAGATAAGGGCACAGAATTAAGTTCTCTTATATGATTGGCCAGCAAAATTTAGGAAAGGTACAGGGTCTTAGCCAAGTGGGCTGGGATCCACCTCAGGGTTTTAGTTCTTGCAAAGGATTTAAAATACACTCCAGGAACTGAATCAGCAGTGGAGTCCTATAGATTCATGCAACCAGATAGGACAGAAAGGTATCTTGGTGAGCTCAAAGCTGAGGCTTGGTTAAAGTCATTTCCAAATCATTTGTTGTTATTTGATTCATGTTAGCCAAGTTTTGATAAAAAAAAATAGAAACTTCTCCAGATATTTCCAGAAGAAAAGATCTAATGCAGGGAGTTAAACACATGCAAAACTTTTGGGGAACAAAGGTCAGTGAAAACTACTTTTAGAATTTAAGAAATCAGGAAGTGCAGAAATTCCAGGAAATTTTAATCAATGATCTCAGATGCCTACAACAACACTATAGGTAATCTGCTGAAGGACTCCTGAAAGCCATGGGCAAAGCCTCACGTAGGCCCTCTGTGAAAGCCTCCAAACCTGCCTATTGCTGCTGCAGTGGTAAAGTCAACTTCTATTCTACCTTTCAATCTCACCTGAGATTTTTCTCTTTGGCACAATATAAACAGGAAACCAAGGCTTCAGGGAAATGTATTTGCCAAATTTTGTAGCCCGCATGATTCAGGAAGAACACAGAAGGGGGAAAGATGATCTGACAGAAGGCCTAAGTGAGAAATACCAGTAATATTCTGTTTGGTAATGGAGATGTGATCCTAAAATGATTCCCTGAAATGGGTCAGATTAACCCAAGCTCTTGGGACAGCTGAGTCTGGGTAGGATTTGTGCTGGGGAAGCAAAGTCTGGTAGACTCTGCAGAGGCAGCCAAGTGTTATGAGAGAGCTTAAAAGGATGGCTTGAAGAGTGTATTGGGCCATGTGGGGTGGGATAGGCCAAAGAGAAGGAACGTGGCAGGTGCAATTTCATGACCTCCAGGAATGAAAGAATCCATATTATGTTTTAGAACTTTCATTGGAATACGGCAGGTAAATGGGAGACAGAAAGCACAATTGGCTGAAGGCAGGACAGTTAGGAGGAAGATTCTATAATAACCCAGTCTTTCAACTTATAGTTATTGAAAATGTTTTATGAATAAAACATTGTTCCAGATGAGGCAAAAATTAAAATAACCTGAATTAGGGCAATGGTGTTGGAACTGGAAAGAAAGAGATAGAAATGTTAGACCTTGAAAAGGGAGTGGATAGGACTTGACAAGTCAGTGGAGGGCAGGGAAAGGAAAGAAGCCAAACAGGCTTATGGTTTGTGGTCTGGGCAACCTTGTGAATGGTTCTACTAATTGAGATACAAAGCACAGACTAAAAATTGGATTTGAGTAGTTCTGTTTTGAGTCTGTTCCGTGTGAAGCATATTAGGATGTCTAAATAGAGAGGTCCAGAAACTCACTGAAGATAAGGATGTAGGTCAGGTTGGTCTTCCCCATTTCTGGTGGACCAAGAAGGTAGGCCTTACGAGCAGACAGAAGTAACAATAACCTACGTGTGATTTGGAATGTCACCTAGTCCTACTTGCTAACCCAGGTTGCAGTCTGAAATCCAGCTACTAGCTCTTCACATCATTAGCTTAAAGTTAAAACCCTTCAAGCTTTGCCTTTTTGTGTCTTCTGCTGCATGGGGGAACTGGGGTTGCTGGTTCCATCACCATTAGCCTGAAGACATTTCTGAGCATTTATATGTCCCACTTACTACTGCTCTAGGATTCAAGCGTATGGTCAGGAAGACTTTCAATCTTAAACCATGCGTGGACAGAGAGACGCATAGAGTTTGCAGAGAGCATTTTCCTGCAATTTCTCTTTTGTCTTCATAGGCTCCTTTTCTGCTGTAGAACTTTTATTTCTTTATTAATAACTCAATTGCAGGAAATTCCAAGCCTATTTATCCCATCAAAACGAAAGGAACTCTCAGATGGAATCATGAGGCCATTAAGATTGAATGGTGCATCTTCATTAAACTATGATTTACATCATAAAATAGATTAATAAAAATGGAAGCACTCTGTTGGAAGGGAAATATATAAAAGAATCTTTTAGGGCTATCTAAATCACATGAAATAATTTCATGAGAAAACCCAGAGAGAGAGAAAACAAGAGACAGAGAAAGGTATTAACTGAGAAAAAAAGCAGGACTGAAAACCCACAAGCCAGTTAAGTGGTGTGACTCATAGCTCTCAGTTTTTGGTAGACAGCTGAAACCAGAGAACATTCAGAACTGCAGACAAACACTTAAATTAGGCATTCTGGTGGAGCAAGGGCTCCCACTACACTGGCCTGTCCTATAGCTCGTATGAGGTCATTGTTGGTATCTTGATCAATAGCGCTCCTGAGAGCACTTCCCGACCAAAAGCAATGGGTTGTACGAATGGTTCCAAGTGGACCAAAAACATTGCTCATTTCAATCTATTCCAAAAAGTTCAAGAAAATAATCATATGTCAAGAACTATGTCATATTTTCTTTATGATTCTGTTTATTTAAAATCATTGAAAAGTGGGAAAAACTGAGAGTAGTGATTCTTAGTGTTCTCTATAGCCGAAGGATAGTGTGGCGCCTAAAACCTTCTCAAATCTCTCAATCAGGCTGGTGTTGCTTTTATGTAGTTCATTTATTTATATAAACATAAAGACCTTTGGCCAAGAAACAGTTTGGAAACCATTGGCTTAAAGGATTGGTATGTCTGACAGAATTAGATGTTAGATGGAAACAAGATACAGAACGGAACATGAAAAAAGACAGATGGTCATATTCCCCTGGAGAAGGGATTACTTCAATGATGTGCTAGAGCCAGCTCATATATACCAGCTCTCAAGAAACAATTGTGCATATCTCTTCCCAACTCTGCATTCAGTGACTTCATGTTAGTGGCTTGAAATTGGCCATGGAGAGAGTATGTGCACCAAAGAAATTAACAAATGCCACAAATCAGGGTCTTTCTTTTTTTCTCCAGAAAGCCAGTTATAAAACATTTACTAGCATACCACTTGAACTTAATCCAAAGATAATTTGGCCAGCATAACAGCCAAAGCTCTGTGAAGCTATGATTGCTGGCCTTCTGGCATGGTCAGGTTAGGGACTATGTGGAAGTTTGTAGAATCTGGA
This sequence comes from Pteropus medius, assembly GCF_902729225.1. Taxonomy (NCBI): domain Eukaryota; kingdom Metazoa; phylum Chordata; class Mammalia; order Chiroptera; family Pteropodidae; genus Pteropus; species Pteropus medius. Next base: position 8,739,197 of record NW_024340848.1, on the reverse strand, counting down.
AAGAGTGTTGTTCTTGGAAAACACACTTTTGTTATGTAGTCATAGACATGGCCATAGACAAGGGATCTGAGAATCGCTATGGGAAAGATGACGTAGTAGGCACTGTTCAGACATGGGAAACCTATCTCACTTGGCCAGGGACTCCCAATAAAGGAAAAAGTTGAAAGAGCCAAGAAAGCTGGGACTCAGAAGAACTAGTTTACAGGGCATTCTGACAGCTAACCTCTGCTTCTGCTGGAGTCCAAACAAAAGAAAAATAACACATTCCTTAGGCATCACAAAGAATGTTCCTAGAGCAAGGATCAGTAATCGGGGATTGAGTAAATGAGTGACATGGCAGAAATTCTTTCTGAGAGGTGCTGGATGACTACCATCTGTGGTGTCTGCAGCTCCTGCCTGGCTAAAGCGAATACTGGATAATCTCCTCTGCTCCCTTCCTGGGTCCTCAGACTCCTCTGGAAAGACATGTTATTGACCCCGAGGTGGCTTCCAGTAAGGTGGGGGACAAGTAGAAGCTGTCAAACACAGAATAAGAAAGGCCCTTGGAGACCAATGAAAGGAAAATTCATCGCACTTTGAAGAAAAAGTTGATTTGTTTGCATGAGTCTGGGACAAGCCTGCCTTTGCATGAAAAGCCCTCTCTAAGTCTCTCTGAGCCATGTCTGTTTAGGATATAGGGATCAGCTCAGGCGATCAACGCACACAGCACTGTGGGGCCCTGGAATGTACTTTCTATTTTAACCAGCAATTGTGTGTCATCGTCATTGGCCAGCCAAGAACGAGAGTGCAAGGGCAACAGTGTCATCTCAATCCTGTGACCCAAGTTCACAGGCATTGTCTTCCCCAAGAAGATGAGCACAGGCACATTTTTCCTAGAAGGCAACAACACACATCCCTGGTGGTTTAATCTGGAGGAGTAAATTGTGCTTCCTCAAGAAAATACTGACAATTATTTAGAAAAAGTTTTGGAGTATGTGAGGGCAGCTTTAAGAGCTGATATTCAAAATATTTAACAAATATGATATAAACACTGACCAATCAGTGCAGATACTGGCCTCAGTGCTGGGCTCCTGAAGACCCCTTTCGTGCCAGCCTTAACTCCTTAGATGCTGGATTGTGGGAGGACTAGAGGGTCCTGGAACTGGAGTGTGGCTGACTAGGCAGCAAGAGACACTCTGGGAGCTAAATGAAACACCAACCACTATAGAAGTATTGCAATGCTTTAACAACCAGTCGAGCTGTGCCTGTGCATCCTGGCTGCAGAGATCTGACCATCCAGGATCACGTGAGCCAAAGGGAAAAAGTCATTTCCGGTGGCAACAGTAGTTTATGTTGCCAGTAATCAAGTGCCTGACCTTGTCAGCTTTCAGTCGAAGGAGTCTAGGGTTTATATTTTTTAAAATACATCTTAGATTTTAAGAAGGTTCTTTATTCTTATAGCCATCTCCATCTTTTCCATTTTTTAAAAAAGCACCCCTTGATGTCACTTCGATGACTTTTATTTATTATCTACTCTAAAACTGCTACAACACGAGTACCTTTAGTCACAATACTGATTCACGCTCAATGTTCTATATTTAGCAACTATCTGAGAAGGATCTGAGTCTGCATTTAGCCCTAAATAGCTACAAATAAGGGAGTAGCAGCACTAGCCCTTCAAAAGCCTTTGTAGGAAATGTCATGCCATGGGTGGTATGGCGTCCATGGAGCTACAGGTGTGGCGAACCACTCTAAGTGAGTAGAAAATCCAGGTAGTAGGTGACTAAAGAAACCCACTGGTGTACTCTGGAGCACTTGCCCCCCTTCTCCGAGATGGGTTGTAAGGAAACATTTCAACGTGTTTATCCGTCTGCCCAACCCCATTTAGCGAAAAAAATGATTGCTCTTTGCTTCCTGTTACCATGCTCAGATGATACTATGGCAACCAGGCTGCATAAAAGAGAATGGGGGGAGGTAGATGCTGCTTAGCAACTTGAGGATGTTTAAGAGGCAAGTACTCATTTTAACAGCAACAGTTTTTAAAATGTCAGTTTTGAGGAGAGAAAAGAGAAGAATATTAGAAAAAGCAAATGGAATGACACAGTAAAAAAATTGAGCAAAAAAAAAATGAAGAGAGACATCTGCACAACACCTTTTCAGAGCTCTTTCATGTGTATCCTCGCAGAAATCATGGGAGGTTGGCAGGGTCTCTGTTCACCAATGGGGAAACTGAGGGAGTGAGTGGCATCTTCAGGGCTCAGCTAGCTAGTCAGGGGCAAAGCTGAAACAAGCACACAGACAGCCTGACTAAAAATCCAACACTCTTTATGGCACCGCGCTTTAAAAAAAAAAGTAATCAGAAAATCTGAAAGGGAGGGGTGAAGGGAAAGGGGAAGGGGGAAGAAGGTGAGGTGGGGGAGGGGATGTGGGAAAAGGTGAGGTGGTGAAGGGAAGTGGGAAGCCATGCACTGATGTAGAAAGAAAGTGTCTGAGTGGGAAAAACAGGCCTTAAAATAGATGACCACATTGTTTTGACCAGGACCATGTAACCAAAGATGGTTCAAATTGCTACCCCCTTCCTCATTAATGAATATTACAGTTCCCAGCTCCTCTGCTACTCCAGTCCTCCACCCTTGGAAACAAAATACTATATGGCTTAAAAACCAGAGCTCAAACATGAATTGATCGTGGTGTTAAGTTTGACGAAGTGTCCAATAATGATGACAATAACAACAGTGAGAAAACGTAATTATGTCAGGCTAGTAAATGTTCTCTGAGGAGGAACTTGATAGAATGAGTTTCAGTACAGAACGTCCTTTCCTACACCATCTCAGTGTTTGAGAGATGCCATTCGAGTCAGATCAAAGGCCTAAAGTGAGACCAACCTATTCCAAGGTAGTGGAAGTTTTGTCCTTGTTTTGGGTGATCTGTAGGGTGTGTTGGGTGAATAAAAAGCAAGCTGTTGGCTGAGTTTACTGCTCATCATTCCTTCCTTCACTTGTTCATCCCACCTGCATTTATGGAGCACTCACTGTGTGCCAGGTAACTGGTGTGGCCTCCACACTGGCTCTCCTCATTCTTGTGCCCTCTGCTGCCCTGCAAGTGGGGGATCCACAGTGCCAAGTGGCTCCCAGAAGAGGCCACCGTTCCCTTCCTACTTAATAATACAGTGCTGACAAGACAAGTGTAGTTTTGGGTTCCAGCGGTCACAACCAAGTTACATGCTCACTCTTCCCCACATTGTTTGCACTTGTCCCTAATTGTGTGGTTGCAGAGGCAGCGGGAAACAGTAATCAGACTGCTTTCTCCTGTTCCGTAGTTAACTTGAAGGGTCAAGGTTGTTGGAATGGCTCCTAACCAACTAGATGCCACCTACTGTTAATTCTAAAGAGCCAAGTTTGAAGGGTAGGGATTTGGGGAAGACCCTGGTCTTAACTCATGAAATAATAAACAGCATATGAGTGAACTTTGGGTTCTAGTCCTCTTTCTGCCGTTGGCTTCCCATCTAGCTTTTCATCACTCCATCGCCATTGACGCCACATGCTCCAGCCACACTGAATTCTTAAGAGCCACAAACATACTTTCCGCATCCCTTCACACTGTCCCTTAATTCATGAGGAGTGCTCACCTCACAGGGCAGCACTGTTCCATCTTGGACCACCCCTGGTGATAGCTGTGACAGACATTCGTACAGTATTTTCAAATGTACAAATTCTTTTCAGTGATCTCATTGAATAAAAGAGGAAACAGTTTTAGTCGTTTCAATAGCAACATTCCCGTTTTATAGATAAGAAGTAGTTTAGCTGGGCTCCTCCAGCTTCAACTCACCCATGACTCGTAGGAAGTTAGTAAGGTTTGGGATGAGGTCCAACTCCAAATCCCCCTCTGTTTAAGCCAAACAAGTACATTCTTTCAAACACTGGTTCTCCAAATATTTGAAGGTAGCTCCTGGCTGCCCTCCAAGGCCTTGCTTCTCACACTCGAAAGTGCATAGAATTCACCTGGGGAGTTTGTGAAGCTGCAGATTCTGATCTGGTGGTTGTGGGCTGGGGCTCTGGAATCCGGTTACTAACAAGCCCCACCCTCTCTCAAATCAGTTGCTCAGAAGAGAAAAAAAAATGTGTATCGTTTTCAAAATCCAGGAAAAAAATTTGCCACATTATGTTTTGTTTCCAGATCTCCTACATTTATAAAAGTGTGTAATTTACATCTTGCACTTCATAAATGGCGAATATGTTTGGACAGAGAGATTTCATCCCAGCCTCATCTTCGGTTTAGAAAGAGCTTTGCCCTCTTACGCATTACTAAACTTACATGAATAACTGTCACCATTTCTAAATCGGGAATACCTGTGGTACTGAATATTAGGTGCACAGCACCGAGCCTGGTGCATGGGAGGGAGCTGCCTAATAAACGCACTGATTACCACTCCAACAGAACCGAAACCAACAAAGCCATACTAAAACAATAATCTGGGTACATATCAGTTGCCAAAAGCCTGTGTCCTCACCGAAATGAGACAGGAAAAAAAAAAAACAATGCTTCTACTGAAAAGAACATGTTACAAGGAGCTCGTTAGGCCTTTCCCGCAGGGGAACATAATGGCTCGCTGTTCCCAAACCGGGCCGCGGAGGAGCCCGTGCTTTGCTGCCCTCTGCTGGACGGAACGCCCAACCCGCGCCAGCGTGTCTGGCCACTTCGCTACAGCTCCCAGGGGACCCGTGTCCTCATCCAGCAGGTTATGCAACACCAGATTGCAACCAGAGTACGGTCGAGAAAAGGAAATCAGTGACTTCATGGCTCTTCGATTAAATCTGTGATGAGAGAAGGTTAAGGCAAGAAGATAGCAAATGCCTTCCCAATGCACATAAATTTAGTCTGCACGAGAACCTTAAGAAACAAGGGGCATCATTTCTGTTTTGTAGATGAGGAACCTGAGATTTAGGGGAAATTGGGCACATTACTGATGGGGAACATAACTAGGGAGAGATCCAGCTGGGTTTTGAACTAAGGGCCTTTCGACTTCAGGATACCAGGTTTCCACAGCTGGTTACCATTAATTAGCTTGGGACTGGGCTGCATACTCAGTCGTGTTTGGTCTTGGTGCTCTTCATTTTCAGAATGAGAGGTTGACTGAGGTGAACTTAGAGTCCTTTCAGCTCTCACATTCTGAGTACAAGCCTTTGTTACTATTTGATCTTGTTACAAAGAAATGGACTATGGGATCATCTCCTCCAGGGGGACCATGAATTTCTCATCAAGCAAAGCTACTGGGAGACAACTTACACATCTGCCCTATGGCCCCAAGCATGCCAGGTCCCCTGTCATATTCTCCAGAGGCTATCTGGCTTCCACCTCCTCCAAATCATGTCAAAGGCGTAGAGCTGTGTTGTCTAAACAAACCTTCAAGCTCTTAAAATTTGACCGTTGAGGAAATGCACCAAGAGTCAGCCTTGCACACCCAATGGACACAACTTATGTTGCAGAGAAAGAAATATTACACACTGACCAAGTCCATCCCAAGCACATCAGAGCCCAGGAGAAGTAAGCATCTTTATATTCCACAAGGAGGTCCCTGAGGTCCCATTGAATATGGTGGGACCATTTACCTTTTTTAATTTTTAAAACTGCTTTGTTGAGGTATGATTGACATACAAAAAGCCGTACATATTTAGTGTATACAACTTGATGTGTTCAGAGGTAAAAAAACACCTGGCAAACCATCATCACAATTAGTGCTATAAACATATCTATTACCACCTCCAAAAGTTTCTTCCTGCCCTGTTTATTTTGTTTGTTCTTTGTTTTGTTTTGTTTTACCATTTATCATTCTCCGTGTACTTCAGGCCTTCTTGCTCAGTGGGAATCAATCCTCAAGGAGTTTTAGTTTGTTTCTTTGCTGGTATGATGTGGGTGGACATTTCAGTCTTGTCGTTTGGATATCGACTCATGACACTCTTCTAGTTCATTGGAAACTTCAGCTCATAAAATATTTTAAGAATCTCTTTTTCCTCATGAGCCTGTGAAGCATAATAATTTTTCATTATGCTAAGAAGCATCTGCCTCTTAGCATAATGAAAAATTTCAAAATCCCAAAACACACAAACTGGAAAACACCTTAGAGATTATATGATCTCATCATTTTATTTTATGGATGACAATCTGAGCCATTTGTTCAAAATAGGATAGTTCTTCAGAAATAATAAAAAGAGATGGAACGAGCATCTTTTCCCAGACACTGGATGATGCTTTTCATACACTGGCAGGAAGACATTAGGAAAACAGTCAACACAGAATCAGGACAGCCACAAGAAAGTTAGGTTCAGTCTGATAATAATATTCACCAGCTAAAAATGTCAGGTTCAGTGTCAAAAATATATTAGCGCCTTTTCCAGAGCTCTCCTTCTGAACATGGAGCCTAGAGGGCTACTCTGATCTCATGAGAACACTATACCTCACCTTATCTAGGAAGGCCTAAATGATGTCCTCCCCTGAACTAATGATAAAATACCGATCAAACACTGATCAAACCTCCTCAGTCAGAGGCAGCCAAGTTGCAGTCGGAGATGGTATCTGGCAGAGTTTCCAGTTTGAGAGCACATGCCAAGCGTAATTGAACATGAGTATGATAAACAATGATGGACCACTGACAGATTGCGATGCTGTCAGGACAAGGTTCCCAGCCGTTCTAGAATTACAGGCAGATACTAGGAGGTCCAGCTGTATGCCTTGAATGCTGTCATCTCAGCCTGGAGAAAACTGATTCCTATTCTCTTTAAAAAAAAAAAAAGCACCATTTCATTCGGTTTTTTGTTTGTTTGTTGGGTGCTTTTTGTTCCATCCACTATTTTCCCTATTAACATGAATTTCTGTGGCTTGTCTCTTATTTCATGCTGTCAGGGACAGTAAAGAAACTACATGGGAATTCCCAGCACGTCAGGGTGTTTGGAAGTAAGGAAGTAGGGCAGGGGGTTCTTGAAGACTCAAGATGAACTTGACGCTGTTCTGAGAGCATATTTATAAATCATAGTTTTATTTTCTTGAGGGGGAAGGAGGAAGAGATGACACTGACATTATGGAGTAGCAAATAAATTTGCATGGATTTTTAAGATAAAGCACAAGACTTTAAGGAAATTTGTTATTTGCATCTGATTTATTCCGGAGGCTATGGACCTCTGCTCTCTTGGGGCCCATGTATGAAAAATATAAGATTAGACAATTCATTTCATCTACAATTTTTGCTTTGGAATATTATTACTACTGCTGCTGTCACGCAACTACTTTTATTTCTACTACTTACTACTATTGCTATTATTACCGCTACTACTTCTACTACTATTACTACTAATAATAACATGCACTCCCCTTTTAGTTACTTTTTTTTTTAAGTTGGAGAAATCCCAGGACTACAAGGAGATAAGACTGCAGTTAGTTCTGCAGAGCCTGAAAATACGGTGCTTCTTCTTACTTCTCATCTCAAGACACATCTAGTTAAGAACTCATAATGGCTAAAAGTCATGAATAATACAGGCCAATCTGCCAACATAGTGGCCATCAGTACTTGCAAGCCTGTTCAAGCCTACCCTAGATGTCCCAGGCTAAGGTCTGTGTGACATGTAAATGGTGATGCTGTCCTTGGCCATGGCCTTGGGCAGGAATCCTACTACCCTAGGCCTTTTCACAGTGAACAAAAGGGATTGTGTCACACCTGCAACCCATCTGTAGCACACCACAGCAAGATCTAAGTTAGCCTCCTCATGCCGGCAAACAATTTTAAGTTTTTCAGTTAAAAAAAAGAAAACTTCTTATAGGGCTGATTAATCACAGATGTGAAGGAGCTTTTATTACAAGGCAGTGATCACATGGCAGGAAGTCTGTTGTTTTCTCCTCTTGGTTCTGAAATGCAACTTGTTGGTGTTTCCAAAACATTTGAGGTTCGGTCTACTCTTAACTGGAAAAGAATGCCATTTGTTCATTCATTCATTCATTCATTCATTCATTCAATAAACGGAATCCTACCATGTGCCGCGCACTCTGCTAGGCACTGAGCATATAATGATGAACAACCAGATGTGTTCCTTCCCACCATGCTGCTTTCCATGTTAGAGAGAGACACAGATAAACGAACAGAGTTGAAACAGTGTGACAGAAGAGAGTGACACACAGCATATGAAAGCCCAGTCTGGGCCTGACTTTGGGAATCAAAAAGGTCTTCCAGAAAGAGCAGCGTCTAAACTAAGAGCTGATGGAATTACACAAATTAGATGATGGTAGTGGAAGGAAGGTCACAGGAACTGGAGACCACTGGGTGATGCTGGAGGATGGAAGATGAGGAAGACCATGGAAGAAGATCTGAAGCCTGGAGAGTGGCAGGTCAGGAACTAGAATCTGCATTATCAGTGACATCTCAGCCCAGAGGAGCAGGGCCAACCCCCAATCAGGGTCCATCCTCCTAGTTGTTTTTGGCTTGATAGGTCAGGGCCACCTCTCCAATGACACTTAATTTAATTTGGGACTGCCCTACAGATACATTCTCAGTTTCTAGGATAAGAGACTTTGTGGAAATAAACATAAGGCTGCTGGTAGCTGGTTAATGTTGGCTACTTTCCTCCCAACCAAGACATAAAAGTAAGGTCTTGGCCTCCAGGTCCTCGCCCAGACTAGACCAAGTGGAGGGGAAGATGCCAGTTATCCAAGCTGGAAATGTGCTCAGAAAAAGCAAAGCACATGGGCAGGGCTGTGTTGCTCCCTTTTTTGCTTTCTTAAATGTATTCCTAGGTCTTTGTAATCTCAGAAATATTTATCACAAGGTATGGAAGCAGAAAGCCGAAATAATGCAATTATCCAGAAGCTCTTAAGAATGTCACCAAAGCACTACCTTTCAAAATGGTTTTGGACGTAAATATTTTTAGGTGGATTCTTTCAAATTCTTAATAATACAACTCTTGTTTTTTCATAAACTCCTCTTAGAGACATAAAACTATAGAATACTGCCCAATTCATTTAATGAAGCCAGAACAATATTTTAAAAACTCCTAAAACATCTCTCTCTCTCTAATTCTCCATCCTTCCCTCCTGTTTTTTCCTCCTCGTGTCTCTCACACACAAATATAACTATTGACAAAAATTAACTGATAGCTCAGAAGTCTCACCAAAGATACTAGTAAATTATAATTCTAAATGTAGTGAAATAATAATTCACTATAACTATAAATATCATAATGGTATGATAAGAAAATCAAATGATATAACATTATATTAATAAGTCATATAAAAGTAATAGATACTGAAAAGGCATTCAGTAAAGTTCAATGATGATTCCTTCTTAAAATACATGAGGAATAGAAGGATGCTTTTCAAAAATATAAAGAATGTTCACATCAAAACAACAGACATGTAATAGTGCAAACTGGACATATTACTACTAAAATCAGGTTCTGGAATAATGAGCACACGATCATCATGATAAACAGTATTTTGAAAGATATGGCCAATGCATTATTCATAAAATTTAAATATCCACTGTAAAAGTTGAAAAGTTATAATTACTTACGGGATATGCAAATCATCCAAAACAAATCACGGAGAGACAGTGAAATCAACAGAGATTAAATAAGTGTATAAAAATGCATTTATTTTTTTGTATATATCACAAGTAATTTAAAATGTAAGGAATAAGATTCTATTCATTATATCAAAAAATATGTGGAAATAATGTTATATCAAAAATATGTAATACCTGTATAAATATATGCTATTAAGGCTTAAATAAATGGAGAAATCTACTGTATTTCTGGATGGGAAGACTGAATTTTATAAAGGTTTGAAGACTTTTATCAAATCCAATTCTAAAATCCAAGGATTTTCTTTGAAATTTATCAAAAAGATCCTGGAATATATAGAAAAATCTGTAGGTGAAAATAGTAAAGAAAAATATGCAAAAAGGAAAGTAATGATGCTCCAAAGGAAAAGCATGGTATAAATTACAGTAAATAAGCCAGCATGCCACTATTAAAAAACTATACAGATCAACTAATGAAATAGAATAGTACCTTAGAGGTTTAGTATATGTAAAATGTAAATAAATAATCAAGAAAGCATCATAAATCCATAGAGAAAGGAAGTCATTTTCATCGATTGTTAAAATTAGCTAAAATCAGAAATTTTAGTTAATGTGGCAGAGGTCATACCTCTGCTACCCAATATTTAATCTTCCCTTTTTCCTTAGCAGCACTCAGTTCTTTAAGATTGATGATAGGCCTGATTTATTGTCAAGTTCTGTCTCCCAGACTTATCTGTGGTCATGAGAGTAATCCTGACCAATGAGATATGAGTGGAAATGCTGTGTGGGACTTTGAGGAACACTATTAAAGGGAGCTGCCTTGGCCAGAGACAGACCCTTTTGTTCTACCCTGTTCTCCTCTTTCTTACACTGGAATATAGAAATAAATGTTGGCTGAGCTTCAATATCTGCATAAGCCATAAGGGGTCCTTCAAGTTGGAAGTAACAGAATGGTAGAGCAAAATTATATAAGAAGCCAGGATTCCCAGTGATAACGGAACCACCATCTGGGGCTGGACTGCCTTCCCGTGAACACTTTTTAAATCATGAAGAAATAAAGTTTCATCTTGTTTAAGTCACGGTTATTTTGAGTTTTCTGTTGTTTGCAGTCAAACTTAATCCTCACTCATACAAGGAGCTGGTAAGATAAAGATAAAAGTCTGTCCTTAAAATCAAAGATAACAGGAGTCCTCACTATCATTACTTCAAGTCCACCTTGTACTAGAATTCTTAGGATATTACTGAAGGTGAAACTAGCAAATAAAATAAAAAACCGCCAAGTGTATGATGAAAGAGTGGAAAAAACAGGTTTGGTGAAGAGTTAGGTAGTCTCTGCAATAATTAGTTAGCATAGTAAGAAAATAAAATAAAATGAATTATAAGAATTGGGAAGGAAGAAGCAAATTTGTCATAATTTGTAAATGGTAAGGTTGTCTACAAAGTAACCTCTCCCCAAACTATAGACGAATAATTAGAATAAGACTTTAGCAATTTAGCAAATAACAAATCAATATAAAGAGCAAAAATATTTCTATACCCTAGCAACAGAGAGTAAGGAAATGAAATTAAAATAATTTAACAATTAAGACAGCCAAGATACTAAGCATCTTTAGAAACCTGACAAAATAAAGATCATTAATTATATAAATGTCTAATCATTGTACTATATACCTGAAACTAATACAAAATAAGAAAAAAATATATAAACCTTAAGGATAAAATATGAAGTATAATTAACGAATAATAAAAAAAGGTTATTAAGAAAAAAATTATGAAACCGAATTGAAAAAATGGAGATATCTATATTAATGGCTAAGAAAATACAATATTAAAAAGATTTCGATTCCTCCCATTTTGGTCTATGAATTCAGTGTCATTGCAACCAAATCACAAAAAGGATTTTTTCATTGAACTTGATAATCTGATTCAAAATTGTGTGGAAATAAGAGTCAGAAAAAGCCAAAACAACTGAAGAAGAACAAATAAGAGAGATTTATTCTTTCAAAAATCAAAACTTATTACAAAGCTATGATTGTTAAGATAATACAGTATTGCTATGAAGATAGACACATTTGACCAACAAAACAGCACACCTGCCAAGAGAGCATCCAGCTCCAATGGAACTGAAACCAGCCAAAGTAGAACAGGCCATGCCTCTGTCAGGGCATCATCTTCTGGGAGGAACTGGAGTCTTTTTCTAATAGATGTGCTTAGAAGAATGAAATTTTTTTTTTTTTTTGCTAATTGGCTCATCCAAATGAGATGCTTTTTGCAATCTCACTGTCTGAGGGAGGACACACTTTTCCAATTTGCATAAAGCTATCCATTTGAAGATTGATCAGTAGAGAAAGAATGGGCATTTCAATACATGACATTGGGCAATTGGTTATCCATATGGAAAAAACAGAATAGGTTGCATATCACATGCCATTTCTAGAAATCACTTTACAATGATTTAATGACTTATAAGTAAAAGGCAAAACTTTAAAACTTTTAGAAGAAAATATAGGAAAGTAGATTAGCACCTCAGGGGACAGTACAATTTCTTAAAATGGGCAACAAAAGCAGAAAACATAAGGAAACATGGGTAAAATTGACTACATTAGAATTAAGAACTATTGTTTATCCAAAAAATTCTACATAGTAAAAAGATAAATCACTAACTGGTATACACATACACACGCACAAATATATATATATATATATATTAATTTAAAAAGACGTATAAAGAAACAAAATGACAAAAAAAATTTATCAATATCCCAGTGATTACAGATTCCACTTTTTCCTTCTAAATCTAAACACTTCCACTTTCTGAAGAATCCGTTCCATTAATTTTGGATAATGAATGAAAAAATTCTAATTAAAAATAATTTAAAATTCATGTCAGTGTCAGTTCTCAGGCTATAAATTAACTAATCAGAGATCACAGCAGCTTCAGAAAGACAGTTGCACTCTAACTTAGCCTGAAAATGAATTATTTTATTTTAATTAACTCTTTCAGGGGCCTATGTCCCAGTGAGCTGAATCCTGCAGATCATAGAAAATAGCAGCCAGAAGGACATTAAGGCATTGTTTTGTTCAGCAGCCTCCATCTTAAGACTGGCTGGGCAATCATAGTAAAAAATATTATATAAAAGATTCACGGGATAACTTTTTAAAACAATGCAGAATACCAGGCTTCATCTTCAGAGACTCAGATGAGTAAATCCAGGATGGGAGCCCAGAATATGTAATGAGCACCCGCCAAGGTAATCTGAAACAGATTGAGAAACCCCGGTTTAGGACAGTATGCTTATACGTCCTTGCTTGTCCTATCAGTAAGCGATTAAAGGCATTTCCCTTGAATGCCTGCCCTTCAGTGCAAAGAGAAACAGTGATTTAAAAGAAGTAACCTTAATAAACCACAGCTATGGAAATGTTTGGCCTCAGCACCGTCTCTTTTGCCAAGGCAAAATAAAATTAGATGTTATACGTGAAAACACTTTATAAATGGTAGAGAAAAATAAGCCTATTTTCATGCACTCAGCAAATAGCTTATATGTTGCCTCTCACACAACAAGGTGCTTAGTGGCATGACTAAGCAGAGAAAAGCTACATAATATCGAAACATGACTACATTTTTCTCTCTCATTTAGAGCTTAGAAAACAAGGATCACTATACACACTGCTTATATTCAATGGGAAAGAAGTAGCCATCAGTTCAATGAAGTTCTGAACCCTGGCAATCCATCAAAGCAGGTCATCATTCTGAAGATGACTCAGCAGCAATACATAACTCTGCTAAGAGTACATCTGCAGATTTTTCAGGAAGACACACACATTTAGAATTAAAAACTTCTAGAAGGCTTGAGGGCCAGGCCTGCACACTTACTATCTTCCATTCCACTTAAAACTTACTAAATGCCTGACGTCAATCAAGATCCTTAAAGTCTCCAAGATTATTTCCCCCTTTTGTGGAAATGAGGACAACTGTATTCACCTCAGACAGTCGCTGCGAGGATTCAAAGAAATAATGTGTGATAAGAAACGTCTACAAACTAAAGCATCTGTTCGCTTCTGTTTGAGACCTTATGTACCAGATCATAAGATTGGGCAGTGCTCAGAAAAGACTGGGATGCCAAGTAGGACCTAAAATCCAATTTATTGTTATACACCAAAGCAGCCAACGGTAGTGGGAGTTTCACAAATGGGCACTGAATATACATGGTAATAAAAGTCTAAATGTTGGTACTTGAAATAGTATTCAATTTATCTGGCCCGTATCTGTGAGTCCTGTTGCTGTACCCTCCAACACATACAGAGAGAGAGAGAGAGAGAGAGAGAGAGAGAGAGAGATAGAGAGAGAGAGAGAGAGAGAGAGAGAGAGAGAGAGAGAGAGAGAAGAGAGAGAGAGAGAGAGATCTAGCGATTCAGTCTCATCTTCCCCAGCAAAGGTAGCTCCACTTTTGCTGCAGTGTTCATTCTACCTCTGAAGTCTTGATTACAATCTTTTAGCTTCATTGAGAGGTCACTGCATCCTAAACTTGTCAATAAAAACCCGAACAGGGCTGCATTAGCAGTCAACCCCCACTCATTCAGTCAATTACGTGGCTGCCCTAGAATTAGCAGGGCTTTCGTTGGTGCTGTAAATCACAGTTTTCTTGCGTAAGGGGGTGCTTTATCACAGAAGGAAAGTTGGCTTTAAGTGAAGAGTAGTACAAAGTAGCAAACAAGGTGGACAAAAATTCCCATAGAAATCTGGGCTTTGCCAATTATACCTATGAGGCCTGCAGTGCAGGACAGGGCTCTTACTGCTGGGGATCAGAACTCTAGCATTTATCTAAAATTACCTTCAGAACTAGTTTTAAATCGATAGGAAACATGAGCCTCTGGATTCCGCTTGCATCTCTTTTTAAAAACCATTTATGATACTGCCCAGCTTCACTCATCTTAATCCTCTGACATAGCTCTAAATGCCAGTTTAGAAAGCCAAGTTCACCTTCGCAGAATTAAGATTTATAACCTTTGATATATTAAAAGAATGTGCCACAGACTCGCAAAGAAATTCGTAAAAGGGAGTACTAGAAAAGTTTGAAAACTAGAATCTGTGTGTAGTCTTCAAGTTAATTGCTTTGAAATGCAACATATTTATGTGGAAGGAATATTTGATCTGCTTGGGTAAGAGAATCAGTTACCTATCTTTCCGTGTGTAAAAGAATAATAGTAATATTTCTCCAAAGGCACATCAACGATTCTGTCTTTGAGCAGGCCATAGGCATTGAGTGTCTTCTAGAAACTGTTTTAGATGAATTCTGGTATCGAGAAGACACATCGACATGGCTTCTTTCTTTCCAGAGAATAAGAACATTTAGTGTTGGATAGTGTTGATTATGAATGCAACTTCCAGAGAAAAGAATGTTTAATGTTGGATGATATCTAGTATGCGTGCAAAGGAATTCAGAGAGCGGAAAGAGTAGGCCCTAGAGGAGTAAGGAAAGGAGATTGAATTGGACCTGGAAAGATGGCCCGAGTTGATATCACCAAAGGAATAGAGGACAGCTCCAAAAATCATGGGATGGGGGCTTGTGAATAGGCTACCCGCTGGCGTGGTATTTGCATATTGGGGAATAATGAGAAATGAAGGTGGAGTTGGGTCAAATTGTAGAATGCCTTTAAAGGTGGAGAGAGGAGCCTAGTATTTAATACCTTAAGGAGGAAGAAGTCGTTTATAGACTTTGGAGCAGAAGAAATATCACAATAAAAGAAATATTTTAGGAAAATTAGACTTAAAATGGTATTAAGGATTTAGAGCAGGAAGTAGAGGAAACTATTTTAGAAACAGAGAGATGAAAAGTCTAGGATAGACATTTTTATATTTATCTTATTTTCCTCAGGATTTTGATAACATTTGCCACTATGTACTACCTGTGTAAAGTCATCTTTTTTTTTTGGCATTTCAAGAGATCACATACCTCTTCCATTAGATTATACATTGGGACCATATTACATATTTATACTTTTTAATACACTGATATGCCTCTAAAATTGTTTACTCACAGTTTTAAAATAAGAAAAGTAAGCAAAATTATTTATTTTGACTAAAATAGAGGAATTTTTTAAAGTCTTGCTAAGAGACAGAAAAGCTAGAGGAGATGGTTAAAGATATCTCCCAATTTTCTAACCAAAGAGATTAAAATAGTAATGACGTGATTAGAAAATGGTTTGTTATGGGAAAAGTTGATGAATTAAGTTTTAGCTACATTGATATTTAAGTAGAAATAGCATGTCAGCTTTTGGAAACAAAGAATATAGTTGGGAAATCATCCACACTCTTACTTATCACTGTTTCTTCTTATGACATTACCTTATTATGACATTCTGATTACCTATTATGTTCAAGCAAATGTTTTATCTTTGTAAATATGGTGAATGCAGGATCCATATCTACTTTGTCTCTATAAAGTACTATTTTATCTTCTTCAATATACTTTAGCATTGTGCATTACACAGGCACGTTATCAGTAAACATTTGTTATATCAATGAACAGATAGACAAATGTTTATCAGGATTTCTCAGCCTCAGCAGTGTTAACATTTGGGGCTGGATAGTTCTTTGTTGTGGAGGTTGTCCTGTGCCTTGTAAAATGTTTAGCATCATCTCTGACCTCTATACTCTAGATGCCAGTAGTATCCTCACTTCTCAAGTTGTGACACTTAAAAATGTATACAGACATTGCTGAATGTTATCCCCTGGAGTGCAACACTGGCCCTAGTTGGAGAACCACTGGTTTAGATAGATGCTAGATTGGAGATATAAATTTAGGAGTCATTCGATTATGCTTAAATTTCAGTTCCAATAAGAAATGGAATCTAGAGAAGAAATAGCTCTAGAACAAAGCTCTAGGTAATGAGTATGAAATGAGGGTGGGGAGGGGAGAGCTAGCAAGGGTGTTTTCAAATGAATTGCTAATTGCATGATAGACCTACCTATACCTTGTACATAATGTCAGCCAGCGCTGTCCAATAGAAATATATAAGCCACGAATGTAATTTAAAATTTCCTAGTAGTCCTATTTTAAAAAGTTAAAATAAACTAATGAAATTAATTTTAATGGTATATTTTATTTAATTATATATATCCAAAATATTACCACATCAACATGTAATCAATAGATAAAAATTATTAATGAGCTATTTTTTTGTATGAAGTATTTGAGATCTGATGTGTATTTCACACTTACGTCATGTCTCAATTTGATTATTCATTTCAAGTACTCTATAACCACATGTGACTGGGGCTACCATATTGGATGGAATAGAACAATTCAGTCAATTTAAACATTTTCTTGTCCATTTAATTAATATTATCTTTTTCATAAAGGGAACTACAAGGCTAGTGACATGTCTGAAAATCTTCATAAATTCATTTTGTACTTTATAAACAACGGGTGTCATTTTTTTTTGGCATAGAGTCTGTGAATTCTGATAAACGCATGGAGTCATGTAACCCTCACCACAGTCAGGATACAGAACAGCTCTCTCATCCCCAAAATTCCCTCATGCTGCTCTTGTGTAGTCAAATTCTCCCCCATCCCCATTTCCATTTTTTTAATTTTTATTTTGTTTTGTTTTCTTCTTTCTCTCTCTCACTCACTCTCTCTTAGGATCAGGATTCTATCTCTCTCTCTTTTTTTTTTTTAACCAAAAAACAAATATAAAGAAAAAATATAGATGGGAAACAGAAACACAACAGGGAAGACACAATCTTTGACAGTGGGAGTATATTTTTTTCCAAAGCTCATGTACAATGGGCTCTGCTTTACTCGAAGTTACACAAGCCCACTCAGAAAGGGGGGACATGTGATTTCCCTTCCCCCACATTCATCTGTCATTCCTCTGCAGGTTATAGGAATAGGAAGATCTCTCCCAGAATACACCATATGACAGATGGAAGAATTACACCAGGAGTGACCCAGAAGAGGAATGCAGGCAAGTACTCCACAGGTAGGGGCCTTTCCATGGCTAAGAAACAGGAGACTAAAGAAGGGGAGCCATGGCATGCTAGATAGTCCTTACACTCCAGTTTCTAGATTCTCAACTGTCTCTATCTTTTCATGGCCTCTTTGCTTTACTAAGAAGAGAAACATAAAAAATAGCCCTTTGGTGCATGTGCCACTCCTTTAGTGGACAGGCATAGACTGCTGCTCTCATCAAAGTGTAGATGACCTGGGCTGTGCCAAACACCATAAGGGCAGGTGTTCTTGGGCCAACTGACAGCAGTGGCTCTGGCTTTGCCATGCCTCTCAGCACTTCCGTTCTGTTCAAAGCCTAGGAAGCAGATGGAAAGAGGCATGTGGAAGCACCTCCCTCACATATATGACACTGCTGGCACCCAGGTTGGGAAGGGGAAGGTTGCCTGTGTGCTTGACATCGTTCCAAGAACACATGCCTACTGTGCTGTCCTTAGAGTCATGCTCCAGAAATAGAGTTCTGCAAGTCACTTACACGCTCACAAACACACGCAGTCACGTAACGCACGCAGGCAAGCACATTACCTTCACTCCACATTGTAGAACATTTGTCTTTGCAAAATGCAGTTGAAACAATACAGTTATGATCTTTAGAGTGTGTATTTGGGGCATCTCCTTAATATTCTCCACACTTTCTATATTTCTCCTAATACTTCTTTTTATCCACATTCTCCCTCACGAAAAGTTTTGAAAAAAAAAATCAAGAGATTGCAATAACATGAAGAAAGACTCTGACCTAAAGGTATATTCATTAATTGGTCAAGTACTTTGAATAATTATGTTGTAAATTAAAGTTGAAAAGCAATTCTGTCAGAACCAGAAAATCCTTTTAACCTCATATCTCATCCCTTGGTCTCCCAGCAACATGCTTACACTGGAGAAACTGGGGACTATCTAAAAGCCTGCATGTCTACAATGGATGGCTATCAACTAGTTTACCTGAGTCATTTCAAGTTTATCATGTAGTTCAACAAACTCAAGTATCCTTGTTAGCATGTACTTTAAAGGGGATAATGTCCTATGGATTTGGGGACTTTCTAGGCAAAAGTTTTAAAAAGGGAGAAATGGCAGAGACAATACAATATGTTCACAAATTCCCATTTCATTTTCTTCCTGGGCATGTGGGAAGGCCACCTTTCCCCAGTATTCCCTGCCAACTGAATTCTGGCTAATGAGATATGGACGGAAATTGTTTCATGCCTCTTCCGGGCCTAGCCCCTAAAATCACCCACGGAAACCACTAAACACACTCTCCTTGTGTGCCAACCAGATCCCAGACACCCCATAAGGACTCTGAGGCCCCTGGAGATCATGGAGACATCCAATAGAGGTGCCTGGGTCTCTGCTGGAGCAGAGCATCTACCTCTAATCCCCAAACCAATCGGGACTGCGAGGTGAGCACAAAGTAAAACTCTATGAGTTACTGAGTTTCTGGGATTGTTTGTAACAGTGTTTTTCACTTCCTTATCAACACAATTATGAACCATCTGACTCTCAACCTCCCTCACTTTTGGTCTCAAGGTAGGTTAATCATTGTAGATGTTCCTTCAGTTGGCTGCGGCTATGAAAGATATGATGCTTACGACTCTTTGGGGACCAGGGTTTGTCTACGACCTTGTCCAATTTTACTACTGTTCAATTTACTACTGCCTACTGTCCGATTTTCCTTTGCTTGGTTGAGTCTACAGGGGAGATCATTAGCAACAGGTTGGGTCTCCTCACATCACTGGGACAAACAACAATTACATGCTTGTTGGAGCCTGATTGGCAGTGTGCTGGCTGATACATGCTTGGTTTTGTGGGAAAAATTATATGCATATGCATATGTATTTATGTAAATCTATTATTAATTTTACTGATATTAAGAATATATAGCACATAATTTACAAAAAATAAAATGTAAAAATCAATTGATTCTCACAGAATACTTTTGTCGATTTTTGCCAAACTCTTGTATTCAACCTATTATTTCAAGTTGTATCCCAATCCAATTCTTTTCCTAATACAAATATTGTCAGTAAATTTTATATATACACTACTGTTGAACTATTTCTCAGCCTCAAACTATATTCACCAAAATGAAACTTCTTTCAACTTGGGCATTACATATGTGAGAACTTCACTCATTTGTCAATTATGTGAGCAACTTTTTTGCTGAATTGGACAATATTTTTCAATCTTGGAAGAATATTTTTACAAGTTTTTATTCTACTCAAAATGTACTGGCTATATATATGATGCCCTTTTATGTTTAACGTGTAACATTAATATTTTCCCCATCAGTCTCTTAAGGCTAGATTTTTCAAGGGTTGACAAACATTTTCTATAAAGGACCAGATAGCAAATATTTTAGGATTTGTGGGCCAGATGGTTGCTCTTACCACAACTCAACTCTGCAATTGTACAAAAGCAGCTATAGACAACACATAAACAAATGGGCATGGCTATTTTCCAATAAAATTTTACAAAAAGAGACATTGGCTGAATTTGGCCCACTGGCTACAGTTTGCCAAACCCTGTCTAGGTAATCAGTAAAACAATGAATCAAGCTTTGATGTGTAGAGTTTGCCAATTTGTTTGGTGTAGATACTCCCAACATGGTCACTTTTGGACTACTGATGTGATGTGGCTGAACGCAGAGATGAGAGGAGATGTGCAGTAACAGGGCATTATGTAGTATTTCTATCATAAGGATAAAGAAGAAATAACTGTAAGGCCATAGATAATACTAAAGTGTATTAAAGTGATTAGGAAGTGATACTTTTGTTTTTAATGTAATTTAATTGCAAGATTACTTATTTAATTTTTAATAATGACTGCATTTAACAACTTGCTCACAAAATTCCTGAAAATTTATTAATCGGATCTCACAAGACAATATGAAATGTATCTAACACACCCCTTGATCCTTCAGAGCTTTTCTTCAGAGCTGTTGCATCAGAGTAGGAGCATATCTCTCATTGATTTATTTTCTCCTGAAACAGTTAGAATCATTGGAAGGTAAATATTATTGAATCAATTATCTTGCTCAAAAGATAACTGTCAACATTTACAGCAGTCATCAACTCTTACTCACATGTTCAAAATTATTACAGGTTTCATTGTACCTGTAAATGCTCAATATTTTCCTTAAACATAGTATGACATTAACTTATCTCCCATTTGGTAAAATGAGTCAAAAGGTTGTTATGAGGCTTAACTGAGGAAAAATATATGCAAAGTACCACAATGTTTAGCTCTTGTAAAGCATTCAGTAAATGGCAGTTATTATTGTTATTCACTGAAACTTTCTTATTATTCCATGAAGTTTTCTGATCATGAAGATCATAATGCCAATGATTATTCACACTTTTAATGATTCAGTATTTGAATCGGGGGTTGTATTTTTCAGATATATAGGTTCTCTTCATCGTGGGTACCAGCAGTTGTGCTGAATAATCAAAAAATTTCAGATCTACAAGATCGAATTGGCAGATACCAATCATCCATGTGGTAAACTGAGCTTCTTACACTTTTCAACTAGATATAAAAAGCCAAAAATGGCATGTTCCCACTTAAAAATTATCTCGTGGCCTATCATCTCAGAAATTTGTCCAACCACTTGGTAAAGCTAGTTGGCTTGTCACAGCTGAACATATGCGCTCAGTTTCAAGATAGCTTCACCTTTTTCTGTTCTGTTTCACAGATGGGTAGCATTAGATTCAGCCATGGTATTAAGATGAAAGCATCTATTCCCTCTTACACTTCTACAGTGACATCCTAAATTATATATACAAATGTTCAAATAATTTTTAGGAAGATATTTCTTAATAACTTCAATATGAAGTGAGCATAATGCCATAGTATGCACTTGAGTGTTCCAACCCAGTACTTAAGGAACATGTAGGCATTGCTGGTATTGTCCAGTATTGTTGCCTTTCCTGATGGCCTCTTATCTCCTACAACCTTTAATGGTGACAGCACAGACACATTAAAAATTTGTTCCATATTGCACTTTGAATCTTCTCAAATTTCCACTGAAATGTCCAATGACTTTCAATACAATCATTTGATTTTATCATTTTTTCATAACATGCAGTGAGCAAAACTCATATTCTTGACCACTTAAGAATTGCTGAGATTTTTGTTTGTTTTTGTTTTTTCAACTTCAGAAAATAATTCTTTATTTTATAAAGCATTTAAAGTTAGCTCTCAAGCACACATAAAATGGGACTTGGTGTGTAAATATTCTAAACATGTTATTTTTAAGGAAATATGTCTATTTTATAAAGTACAGTTTTATCATGCTGATAGAATAACTTAATACATTTAGTGAAAGTATTTTCTCCTTCATACTTAGGATATATACTTGAAAAACAACTATGTGCTCATTTCCTTTGATTTCTTCTAACAGGCTAAATAAAAAAATCACTAGGAACAATATTGGTCAAAGAGCTTCCTGAAGAAAAGGAATAAGTGAGTTTCTTTAT
This sequence comes from Pteropus medius, assembly GCF_902729225.1. Classification (NCBI taxonomy): domain Eukaryota; kingdom Metazoa; phylum Chordata; class Mammalia; order Chiroptera; family Pteropodidae; genus Pteropus; species Pteropus medius. Next base: position 8,717,175 of record NW_024340848.1, on the reverse strand, counting down.
GTCTCATTTCTTATTTCTTTTTTGTTTCAAGTAATATGTATTTAACATGACCTCTATTTACTATATTTTGGTAATCAGATACCTTATATAACAAGGTATCTTTCTTGAGCTATTAAATTATATTTTGCTTCCTGTATATTTTAATTCTCCAATTTCAAGCACATAACAAAGCCCTCAATATTTCCTTGCCTAGAGAATGTTTGAAGATCTGAAAACAAAAGCCCTCAATTCTTCCTGTTTTTTGTAAAAGCCTGAACAGAGGGAACGGTTACACTGGACTTCCCAGGGAGACTGGTGGGAGGGACAGAACTTTAAAGAGAACATGGGTGAAGTGAGCACGAGAGGTATTTTCCAGTGGTGGGCTTTGTGAGACAATATCAGAAGTGTTCAATGTGAGCAAAACTGGTTTGTTAATTTGAGGGGAAAAAAACTGTTTTCCACAACCCTGGAGATCATGAAGATGGACCAAGTGATTGTTGTGTTGCAGGGGCTGCCACTGAGAGCAGTACAGTGGCAAACACAGCCAAGAAATTTTCGAACAAGCAGAGGACTTCTCTCTTGAACAACTCTCTTAATAGGTAGATTAAACTGTACCTAGGCAACAAAGTAAGATAGTAGATAGATAATAGATTAGATAGATAGATGATAGATAGATGATTGATAGATGATAGATAGATAGATAGATGATAGATAGATAAATGATAGATAGATATTCTCTTTTCTTCTTTAAAGGTAGAAATATTTGAATATATACATACATTCAATATACACAACTTATTTGAGCTGTACAACTGGAGGTACACAGGCATCTGAAAGGATAAGAAAACAAAGAAAATATTATATAGGAAAAAATTCTGTAGTTCATAGAAGTACAGAATCTGAGTTATGAGAGGAAACATTCTGTGATGAAACAGATTATACAGCAAGCAAAATCCAGGAAAAAACTGTTTTTAAAATCTAATTTATATTCTCAATATGATTCTCTGAGATATTATATAAATGAAAAGGAAAAAAATTGAGAGCAAGAAGGATTACTTTCAGGGGGAAATTGTTATACTAAAAATGACAAATATAGCAGAGGTCTTAAAGAACAGGATGAATAATAAATTAAGAAATTAGATAAACAGCTTGAGAAATCCTTCTAGAGCAGAAAACAAAAAGACAAAACTCACAAGTAATGACTATAAGAAAAACATAAAAGGCAAAGAGAATAGATCCAAGTGATATGATATAATATATGTATGTATGTGTGTGCATACATACATATATATATACTAAAATAGTACTTTTTATACATTTTCTCACAGAAAAACAGTAACAGGAAGTAAATATATTTGTATGCATCTCTGTATATGAAGTGAGGAGTGGAGGAGTTCGTAGAAAATGAAGAAAGAGGGATTCTGACCAAGGGTTGAATACCAAGTGGTCCACAATAAGCAAAATGTATTTTAAGTCTTTGTTTTATCTTTAAAATTCTTGCAAATTTAAATTTTATTCCAAAATATATCCAAGGTTGTTTATTTAACATTATATAAATGAAAGGAAAGTTTCATAGTACTTTCTGCTACTTGCATTGGCACGGAAAACAGCTAAAAAATTTGGATAAACTTTTAAAGTATATTATTAAAAGTTCCAAATAAATAAATGAGTATCTCCAAAATTAAGGAAACATGGAAGTCTCTTTTGCCTTGAAGATTTGGCAATCCCAATATATTGGAATCTTATTTTTTTATGGGATTGTAAGTGGAAAGAGATTGAAAATGAATCCCAGTTTCTCTACAGATGGAGAATGCTATGGGAACTTCTCTGCAGCCAACTCTCTCCATCATCTCCCCAAAAAATAACCCCTGAAATTCCAAATGGCTATTCACTCAAGGGCAAGAGCAAACCGAAATAGCAAAGCTCATGGGGGAATTTCATACTGGTTTCAAACCCTTTGGTTATACAGGTAATGTAAAGCCTTAATTTGGTTTGGGGATGTCATGGAATTATAGTGATCCTAGGCACCTTGGAGAAGTAAAACTAAATTATTTTTGGAAGGAAACACATTTACTACATGCCTCAACTAATTGCAACAAATAATTTTTAACATGCAACATAACACAGAGCCGAAGATAAGTAGATATCCAAGAAAATTAGTCTTCAAGAGCAAAACCAGCAGAATCAAGCACAACAAAATACATTAAAAGATTTCATACATTGACACTATTAGACACAGACTTTAAAACGATGAGGCTAATTATAAGGAAATACCAGATAAGCTTAAAGATATCTACAGAAAGAGAAAATCATAAAAAAGCAACATCGTACACTTGAAAAGTAACCAGAAAGAAATTCTAGAAATTAAAAAATAAATTAAACCATTTAAAAATAATCGATGGCTTTAATAGTAAATTAGAAACATCGAAAGAGAGAATTACTAAAATTGAAGATAAATTAGAATAAATTGTCCAGAGTATAGCACAAAAGAACAAAACTAGGGATAATATGGAAGAGAGAATGAGAGTCATAGAACACGGAGTGAGAAAGTTTAATATATATGGAACCAGAATCCAAGAAGGAGAAAAAAATGAATAGGACAGAGGCACCACTCAATAACAGATTAGACATGGTGAGGATAGGATGAATGAATTGGTAACCAAGTCAATAGAAATATCCAAACTGAAAACACAGAGAGAAGAAAGAATTGAGGGTATATAAAAGCTCATTAGTGTTGTGGGATGAAGGAGGAATGTGTAACATGTGTAGTCATAACCTCAGGAGAAGAGAACAGAAGAAATGAGACATAATCATTTAAAGAGATGATAGCTAAGAGTTTCTCAAACATCATAAAAGGCAATAGTCCATAGATCCCACAAATGAAATGATTTTCAAACAAGATATATAAGAAATCCACTCCTAGACAAATTACGGAGAAATTGCAGAAAAATCAAAGAAAGAGAAAACTTACAAACAGACAGAGAATAAAGATAGATTATACTCAAAGTAGCTACAGTTTACTGGCAACAGACTTCTCAGCATAAATAATGAAATTTAGAAGTCTGTGGATTGATACCTTCAATGTACACAAGGAAAATAATTAGCAAGCTAGAATTCTATACTTATTGAAAATGTCTTTTAAGATTGAGATAAAATAAAGATTTTTTAGTCAAATAAAAATTGAAAGCATTTACCACCAGCACTGCACTAAAGGAAATTCTAAAACATATACTTTAGGTAGAAGAAAATGATTTCGGATGAAAGATTTGAATTGTAAGAAGGGATAAAAAGCAAAGAAAGTGAAAAATATGGGGGTAACTCTAAATGAATTTGACTGTAAAAAAAATTTTAAATCAATGCTTTTTGGAATTTTAAAAAATGTTTAAATAAAATATTGAAAGAAGTAGTATAAGAGATGATAGAAGGTAAGTAATGTTAAATTTTTAAAAAATTCTTTGTATTGTTTAAGATGAGAATAAAAGTATTAATTAACATTATACTTGATAAATTAACCTACATTTCAATTTCCAAAGTAAAAATAAAGGCTAGAAAGGGCATATAATTATAAACAAGCAAAGGAAACATATGAAATCCTTAAAAAAAAAAAATTATCCCAACGGAAGTCAAAAAAGGAGAAGAGAAAGAGGATAGACAACTAAAAAATACAAAATTAGATGGTAGGCTTGACCCCAATATATCAGTAGTTGTTAATCTATATATGAATAGATTACTTGACTATTGTCAGTTTGGATTAAAATAAAATACAATCATTTTAAAAAACAAAATATATATCTAAACAAAACAAACAAACAAACAAAAAACACCAGAAAGGTAGAAAGAAATGCTGCTAAAGCGTCACTTGGAGAAATTTATAGTCTTGAAATAAATGTGTTAAAAATGAATAAAGGCTGCAAATTAATAAGCTGAGTATTCAGCTCAAAAGCTGGAAGAATAGTAGAAGAAAAAACCCATAAGCGTGTAGAAAAGTAAGCAATAAAGTTGGGAGCAGAAATTAATAAAAATAATAACAAATATCCAACAAAAAGGAACAATGAAACGCACCAAATATTAGCCCTTTGACAAAGACTATAAAACTGATAAATTGTTGATGAGGCTGATTCAAAACAGAAAAAAAGAATAAAGAAGTAAAAGCACAACTAACCAGTATCACTAAAGGTCTTTCAGACACTATAAAAAATCATAAAAGGATATTGTAATGTGTTTTTATGTCCCCAAATGACAATTTAAATGAAATAGACAAATGCATAGAAAAGGTTTAAACTAAAAACACTGACTCAAAAAGAAACAGAAAACCTAAAAATTGTATAAACATTGAAGGAATCAAACCAGAAGAAAAAATAATAAAACTTTCAAAAAAGACCTGGCTACTGTATTAGTTATCAATGCATTGCTTTTCAGCTTCAAATGCACCCTTCAATATGTGCTCCTCATTCCTCCTCAAGTTTTACATTGGCAGCCATATGTAACAGAAGGCAGTGTGAGATGGCAAAGGGCTGCCTGATTCACATTGAATTTTGAGACATTAGACATGAACCATTACTGTTTTAAGTCTCTGAGATTTAAGAGTGTGTATGTTGCTGCAGCAAACTTTAATTATCATGGTTAATACCAACATGTCTAGAAAGACGCCTGTACTCCTATGCACTAAAATATTAATTATGATTATCTTTGAGTGCAAAATTGTATGTGAATTTTTGTTTTCCTTATTCTTAGTTATAGTGGTTTACAAAACTCTCTTTGAGTGATCTTACCTTGCAGATTTGAGATTTCAAAAATAATTATAGGTGTTTAAGTGGTGTATTAGGATTTTTCTAACCAAATAAATGCAAAAGTCATACTAACTACTTAGAGTTCAAATAATATGTATGCTTACATCAAAAATCTCAGTGAATCCAAGGTAGCTTCACATTGATCAGTAGGAAAATGTCATTATTGATTGTTATTCGATAACTATTTCTAAGTAAGAAATAGTAGTTGAGTTCAAATCAAGATAGCTCATATTTATTGAATATTTACTATGAGCCTGGTGCATCTACTAACTCATTTAATGCTCATAACCACCCTGTGAGGTGGATACTAATATTATGTCCAGTTTCCAGAAGACATTGAAGGACAGAGAGGTGCAATAACTTGCCAAAGATCACAGCCTATACAAGCTGAAATGAGGGTTGCAGACGTGGTTGGTTTCTGCCAGTCCCTGTGGTCTTAACTCCACACTCCATCAGACCTAAATGAATCAATAAGAGGTAAGGTTCTACTGTAGATATACAATGATGGGGGAAATGGAATAGTAAGAAGCAGTTATGCATCTAATTGACCAAAGTGATATTAGAGGGAGCAGGGAGGCTAAAGGCATAGGTATAAAGTGCAAAGTATGGTAGATAACAGATAAATTCCTGATGCAAAGAAAGAATTGCTTCAGCTTTTCTAAGTATAATGGTTAATTTATAGGTCGACTTGACTAAATCATAGGATGGCTAGATATCTGATTAAACATTATCTCTGAGTGCGTCTGCAAGAGTATTTCTGGAAGAGATTAGCATTTGAATTGGTAGACTGAGTAAAGCAGATGGCCCTCCCCAAAAAGCATCAGCATTGTCCAATTCACCGAGGGCCTAAATAGTATTGAAAGGTAGAGGAAGGTTGAATTTACTCTCTCTTTGCTCGTAGCTAAACTGTAACATTAATTTTCAGCCCTCAGCACACTCCTGGTTCGCATCCCACAGCTATCTCTAAATTTTCACAAAATTTGGTAACAGGTAGAAAAAAAATCTATTAATAGAGATTTTTTTCATTAAACGAATTTATCCATTAAACATTTTGAAAAGACTAAAAAATACCCCTAATATGATAAAATTGGTAATATCTGAGTGATAGAATTACTCTCAAAATGGCTCTCAAAATTTTATAAAATGTTAAGTTGCTTTAGTAATGCTAAAAGTTGAATAACTAAGAAAGCAACTAGATTGAAATCTTGTAATTGTTAATAAATTCTTAAGCTCATATTTATATATGCATACATACACAAAAATGTGTTATATATGTATGTGTATGTCTATAAGTATATGTATTGATATATGTGTGTTTATATATGCATATAATATACATATCAACTCTTAGAGTTAAAGGACCTTAAAAAATAATCTTGCTTCCTTCACAAAATCTAAAATTATCAGTTATGGCATGTGGTCATTTTAAATCTATTTATATTTTAATTTTTATATTAATCAGCTGCTTTGCCTAGAATTGAGAAGCAGGGAGTCATTAGATATTAGAATCAGAGGAAACTTAATGGACCCAATTCAGGTCCCTGCCAGGAACATGATGAATTTATAATCATAATAAGAGGTGACTAAGGAAATCAAGCCCAATTTTGTTAATAGGTGTATCTTGGGAGTAATTAAGTCTGGGCCAGAAGCCAATTTCAAGATCACTCTCTTCTTCTAAGTAGAGTTTCGTGTTCAGTCTCTTTGCTGTTTTCGTAATGCCAAAACCAAATTGGCAACTGAACCATTTTAGTCAAAATGTCAAAAACATCATTCATTTAGTTGGTCAACATGATATCCCACACTCCAAAGTATTATCCAAGAATAGGAAAAATTGTGAAAGGGCAAACCACAATATGGAGAAGATAAATATTTTCAATGATAGAGAACTCATATTCCAAATATTTAAACCACTTCTACATATTAATCAGAAATGCACAGACGACTCAAACAAAATATGAACAAAAGATTTGCATAGGCATCTCATTAGAAAAGGATATCCAAAAGGCCAGTAAGCATGTAAAAAGATATTCAACATCATTAGCCATCAGGAAAATGCAAGTTAAAACTAAAATAAGATACTACTATACACCTAGCAGATGGGCTACGATAACTGAATAACCCAACATTACCAAGTGTTGGTAAGAAAGTGTACATTGTGGATTGTGGTATAAATTAATAATGTGCTTTTTGTCAGTACCTACTAAAGCTAAATATAGGCACATCCTATAGACCCAGCAATTCCACTCCTGTACATGCTTATACATATATAAAAAAAGACATTTATAAAAATCTCCATAACAACAATATTTATAATAATCCCAAATTGGAAATAATTCAAATGTCCAGAAGTAGAAAATCATCCACTTAATTTAGAGACAAAACCATTTAATGTCCAATAGGACAATAAAGCTAACTTTTGTGATTATCAGTTCTATCAGACTGAAATATGCTCCAGTCTGACATTGAAAGCACACAGAGCTATTCTTTGTATCAATGCAATTAAGCATTTGATTGATCATCTTCAAGGACTGAGTGTGTGGAAGGAAGTGGGTTGTAAAGACCGAATAATAAATATTTAAATACTTGGAACTACTGTAGGTAGTTAAAAATAAAGTCACAATATTATAAATATGGTTTCACATTGCAAATTTTCTATAATTCTTACAGGACTGTTTGCTGGGCTCTCCCATATAATTATGGCAAAAGGAGAGAGAAAAAAGGGAGCTAAGGGTAGATGATGCAAAGCATAGATGATGGACTGTGGAAGCTAAGCTGGGAAAGGAAGTCAATGATGCTCTGAGGGGATGAAGGGGAGTAAAATAGTCAGAGGACCAACGAATTGCAAATTCTGGTGGGTAGAATAAGTTTTCGAGTTGAGGTGTATGAGGGGTGAGCTGGCAAATCATTAGAGGTAGTGACCTTAAGGTCAGGAAGGGGTGCAGCATTTAGTAATGCCAAGGTCTAGAGTATACTAGGGCAGTGGAGGGCTAAGGGTGGGTAGAGGACATGGCCACCAGAGAAGAGGAAGCCGGAGAGCTGAGACGACAGAGGGCTGCAAAAGCCATTTATATTGACTTATCGAGAACTATTACAGGACTCAACGGATGGACCAGATGCTACAATCTTCTATGAGAGAAGAGGGCAAGGTCACTGCACGAGGAAACTTTCACCAAGTGGAAGACTTGGTGGAGGAGTCCGATACATTGGCTTTAAAGATAAAGAGAGGAATGATCTGACAGGAGGGACTCAGGCCCTGGACTGCGAGTGCTGAGAGGGAGGTAACCACCAGAGGGGGCTTCCAGGGAGCATTCACCGCAGGGCAGACCTCGCTTCATCTCCTTAGAGCAAGAGACTGAGGACACAGTGGCTTTTACTACTGAGTGGCCTGTTCAGAGGGCATAGTGGAGGACAAAGGTCTATGACGGGGTCAGCTCAGAGGTGTCATGGGGATGGGGGTCCAGGTGTTGAAGAAAGACATGCCATATGTGGGCTCCCTGTGGTGCTCTAAGCAAGCAGGAATAGCGAACAAGATGGGATTGGTCCTCAGGCCCTCGCTGCTCCCCAGCCAGAGGGAGGCTCTGCTTCATTCTACCCAAGGCAGGCAAGGAGGCTCCTGGAGTGGTGGTGTTGTGGGTGTGCAAACCTCGCAAAATCAAGCATTGATTATCACTACCTCAACCGAGAAGTAAAAATAGGCTTGCTAAGTTTTTGAAGTGAATGCTAAGAGCTGAGAAACAGGAAGGACAGGTATCTGCCAAAAATCTTTCTTCATCGTTGTACCACGATCACCTGCCAGGTCAGGTGGAAGTTTACTCAGCTCACAGCCAAACAGACCATTAGGCAGTAAGAGAGACCAGACTCCTTTCTGCTGAGGGCCAAGAATAGGGATGGGAATTTTAAACCTCCTTTCCTGTTTGTATGAAAAATCAGCTTCCTGGTAACACAGCTTTGTAAACTGACCATTGGTCAAGTGGAGGCCATTGGTAAATGGATACCCCCTGCTGTGTTTTCGGTTCACCAGGAAGCATGTGGACAATTAATATTCTGCTTATCTAGAGGCAAGGGCATTCTCGTGGATGGCAAAGAAGAGAAGCAGCCACATCCAGATGTGCCCAGGCTGCTGCGGCAGGAAGTAAAACAGCATGAAGTATCCTGGGAAGTGGGGAAAAAATGGAAACTCAGCCAAGAATTGAAAACTGCACTTTAAGTGGATAATGGATAGTCGAGATCACCACTGTCCTAAGATGCTCTCCTCCAAAAAGAGTCACCTTTCAAGTGATTTGATTTCACCACTAAACTTTGCCCATGAGATAAGTGCTCAATTAAGGCAGAGGGGTAGTTGCATTTGAAGAGATTAATGTTTCAGGTTGTTAGGTCCCATGCAAGAGAAAAAAAAAAAATCAGAAATCAACTGTTTCTTTAACTTGCCAAAATGCTGTAATTTCTCCTGAGAGAGGCCAGTATTCCTGAATTAGCATCCAACCTGAACCTCCAGATGATGGCTTGAGGGCCTGAAAGTGCAGCTTCAGAGAACTCCTGAAATGGCATTTCGGTATTGCCTTACAGAGGTGATATGCTTTGCCCCAGAAAAATCAGAGGGTAATTTGTCTGTGATATTTCTTGGTTGGCTGGAAATCTTTACTTGGTTTTTAAACCTTAGGTCAGGTTCCCCAGGGCCCTGGCATCTCATCTCTGGAAAGCAAGGTCAGTTTTAATGGTAGAAATTAGTATGAAGGAGAGAGGATGAACTTAAAGGTGGAGAGGAGTAGCCGTTTAAATACCCACAGTGCTGGCATTCCCCTGACAGCTACCTTGGCCCTCCTGCTAATTCTGGGTTGTGTGCTGGAAGAAGTCTAATTGGTGAGAGTGAGAAGGCATTGCTGCAAACAAAAGTGCAGACATTAAATTCCACTTAAACACTGGATGCATTAGTCTGCAAATTGTTCTGGGCACAGCTACCCTTAACTCCCCTGCCTAGGGAGCCCATTATGTGGGAGGTCCCAAATACCATTAATTGTAGAGGCTTTCCTTGTGCTCATCTCTTTTCAAGCTGAAAGACTGAAAGCAAACTGAACGTAAGTGACACGGTGCACCACCCATCAGGTTTCCATAAAACCGGTGGGGGACGATTAGGCATGATGATCACATATTCTGCAAACTGTCCAGACACCGAGCAAACAGGTGATTTATTGCTGCGGAAAGCCAATAAGAGATGACTAAAGGGAGCAGCACCGGAGAGATCAGTGACTAAATAATTTCCTAATGGCCCGAAGGTCTCACGGTGCTTCCCTCCGCACCTAATGTAATAGCAGAAGGTGCCCTTTGGACCAGGGAGAAAATCTGGATCATTAACCCTAGCTGGATGATTTTTTAAGATAACGGAAAAGAGGGTTGAAGCTAAGGGGAACTGCAGGTAGTTGGGAAGTTCTTTTTTACTGATAGGGATGCATAGATTTATATTTGAGGTTTCTTGGATCATGGAACACCTCTGTAGAAAATATAAAGTTTTGGACTCTCTTACACTCCAGGGTGTGTGTGTGTGCGTGCGTGTGTGTGTGTGTGTGTGTGTGTGTGTACATACACATAACAGAGTTACAGAGAATTTCAATTAGTTTATGTACTCCTAAAGCTAACCCATTAAGTTCAGGTTAAGAAGTCATGCCCTACGTAGATTAATAGAGAAATGCTTTATCTAATAACAAAATTCCTTTTCTAAAAATTTGAAATATTTTACTCGGTATGGGGGGGTGAGTATGCCTCATCAAAAGAAATATGTAGATATAGGATTTTTTCCCCTCTGATTGAACTTAAATTCCTGAATTTTTTGTCTCGAGTTTTGCTTCCAGGTTTTCCTTGTCAATTTGTTGCCTCCAGAATATGGTAAAACTTAGTCATCTATTAACAAAATATGTATTTGGCAGTTATAATGTTAAGTAAATATGCTAAGAACTCTGCCAAGTATGCAGAGATGAACAAATCTACTGTAAAAAATGAATTACTTACAAAAGCATCCCTAGGATGTTGCTGCAAAACAGTTCAAAAAGATCGAAGGGAGAAAATTCATTCTGGGCAACATAATCAGGGAGATTTCATGAATGACATGCAATTTAAATTGATGCTAAAAGTGTTTTTTAAACGGTTTCTTCATGAACCTTCAGTGAGAAATACATTTCATATCATAGTGTAGTACACATATTCTTATATATGAAATAAAAATTTCACAAAGCAATATTTTCTCTTACTATAGACCAATATACTCTCTTATGTCCTATTCTATTCAACTCTGCCACATGCCACTTATTTTTATTGAACCAAAAACCATGATCGGAGCCCATGAAGTTTATTTCACCACAAGGGGGTTGTTGCCTACAATTTGGTAAACACTGCCTTAAAGAATGGTGGGGGTGGGGTCTTTTGCATAATTAATATCTATTGATATTTCCAGAAATTCTATGCTAGAGGTACCATTATCATTCCTGTTTTTCAGATAAATAAAACAAGGACTTAGAGAGGTTATGAAACACATCCTAGGTCCTGCAGCTCTTAAGTAGTGAGTCAGGGATTTGAGCCAGAGCAATGTGACTAGGCAAAGGCCTGAGACCATGAAAAGGCACAGAGGATGGAAAGAGAATTTGGGGCAATGTTCAGTTTGGCTGTAGTGTAGGATAGAAGTAGGACAATTGGGAGAGGTGATTATAAAAGGAATCACATCATTATTATTTTAAAATAATTTAAGTGAAGTTCTTCTTTGTATTTAATCCCTCGTTTCATTCTCACTTCCTCCTAGAAAGTCTCCCTCCATCTTTAGTCTAATCTCCCATACTGATTTGCAGTTACATCCATTAAGAAATACAAGTCAACTCATAGGAGATTGTTGGAAACTTATGTGCTTTAATGCTCAGGAGAACAGAAATAAATGTGACAGGAAGCCCGTTCTCAAAAAGTCCTACTGGGCAGGCAGAACTTATATAGGTGAAAGTATATTTAAGTACACACACACACACACACACACACACACACACACACACGTGAAATGTTGTTTTTAAAAATAAAATTATAGGATTAATTATAGGTATAATTTGATAGTCAGGGAAGAGAGAAAACATTTTCATTTGGCTCTTGGAATGCTTTAGGAGGTAGATGAAATTTGGAAGGACAGCATAGAAGGAAGACATTCTAGGTAAGATAATGACAAGTTGAAGCCCAGAGAATATTTGGTAATGGGTGGTGGTAGGAGGTAGAGATATAAAGGGGATGGGAAGTGAAAGGAACTGGAAGTGATTAGAAGGGTGGTACAGAGATGCAAGGCTGGGCCTGGATTATGGAGGACCACAAATGTTGTCTTAATTAAATTCTCAACTTTAACAATTAACAGTAATATGAACTATACATCTGATCTATCTAAACTGAGAATTTCATTCTTATAATAGAAACAGAAAGTTTAAGTATAAAAACAAGCCAAAAACCTAACCTGTGTTTATTGTTTGAAAAGTTATCTATAGCACTGTTTAAGTTATTGTCAGTATTATTTAGATGGGAGCACCCACATTTTGAATTGACCTGGGGACATATCAGAGTTAATATACAGTGGTTGTTGTATTTACATATTAAAGAAATAATGAAACACTCTCGTTTTCCTCCCATGTTTTATTAAATGTCTTCTAAAGTAATGGAAGGTATATGCATTTAAAAGAAAGCACAGAACTTTGGACAGCTGGATTCAGCTTTTTAGTAATGACTATCACTGCAATGTTTATGAAAGCAGAGATAGCAATCCTCTTCCTACTCCAAAAGTGATCGTTTTAGCTCTTTGTTGACTTGCTGGATTATTTGTCATATATATATTCAGTATACTGACTGCTTAATAGAAAATAGATTCAAAATATTCTTTTTGATTATTTGCACTTTACTTTTAACATCAACAAAATAGAAAAAATGATTCATGAAATTGATCCATTTTGGATGGCTATTTACAGAACATAAAAAAAAATTTTAAAGGTATCTTTAAAAAATTCCAAATTCTAAGCTAACTGCCATCACAGCTTCACTTGAAAAATGTATCTCCTCTAATAATCATGCTAAACGAAATAAGCCAGATAGAAAAGGTTGAAAAATTACATGATATCACTTATATGTGGGATATAAACCTAAAAGCAACAAATGAACAGGACAAACAAACAGAGACTCAGGGACATGGGCAATGGACTAGCGGTTACAAGAGGGGAAGGGAGGGAGCGGGGAGGAGGAAAAAAAAATAAATAAAATGTTTAAAATAAATAAATAAATAAAATTAAAAAATAATTTTAAAAAAGAAAATATGCCTCCAGTAGCCCAGTATTCCTCTTCTAGGACTGGTACAGTAGGAAAGAGACAAAGATGTTTCTTACTTTATATTAAAACACCAATGTGGTTATCAGTGAGGAAGTTAGTATGTGCAATTTTGAGGAAAGTGTAGCTAGCCGTACCTTATTTTATCTATTTTGCTTGAATACAGCTAAAAATGATTTGACTGTCACACATTTGTTCTCAAAATCTGCACCTCTCTGAAAAATAAGAGATTCTTGCTTTTCATGGTAGTTATGTTGTATAAAGTCACCATGAACACTGAATTAATGAATACTGAATCATTGCTTCTAAGGGAAATTTCTAGGAGAAGTATAGGATTAGATTCCTGCAAGCCTCTGGTCACATTCTCAACCGATTAATACATTATTATGTATTAATATTATAATACATAATACATTATTAATACATAATGTATTATGTATTATAATATTAATCTCAACTGATTAATATCTGTGTTTTTGTTTAAAGACACTTTATTTAATATATATTACTGAGTCATTAACATTGAACTCAGCCAATAGCACTATAACCCATTCCGAACAAGCTTACCTACTGGAAGGGGTGTCCAATGCACTTTAATATTGAAAACTGGAAGTTAAAGAGTACTGTGTATAGTGTCTTCCTTTTTTGTGAAAATAGAAAGCAAACCAGTAAAAAAAAAAAAAAGAAAAAAACCCTATATATGTGCGTTTGTGTTTGCATAAGCTTTCAGAACGGAACTGAAATATAATAACGCCAGGCTGTTATCATTCTCTCAGGGCAGCAAAGGGTAGAATGAGGGGAAGAGTATTAACTTTTTCTTTATGTATCTTGTATTTTTCACGTGAAACATAAAATAAACATGTTTTGCTAATATGTTTAAAATAAATAAAATAACATTTTATAAAATTTAATTTTAAATTATTTACTTAATTATAAAAGAATAAAAGTTCCAGTAAAAGTAATAAACGACTGGCTCCCTTTAGATAGGCAGAACACATAAAGAAATTAAACTAAGGAGGAGTTAATATCTGTGACTACTAAGGAGGAATTTTAAATTATTTAAATTAAATTAGAATTAGAATAAAATAATGCTAGTAGATTAAAAAAATCTTGATAAAAGTTCAGTTTTATGGAAAATATAAATTATTAAAATGACGAGAAAAATGGAAAATCTGGAAAAATTATAACTATTAAAAAGTGAAAAAGTTATCAAAGAATTACATCCAAAGAGACTAAGCCCTGATGACTTTAGCAGCCAATGCTTTTAAACAGATTATTTCAATGCCATAAAAACAGTTGAAGGAAGGAAAAACCTTTAAAGCTACTTTATTAGTTCCATTGAAACAGAAATATATATGTATCAAACACAGGTGCATACACACACACAAAAAGAATACATCTATTACCTTGCGAGGGGAAAAAGTGTGAAGCTAGAGAATCAGAATCTTGGAACGATGTTTGGAAGAAAAAGCAGACTCAATCAGAAGGGTGTAGAAACCAGAGAAAAAAATATTATACACAGAAAAGAAATGTGCAGACTAAAACCGCACTTTTCCTCCATTGAAGCCTTCCAGCCACTTCAACGCAGAAGGGCTCTCGCAATGCGTAGAGCAGAAGCTGACTTTGAGTTCCAACTTGAAAAATATAACAATTTAAGTCTTGTATGCATTGAACAATAAAATTTACAGAACTAATAATACATAATAAAATAATAAATAATAATAATAATGACAGAACTATAAGGAGAAATTAATAAACTTGCCAATACAGTGGGAAACTTTTCAACTTTGAGTAATTGATAGACCAGGCAGACAAATAAAATCAGGAGAGATATACAGAATTTAAACAAACAACCAGTAACTGCAATCTAATGGATATTAGTAAAATATTCACCCACATACTGTAAGTCAGGAGTCAACCAAGGAAACAGAAACCACGTTAAGTCTTTAAAAAAAGGGGTTTAGAGCAAGAAATTGGTTACACATGTGATGGAAGTTGCAATGACAGATGGGTGTTGTTGAGCCAAGAGATTAGCAACAGTAGGAAGCCACCAGCCCTCCCAAGCTGGGATCCGGAATAATGGACAGCTCTCTCAAGCAGTTTTACTATAATTAGTTGGAGAGGGATTTGCAGTCAGGGTTTGGTTTGGTTTTGCTTTTTTAAGGGCTCTCTCCTTTTGTTCCTGGAGGAAGAGGTTCTGAGCCTCCTCTTCACTGTTGCTGCTGGAAGTTTGTGTTCCATAGGGAGAATAACTTAATAAAGAGCACATGGAGTTCCAGGTCTGCCTCTTTACTTTCTAAAAAAAAAAAAAAAAAAACCCAAAATATATTATATAAGGATCATTCTCTGGAAGAGATCTGCAGATTGAAGCAGAAGCATACTGTGTTCCAATAAACCGTAATAAAGGAAGCTTAACAGTTGAACTTCAAAGAAGAAGGATTTCTTTAGGCATCCAGGTAGGAATATTATATCACTTAAATAGAGAAAGCTGTCAGGCTGGACTCCAACTCTCTACAGTGATGCTGAATGCCAGAGACATTGGTGCTATGTTCTGAAGGAAAGAGTGATTGAGAACTTAGTATCCTCAAGCACCTGTCTTTCAAGCACAACCAGCTACATGATTTGGGGAGGGGGGATCTAAAGAAAAATGGAAATGCAGTCTTCCTTATCTAAAAGAATATTAAGAACTTCAAGGCTGTGACAGTAGAACATTAAACCAAGCACGAGGTCCTTCTTAGTGTGGGACCCTGTGCGGTAGCACAAGATGCACACTAACAAAGCCAGCCCTGCTTTCTGGTATGAAGGAAACACTCAGGCATACATACAACATGCAGTGTGAACCTTCTCCAGCAATTATTTGACAAAAATCCACAGATGACGCAAAACAAAGATCTTAGAAATGAAGACACTGCACTGGTGGTCACCACTGAATTTATCTATATAAAACAAATACTAAACAACTTTGGGGATTGTGGTTACAGAATATGAATATTTGACAATAAGAGGAAGAATAAAATTGCTAATGCACTTATCGAGCCTTGAAGGTAATTAGCTGATATTGCCTAAAATTACATTATGTATTTAATGAGACAAAATGATTCCACACTCTCGATGTTTTATTTAATATCTTTCCTTAAGTTTAGAGGGATCTTTTGTTGGGAAATCTCTCATGGATGAAAAAATATTTATGTTAGTGTTAAAGGATCTCATTCATTTTGCTTCGGTTTATATTTCTTCTATAATATTCAGATAAATTACATTTATTACTTTTTTGAAAAATACGTTTTTATGAAAGTCCAACTGTTAATGATTATTCATAAATAATAGGATATGAGTATTCTACTTTCATCTTTGCCTTTTCTGCATCAATTTAATGCTATATAAGTGGCAAATGTGAAAAAACTACCTTTACTTTTATTTTATTAAATATATGTAATTAAATATTCTCCCACCAAAGGCTCTAGGCAAGATGATTTATCGGTGAGGTCTAATCAAACTTCAAGGAGCAGAGCTTCTATATTTAGGTTGTTTTAAAACACAGGGAGCTAGAAAATTTCCAACTCATGCTATGACACATCACTGATACCAAAACAAGACAATTTATTACTAAAAACAAAATACCAATCACTTTGAAAATAAATATAAATCACTTTGAATATAAAGAAATGTGACAGCGCTAAGTGAACTATTTTCAGCCGACTAGACATTTTTTGATTCAGCCGTGTGTGTGTGCGTGTGTGTGTTTGTGGAACTGAGAGTGATGGCACTAAGAAGTTGGATGTTGAGAACCTAATTTACTTTTTCATGGAAGTGATGGAGATGCTGTCTGCTCACACACCTGACAACCTGAAGGACATGCTGGAGTGAGGAATGTGGAGAGCCATGGGTAACAAAGAAGTCTCAGCAATGAGCAGGACTGAGATTGGGCTGCTTGAGACAAAACTGTGGGGTCTTGTATCACAGTTATAATGCTTCTAAGACAATGCTTCTCAAAGAGGGCGTACTGCCCTGAGTTGCTAAAGATGAAGTATCAAGGGAGTGGAGGTGCGAGAGGTCCATGCAGAGTACAGGCATGTATGGAAGTGCATTGACTGTCAACAGTTTAAAAACAATAATATATATTATTGTTTATATATATATAAATTCCCAAAGGAACTGATTTTAAACAATGTCAGTGATAAACCACTTCTTGGTGAAAAAAATCAGTTCCTTTTGGAATTTACACACACACACACACACATATACACACACACATGGAATTTAACTCAGAGATCTTCTAGTTATACAGTTAGCTGTCAATATATGCAGAATTAGCTGCATAGGATTTTTTTCAAGAGTAAGTTCATGAGGGCTTGGAAGTTTTGAGCTTGCTTCAGGAGCAGTTTGTATCACCAACCTCAATGGAACTAAACATTCCTTCGGTTAAACAGTGAATTATAAATAAACGAGGATAATACAATGATTATAAAGACAAAGAAACAAAAGCACGTTATTTCAAGTTTATCAATCATGTAATCTCCTGGGCCTTTTATTTGAATTTAGAACTCTGTGTGAAAAAGGCTCACTGAAAGGTGGATATTTTTCTTTCGTAAGTGAAAATTTTAATTCATATGAAATATATCCATTTTCCTTCCTGATTATTACTAAAGATAATTTTGTCGTACAGAGATAGGGGTGGTAAAAAAGAAACACATCGCCTATACTGAAACCCCTGTTTCAATGCTAACATCATGGAGCAATTACAGTAACAGCAGCCAGAAGAGAGGATCGAACGGGCCTTCGAGGCATTGAGCACACTTCCCATTCTTGTCTCAGGTGACAGAAATCACTCCTGAATCCCCTGGATGAGTAAGAGTGCCACACTATAACAAGAAAGGGATCAGGGAAGAAAAAAAATGGATTTCTCTTGATTAACTGGATAAAGGCTAGCATTCTTATTAATTTGGATTTTATGTGGAAACTTCTGCTTCAGCCATAATAGAGTATTTAGAAATTAACTTATCTTCCCACTATAACCAAATAGAAAACCAGACAAAATGAACGAGGCAACTATATTTGGATATTGGACAACAGGCAGTGCAGGACTGTGACACCTGAGGTTAAGGAAACCCATAAGGAAACCTCAGCTGTCTTCTCAGAGAGACTTTCTGGGTAACAGTGTAGAGAGGGGAGGAGTCTAAAGAAGAGCACGGTGGTCTCCCTGAGGTGAAGCAACAGAGACTGGAGTTTGGGAAAGAGGAAGCATCTGGAATTTGTGGAACAAAATAATGGACAGGAAAGTGCTACACGGAATAAAAACTCCAGGACGACGTGCAGGTTTCCCCTGGAGTCTGAGGCTGAATGGTAAGTTTTGCATGTGTAGGAAATGCTATGAACTGGCCAAAGAGCTGCTACTAGGGAGCTTTAATCTGAACAAGTCTCAGAGCTTAGAGAGTGAGAGAACTTCCAGTTCCAGCCAGTCCAAGTGAAAAGCCCTTGCTGTACACCTGTGCATTCGATAAAGACACCAGAGGAGTCAAGCATTAGTAGTGGGAATAAGCTAGAATTGGAGGAAAGACCGTTTTAAACCCACCCTAACAAAATGCAAAAGGAAGCCTCAAAGTCATCCGTTGGTCCACAAGCAACTTAAGTACCTTCTTAAACAAAGTCCAACAGTTTTTACAGGAAGATAAAACCCAGAACTCAACAGTATAAAATCCAATACAAATGTAATTCTTCTCACAGAAAACTATCAGGCCCAGATGGCTTTGCTGTTGAATTCCATCAATCATTTAAGAAATAAATGATACCAATCCTTCACAGACTCTTCAGAAAAAAGATGCACTTTATGAGGCTGGCACACTGGCACAAGCCCAAATTGCTTATAAGAAAAGGAAACCGCAGACCAATATTCCTCATAAAAATAGTCACAAAAGCCTTAAGAAAATATTAGAAATTGAATCCAGCAACATATTATATTAACAGGATGTACATGCAAACATATATAACACACATTAATTTTTGTATATTTTTATACACTGAGCTGTACTGATATATATCATACCTCATTTACAATTGTAAAAATATAAATGGAACAAATTAATTAGAAAAAAATTTGCAAATTCTTTAATGGGTAATGGATTTGTATCTCAATCATATAAAGAATTATATAAATATTATGTAAATAACTCAATAATAAAAAGACAAATAACTATACTAAATAATGCGTAAAGGATATGAATAGCCATATTTCCAAAGAAGATAACCAATAACCAATAAGCACATGCAAAATGCTCAGCATTATGTCATTTTAAAAAAAAGCAAATCAAAAGCATATTGAGGTACTACTTCACACCCTTTAGGATGGATATGATAAAAAAGTTAATAACATGTGTTGGAGATATCAGAATAAAACTTATACACTTACAACTTATACACTGCTTGTGGGAATGTAAATGGTATAGACACTTTGGAAAACAGTTTGGCCAGTCCCCAAAAGATTAAACACAGCCTTATTATTTAACCCAGCAATTCCATCCCTAGATATATACCGAAGAGAAGTGAATACACATATTCACACAAAATCTTGTACACAAATGTTCTTAGCAGCATTTTTCATAACCAAGAAGGTAGAAACAACCCATGTCCATCAACTAATAAATAGATAAACAAAATGTGGTATACCCATACAATGGAATATTTATTGTATACTAATGCTTATAGCAGCATTATTCATAATAATCAAAAAGTGGAAACAATCCAAATGTCTGTTAATGGATGAGTGAATAAACAAAATGTGGTATATTCGTACAATGGATTTGGCCATAAAAAAGAATGAAGTAGTTATGTACTATAACTTGGATGAACTCTGAAAGCATTGTGCCAAGTGCAAAAGCTAGTCACTAAAAACCATGTATTATATGATTCCATTCACATGAAAGTCCAGAATAGGGAAATCTATACAGATAGAAAGATTAGTAGTTGCTTAGGTCTAGGGAGAGGATGGGAGAGTTACAGCTAAAGGGCAGGGGTTTCTTTTTCAGTTGATAAAGTGTTCAAAAATTGACTGGTGACAGTTGCATATCTGTGAATATACTAAAAACCACTGATTATATTACATTATATCTCGATAAAACTTTTTTTTTTTAAGTGTTTCTGAAATCTGTTATTAGAACTAGGGCCTATGTTGAAAGAGAAATAACACTCTGAGTGTCAGGGCCAGGTCCCTGGGCTACCCACAAAGGACTCCTGGACGGAGACAAAGCCATACTCCTGAAAGCCAACATTGGTGCCAACATTGGTGCAAACAGCTGCCCTGAACCACAGCCTAAATTCTTGTTTTTGTGGGAAAACATGTGAGATCAGAAGTCAAGACACTGGAGACACCCTGTCCTAGCCTCCTTCCCAGGAAGACAGCTGCCAATATAGTCAGGCATGTGGGGTCTTGAAGGCTGCCACAGGAGCTGGACCACTGGCAGGCAGTATGGGTGACACACTGGGCCTGCAGTGACCCACTCCCCAGCCTTAGCAGCCTCCCAGAGGTCTGAACCAGGAGCCTCAGGGGCACCTCTCACAGTATGGTTGGGCCCCAGCTGACCTCTCAAAGGTCACATTGTGAGTGCATCCACATGGGCGGAGATAAAAGGACAGGTAAGGCGACTGGCCAGATACTTCTCACTGGGCCACAGGGTGGCCAGCAGTGCTTCTGGCTGAAGCGGAGCCAGCCCCAGCATCCACTTCCATCCCTGGGGCTCCGCCGCCTGGCCCTTGGAGATGAAGCTTCTTTGGCCCGCTGCCCAGTCATGTGCCCCAAGCCCAGGAGACTGGTATCCAGCACAGGCTTCCATCCTATTTCCACCCAGGGTCCATGTCGCTTGGGCACATTTTGGACTCCAGGGACAACCAGTCGGTGAACTCCCACTTCGTTTACACAGAAATCGGAGGCCTGGTGGAGTTTTGTTGAGCGTTTCCAGAGAGCACACCAACCTCTGGGTGGCTCTCTGGTGGTCCTGATACTGGAGCACCAGCTGCCCCATCTCAGGATCCCCAGGGCTGACTACTCCTGAGGACTACCCAGCCTTGGCA
Organism: Pteropus medius; assembly: GCF_902729225.1. Lineage (NCBI taxonomy): Eukaryota > Metazoa > Chordata > Mammalia > Chiroptera > Pteropodidae > Pteropus > Pteropus medius. Next base: position 8,696,014 of record NW_024340848.1, on the reverse strand, counting down.
GCTTTCTTTGTCCACATTGGCATTGTGTCAAAGACACAGCCAGCTCCAGGGGGACATGTCCCTGGGGTCCTCTAATTCCACCTTGTGCTGGGCCTCAGTGTCACATCCCCTGGCAAGGCGGGGCCAGCTGAGCTCCCAATGGAATATTATTCCACCCCCAAAAGGAGCAAAATATTGATACATACTACAACATGGATGAATCTTGAAAATATTATGCAAAATGAAAGAAGGCAGTTAGAAAAGATCACATATTATTTGATTCCATGTATATGAAATGTCCAGAATAGGGAAATCTGTAGAGACAGAAGGTAGATTAGTAATTGCCTAGGCATGGGGGATGAGAAGATTGGACAAGGAAGTGATAGCTAAAGGGTATAGAGTTTTAGGGGGAGGTGAAAATGCTCTAAAATCATGGTAATAGATCACCACTCTGAATAAAATAATAGCCATTGACTTGTATAGTTTAAATGGGTGAATTGTATGGTATATGAATTATATCTCAATAAGCTGTAATAAACTAATTTGTTTAATCGGGTAAGAATGTGGGAAAAAATGAAAAGTTTTATGGATAAATAAGTTGGGACAATCTCTGTGGAGAGCAATTTTGTAGTACATAGTAAAATGAAGAGTCACATACTTTGACCCAGGAATTCCAGGTTCATGTGTGTGATGTGGAGCAGTACTACTCAATCCATGATTAAATAAAGAGCCTGTGCCAGAACGTAAATCAGCACATCACTTCCTTCCTGGAAAAATCTTGCTATGAAATGTCAAGTGGTCTAAAAATGTGCTTTGTTACATAGCGGACCTGTTTTGTCCAAGACTTCTTATCTTGCATGGACTGTCATCATTTTTGGACAGACAGCCAGTTTGCGAACCACACTTTAAGTACCACCAGTCCAGGGAAAGTTGCTTCTGAGCACAAATAAGTATGTGACTAGTTACAGCAAGTTATGATGGTGAAAAATTAAAAACTATCCAATAGTCCATCAAGAACGAATGGTTAGATAAATATTGATATAACAGAATATCACAAAGTCACAGAAAGGAATTTATATACTTAAATGTGGATTGTCCAAAGTGTGTAATTTTGAATATCAAAACAAAGATAAGAATGATATGCTAATTACATTAATTTTAAAAAATTGTGCAAAGCAATGCTCTTTTACTCTCCTGGAAGGAAATGTGTGTATGTAATTATTTTTATGGACTAGAAGATATATACTAAATTCATGACAAGGGCTAACTTTAGGGAAAGTACCTTTGGGAAAGAGAAAATTCACAGTGGCAATAGAGAGCAAAGAGACTTCATTTTTTCCTTTACACTTCATTATGTTTACTTTTTAAAAAAGATTTGAATCAAATATGTCAAAAATGTTAACAACTTTCAATATTGGGTGGTTGGTTCATGGATACTCGATATGTGTTATTTACATTTTTCTGTATTTTTAAATTTCTCAAGAAAAACTACGCAATAGAGGGGCTGTACTTTTAGTAAATTATGACTGCATCTTACCCAGATATCTGCTCCAATTATATTGAGAAACTGGAAGTGTGAAACTCCACCATCTGGTAAAGAAATCTTGACACCAATGGATCGACAGAAACATCAAAGACTGACGTTTAAACCAGATGACAGAGCAGATATACTTGAGGACATTTGGACGACTGTAGTCATTTGGGCAATGAATCCTGGAAACTAAAATCAGATTCCATCACAGAGTCAGAGAGGATCATTTAGATTTTCAGATGGAATTATCAATGATATTGTTTTTATATATGACTTTTCATTAATTTTTCTGCTAGATGAAAATAAAGAGCTTTTTTTAGCCCCCCCCCAAAAAAAATGTTAAAAATGCAAGCTGTTCTTAGTAATCCTATGTCAGATATTCCAGTCTGCTATTACAGGATTAAAGTGTTAAGTGCTACACAGCAACATTTGAAGAATTATAATTTAAACTCCACCTCACAAATAGAAATGAATTGTTACTGACTCATCTTTTCATCTTTTGTGCAAAAAAATTCATTAAACGGTACTTGCATGACTGTGAGGTTATTTCCTTCCTGAACTTTTGTGCCAGAGACCTGCTGAGAACTGACTATAGTGAAAATTTCTGAAAGTAATGCTTGCTGTGTTAAGTATTTCCCTAGGTGAATAATGCCCCAATTAATAAGTAATCGTGCAATTGCGCGGTCATTTTTTTTTTCATTAAAAAATCATTGCTACACCTGTGTTCCAATCGTAGACATTGGTTTGTCCAGCAAGTAAATCTACAAATTATAAGTCACAATATTGATGTCTATGAGCTGATAGATATTAGAACTTTCAGATAAAATAACATTTTGAGCTTTATTTATGAATTCAGATCAATCAATTTTTATTTAGTTTTTACTAAATCCTAGATACTTTGCAAGGCACTGAAAATACAAAAATTGAAATTACATTTCTGACTTTTAAGTAGCTGTCAAACAGCAAGGAAGACAGATATGTAAGCACATTTATACTATTGCTCAGTAAGATGCTAAAAGATAATATAATGATGAACAATTTAAGCCCTATGAAGGCAGGACCACATTTTCCTTTTTCACAGCTATATTCTTAGAACTTAGCCTAGTGCCTAAAGCATTGACTACATTGAATAAATGTTTAGTTTATTAAAGAACAAAAGTGCTACAGATAAGAGAGTGCTTATAATAGAAGCCCTTTTTCTTTATTATATGTTATCAAGGACAGTTGGTTAAACAGAGTTTAGTCGAGGTGGGTAGCTAAAAGAATACATACAAATTTAGGCATTTTATTCAAAATAAAACATCAGTTTTTGTTGTTGTTTTTGTCAATCTGAGAAAAAGCCAAGTCTTTTTAAGTGCCTAAGCCCACAGATTGGAAAACTGAGAACTCCTTCTTGTTTAAACCATGTTTATAATAAATTTTTGACGATTTCCAGTTTCAATGTATTGACTACATAGTAGTGAACCCAAAAAGACTTATGAGGCACCCAAGTTCCCATCCCTCTAGATTTTTTATTATTTTCCCCAAATTCGCACTTATTTTGCCTATTTAGTTTTCACATATTTTTTTGTATGTATTTGAAGACTGATCTTCACTGAGTCTTCTCAAAAGAACATTCAAATTAATTTTCAGAGGAATATGTTTTCTGCCCATGTACATTTTCTTGGTTTGTGTAAGCTTTAATTAAATCGTATGAGTACAACAACACATATCCTGGTCCAAGTAGTTTGCAGTGACTCTTGGCGAGCACATGCTAAGATGATAGGACACCCCAGGGAAGGCTGCTCTGGGTGTGCTGTGGGAATTTTACAGAGCAAGGGACATGTTGGTTAATAAGAAGACTTGGAAAGTGAAGATAGTTAAGAGAAACCATCTAATGTCAGGTGAGTTGATGCCAGACCAAGTTTAAAAAATGACTAACATTTGCTAGGAAGACTAGGAAGAAAACTCTCCCAGGTGAGAGGACAGTTCTCACAAAGATACCAAACTCTTATATAGAAACTTTTATAAGGATAATCTGGCTTATTGGGATGAATCCTTATAAAAGTTCTTTTGAACAAGGAATTGCTTTTTCCGAGAGAGATTATCCAGGATTATCGACCAAGTCTCTACTAAAGTGGTGAACTGAGATAATTAATAAAGTTGCTGTCTTCATGAATTTATTATTGAACATAGCTTTTTCGCAGAATTAATGTTTGACTGATGGGGATAAAAAGGAGGAAGGAAGAAAAGAAAGGGGAAAAAGAAGAGGAAACCATACATAAATTAATTCAAAGCAAAAACTTTCTAAAAGATTAATCCTGACTCACATGGAACCGGCACATTTATCTAGCTGTCTTTTGTTTCATTAAAACTGAAAGAGCAAGTTTAGAAATTATTTTGCTTATTCATATATATATATTCATTCCACCCATCCACCCTTGTACACATACATATATATTCAATCCTTTTTTTAAAATATAATTTTATTTTAAAATGTGACTATCAGATCTAATATAAACTCATAATTCCAATATTATTATATTGTAAAAAATACAAATGATCATTATATTCCAATTCCATATCTAAATTTCCATAAAGAAGCTTTCCTAGAAAAATAATATTTCATATGAGGGGTCATAAGATTTACAGAATTATTATTGTCAAATTATTAAAATTATTAATACAAGAGTGAAGATTTTTCCTTAGTTAAAGTTTTTCTTTAATTGAAAGACTATAATTTTGTATTCCAAAGAAGGAAAATGCATGAGCCAAATGAAAGGTTATTATATAGATTGCTAAATTTTTTAGGTTTTTCCAGCAAATTCTTCTCTTATAATGCTTAAATTCCCCTGTCAGAAAACTTTCTCATGTTTCAAAACACCTAGTTTTTGTAGTGGGTTTTAGCTGGACCATTTTAGACTATACAGAAATATTTACTCAAAAACCATAGAAACAAAAAAATAGAAAACCAGATCATAGAAACAAATCTTCATTAAATGGTCTTTTTTTTTTTGAGGTCCTTTGTTGTAACTTTAGAAGAACTGTTTTAATGCTTTCTCCAAAATTTTATGGATAAATAAGTATTTCAGTTTAATTTGCATTGAAATAAAACATGTGCATGTTCTTAAAAGTTAAATTTTCAGATGAGGAAAAAGAGAGATCTTTTGTACTGTCTTTTTTTTTATCCCCGGTTTAAAAATCTTGCAGCCATTTTTTTTTTTTTTTAGGAATTTACCTCATATTTTAAAATAATAGTGTCACAATATTATTTTTTAAAATTTTAGATATCTATGGATTCTTATAATAGATGCGAATTTAGTTCTCTACCACCTCTCTCTCCATTTTCCCAAAATACCTAAATCATGATTCTTAAGTAAATGTTCATGGTTTCTATCACTATGACTTATAATTATTATTGACTTATAATTCTTTGCTTGCACATATTTTTTGTTTTCTGCTTAATAAATGCCTTATTTTATTTTATTTTATTTTTTATCTGCCAAGTTGGCTCTGTCTTTACTGCTAATTTTTCTTTAAATTCTCCATAAGAACAGTAAAATTCCTCTGGCTAAACACCAGTGCTTTTCCTTTAGGGGACATTCATCTTGGAGTCTTCTGTTTTTCTGCTGCAGTATGGAGGAGTTGCATTTAGATCTTCTGACAAGCTCTCATCTGGGGACTTTTCATTACCATGCTGGTGAATTCCTTTGCCTGTCTCCTGTCAAAGACTCTGTTCTTTGGATCCCATGTCTTTTCTCTCAGTGCACTTGCTTGCTTTGGTGGAGCATATTCCCCCTCCCTTTGGAGTTTCCTGAGAAGGGTGCACGAATAAGAAAAATTATGAGACTATGTATGTAGGAAAATAATTTTGTTCTCCTTTACACTTTTTCTCCAGGTTGGCTGAGTACAAGATTCTGCAGTACAAATAATTGCTTCCAGAAGTTTGAATGCATTGCTTCATTGTGTTCTAGCTTACAGTGTTGTGAAGAAGTCTAACACCATTATGATTCTTGATGTTTAGTATGTGGCTGATTTTATTATTTCTCTCTGTTAGCTTTTAGATCTTTTAAAATACATCTAGTGTTCTGAAATTTCTGGTGATATGGCTTAGTAAAGTTTAATTATTTTCATTGTTTTGGGTATTTAATGACCTCTTTCAATCTGCAAACCTCTGTCCTTTAGTTCTGGAATTTCTTTTTAATACCCTCCCCTCTGTTTTTCTCTTTTCCTTCTATAATTCTTAATGGGCAGATATTGTATTATTAGTTAGGAATACATTCAGACTACCCACAAATATGAATATAAAAATTAGGATTTTTCTCACATAACAAGAAATGTAGTTAGAGGCTCAAAGATGACCAGAGTCATACACTGGACTTTTCTTCATTTGCATCAACATGTTAAGAAAAGATAACTGCTAGCATCATATTTGCTTTCTATGCTGGAAAAGGGAGAAAGGAAATGAGTGAAGGTCCATGCTGGCCAATCCTGTTCCCTTTAATCTGAAAAGTCAAATATTGTATAGAAGGTCCCATATGGTAGACTTCCATAATAGTGCCATATGGCCTCCACTAGCCCAATCACTGGCTAAAGCAATGAGATTGCCATGACTGGTTAAGACTCAATTATAATTCATCTTATGGTGGTTGGATTGAAATTTGTGTACCAGGGTGAGCTTGCTAATGGTGGACTCCATTGTAGTGCAAGGACCCAGCTGTTTCATTTGGGCACTGTCAGCAATTACTATCTGTTTGTCTTTTGTTTGAAGGTTGTAGGTTTCTCCAATATTGAAGGATATGGGCCCATTCTAGGAATCTCGATAGGAAGGTTATGGAGAGAAGAGAAGAGTATGACAGGATGAAGCTGGAAAGATGAGCAAAAGAAAGATCATGCAGGATCCTGTGCTAGGAGATTATGGAAATGCAAAAGTGTGCAGCACATGATCAGAAAGGTTATAATCTAGCTGGAAGAACTGCGATGAATTAAAGAAATCTTGCTAAAATGTACTAAAAAACTAGAGTCCGTGTTCTTAACTGCATTGTTTACTGTCCATTTAACAGTATTCAAAGAAAAGGATATGTTCTCAGACCTCACAGTCACCAAAATGTAGCCACTATTGTCAAAGATCAAGTTCAGGCGATAAGGATTCTTCCTTAATCCATAGCTCTGGGGCAAAATGGTGTGCAAGTTAAGTGGTTAAGCCAATTCCCAGTGCCTAGGTGTTGCTACAAAAACCTGTATGGTTTAATTCCAAGTATTTAATTTTTTGTCACAGCCCCCCCTTTATCCCATCAGAGAACTAGCTCAAACTTTTGAGTGGGTACAGGGACCTTCCATTTCAGGAACAGCAAAGCTGCCATATCAGCCCTGAGATCCTGCCTCCAGACTCCTTTGCTCAAGAGAGAAAAAGAAACTATCTTTTCTTATCATCCACTACTTAATCTAATCTTATGTGATACAACATACAAGCAAAGGACTTCCTTAGCTGATGAATACTAAACATGGTATATATTTGAATATATACAAGCCAATTAATTAAAAATTTCTGAAAATATAAGATTAGAAACAATCAAAATTTACCTCTCATTGTTTAGTAATACAATTCTAGATTTAAATAAATACGAAAGCTTCGTTTTCACAATACAATCAAATTTATTAAGATCTATTGACTATTAAAGGATTCAAAAATAGATATTTTTAAAAGAAAGAAATAAATTCTCTATATTCCAAAATTTAAGCTTTACCAGGGCAAGAATTTTCAGCCATTTTATTTTGTAATGTCTCCCAAGCATCCTTCATGCAGTGAGAACTCGGTAAATATTTGAACAAATGAATGAGCATATCTAGCAGTGCTGAATTATTTGCCAGGGTCAAGCAGAAGTTTTGTTTTAGTACTATGTTAATATAGATTTGGTTATTATATACCTAAATTTATATAGATGTATGCATAATGAATATATATATATCTATAATATATCCTTATTTTTAGTTAACACTTGATATTTATTTTAAAGATGAATATAATTGTAAGGTGAAATTCATCATGGAGGTTTTTCTTGATGGAAAAAATAGAACAAACAAAAGCTAAGGAATAAAAACATCTGATTGACTTTGTAGTTTAGAGCCTTGTAGATCCTTACATTCTGGGTAATGTGGCAGAGATGCCCTGAAAGGTTTAATTAGAATCAAGACACGACCAGACCTACACTTTAGTCAGATGAGTCTAATGGCCACGTTGGGGGTGAGTTTAAAGGAGGTCGGAGGGCCAGTGGAAGGCCCACTCTATACAACTTTCTATAAGGACAAAAGAAGGTGTGGGTTTGAGAAATATTTGGAAAGCAATCCACAAGACTTGGTGATTGATTTTAGGATCAGGGCGGAAGATAGGAAGGTGTCAAAATCCTTGGGCGACTGGGTGGCTTTTAGGACCATTCACTGAGACAGGGAATATAGGAAGAGGTTGAGGGTGAAGGTGTCACAACAAGTTAAATGTTAAACATGATGCTCATGGGATATTTAGGGCAGACAGAAAAATGTAAAGTTTGCTCTAGAAGTTTTTATGAACATATATAGGTAAAAGTTGCCCTGTATATACCTACACACAAACACACACATTCTTATCCTAAGGTATATATAAATAACTATATATGTATATGTAAAGATACAGTTTATCTTACATATCTGTATACAAGTGAGTCCATGTTTAAATATTGAATTCATACACATGAAATAGAAATAACTGTATATCTGTAGTTTTATCTGTGTGTAGGTATTTCATATATATAGCACATAAATATTGATGCTCTAAATGTTATAATAGATGTCAATTTATTCTATATAGTTAACTCTGAGAAGCCACAGTGCTAAAAAAAAAAATGTTATATCATACTATAAAATGCTTAAATTCAATATTCTGCAAAGCTCTTAGATTAAACACAGATATAAAGGATAAGAGAAGTTCATGCAAAAATTGGGAAGGAAAGAGGGGAGAATGGCTTTATTGAAACATTGACTCAATTGGATAACACTAGAATGCTGACCAAGGCTAAAGCTTTATTTATTTATTTTTATTATTTATTATTATTTATGCCTACAGCACCTGGTCTTCCTAGGTAGTCTCCCATCCAAGTACTAACCAGGCCCAATCCTGCTTAGCTTCCAAGATCAGACATTGGGCTTGTTCAGGGTGGCATGGCCATAGACCATGGACTGTGGCTCCACTGGGATGTGGACCCAGGACCTTCTTCAAGTAAAGGAGACGTGCTAACCGCTACACTATGGAACCACGTCCAAGGCTAAAGCTTTAAACCTAAACACCAGGGTGTCACCCAGGACACCAGAATTCTACAATGTCAACCTGGGGTAAAACTGGGAAGCAAGTTTCGGTTGCCACATTGGGTAAATTATTTTAAAAAGCAAATGATTTTCAAAAATATATACTTACTTTGATAAATATATTTTTTGTGCTGCATATAGGGTCAAAATTACCATTATTCTGAGGGAGAATGGGGATGAAACCTTTTATGAACTTAGAAACTGAGTTGCATTGCTTTAAACCCTGCTCTTTTTTAGTTTTTCTACTTGTCAGCAGCATGAGACAAGGAAGATTATGTTGTATCCCCACCTTGTGGCTCTCATATGTAACGTTAGGCTTAAAGAGCTAACGCTCACATTGGACATATATATTTTTTCTTGACTTAACCTAAAATTTGTTATCTAAATCATGTTATCTCAATTATTCACCTTCCACCAGACCCTCTATCTGGCATACACTACAATAAATGCCTTTTTACACACACACACACACACACACACACACACACAGTCTTGCTTGTGTGTAATGACCTCACTTATCTGTTGCTTTCCTAATTTTAAATGAGCTAAGATTTATATTTTAAATAGATTGCAATTTGGAATATAAAATTCAAAAGCCTGCCTTAAGTAACTCTTCTTCTCCACAAATTTTTTTCTTCCATCCCCTCCCACCTGTAAAATATTATTCCCCTCTTTTGAAAGCCTAATATTTAACCAGTCATGTTTTGGGTTTTTGAAATTGTCACTTTCTCAAAAACTCAATCTTTGACTTACATGAAATTTCTGTATGAGTAGCCATGGACAAGACTGAAAAAAATGTTTAATTCTCAACTCACTAGCATTTACCAACTACTATGCAAATAAGGCAGCCCTCCATCCTGTCATCCCTGAGCCTAACTTCATGGACAGGGTAGTGATAGAAACAACATGGAGTTCAAGCAGACAAATCATAACGTCTGTAGAGTCTATCACCCTTGTTGATCAATATACCAAATAAAAATGAATGTAGCATGAACTATGTTTTTTTGTTTTGTTTTGTTTTGTTTTGCAAGAGACATGGAAGATTTTGAGATGCATATCATTCATGATACCTGAAAATGTGCAGATTATTTTGGTTAGAATTATTCATGGTACCTTCTGAGAGCAGCAAGGGTAGAGATATCTGTAGCTAACATAACCAGCATTTTTAAGTGATACGCCTTGGTTTGTGTGGGAAGTGGAAAGAGTCAGAGGTAAGCAAGGCAATACAATAACCAATACAACTTTGTGTTTAAACAAGAAAAAGGAAATTATTGTTCTTTCATACAGACTACAGATAATAAAGCTTGAAAGGAAATTCTTCCTGAATGGCAGCTATGAATCTTTAGAGAGAGTGACGATACTGAGATTTTCATGTTTATCAAAATGAAGCAAGGATTAAAACGATCAAGAAACACTGATCTAAAGAATGGGGAATGCTCTGCCTACTTTAGACTCTCTGTTTAAAACTTTCGCTAGATTGGATATAGAATAGAAAGTGGGTTGGTGCCTGGTTCAAAGAAAATAACTAGGCTATAAATATGATCCTTTATTGATATTTCCAAATTGCATGAGAAATCATTTAATGTTTATACCTTTTCTCTGTATTATGACATGTTATTACTTTCAGTCTTACAACTCCTCTACAACAATGATTTCATGGCACGGAAATCATTGACTCCTTAAGACCAAAGCTGTTACAAAAGTTATTTTTAAAAATATTTTCCATTTTTTCCCCATAAAGGTATTAAATTTTTGGTATTAACAAATAAAAGCACACATCAATAAAGAGAAAAGTGAAAGTTTTCTATATGTAGAGCGAAGATTAGACATGGCTTGAGGGTAATGGCTGGGTGATGAAAACCATCAGGAGCTTCCCATCTGCCAGGCCCATTTTGAGGCAACTCCAGCAAGAGGCCTGTGTCAAATATTTGGCTTCTGTGGGCATCACTGAGACTTCCACTAGGGGGCAGATAAGCTTAGTTTTGCGACTGAGCCTTCTGCAAATAGGATTGAGGCTTCAAATGATTTTTGCAGAACTGATAGGAAAGCAAAACCTCCATCACCACCACCACCACAACAAAAACTCTTCTGCAATTTATTAAAATCTAAAAAAAAAAAGGGAAACTAGGCTATGTAGTTTTGCTCAATTCAATTATAAACACTGTCAGCTATACATTTTTATGTACATGCATATGAGCAAAATACCTTAGCGAAAAATAGTGGCAAAGGGTAGCGATCCCAGAATAGGATAAGCGAGGTGAAAGCTGGCCGCAGGGCACTATACCATGCATGAAAGCCTTATGTCTGAAGCCAGTGTGGCTGGAGGACAGAGTCTCAGGGGAGAGCGGCCACAAGAGGTCAGAGAGGTAGGCAAGGTCATGCCTTGCAAGACCGTGTAATCCAGTGTGACTGACAGTCTTGGAGATGTGCAAATATTTCCCTTTCCTGCTGTAATGGATACCTTTGTACCAGCAGTAGACTTCTTTGGGAAAGGACAGGGTGATATTGATACAGATAGGAAGGATTATCATGGCCCCTACTGGACTGAGAACATAAAAGATAGCATAAAAAATGGAATCTTAGTTCAAGGCCAGCTCTCAGTGGGTCTATGGATCGCAAGTGGTAGTTTCCTCAGCCTCCAAATATATAATTGGAATGGAGACAGGGCAGTTCAAAGGAAATATGGGAAAAGTTATGCCATTCACACGCTAAGAATAAGAAAACTGGTGTGACTATGTTAATGCCAAAGTAGACCTCAAGGCAAGGAGTATTGCCAGAAGGACACGGGGACATGTCATGGTAATAAAAGGGTTATTTCCTCAAGAGAACATAATAGTCATAAATGTATACACCTCAATAATACATCTTCAAAATACATGAAACAAAAATTGCTAGAATTAAAGGAGAATAGAAAACATGTAATCAAAAGTCAAGTCTTAACACCCTTGTTTCCAAAATCGATAGAACCAGACAAAGATATCAGTGAAGATATTGAAGATTTTAGCCTTACCAGCCTTGTCTTACAAACTCACTATGGAACAATATTCAATCCTTTCGAGAGAACATAAAATGGTCACCAAAATAGTCCACAAGCTGGTTCATCAAAATAAACTTCAATAAATTTCAAAAGATTAAAGAATATGATCTCTGCCCCCCATGCAATTAAATTTAAAATCAATGACAATAATCTATGTAAAAAGCCTCAGCTATTTGGAATCCATCGGTCAAAGAAGAAACCTAAAAGGACATTGGAACGTATTTCAAATTGAATTATAATAAAATACAGTATATCAAAAATTGAGAGATACAGCTAAAATAGTGCTAAGTGAGAAATGCTTTATTATAAAGGGAGATAAATTTTGAATCATTGATTTAAAAGCACCTTACAAAGCTAGAAACAAAATAGCATCTTAAACTTAAAGTATTAGAACTGAAATAGAAAAGAGCAGAAATCATTGAAAAAGAAAAAAAGAGCAATAGAGAAACTTAAAGTCAAAAGATGGTTCCTTGAAAAGAATAATAAAATGGAAAAATAGTGCTACCCTAAGAGAAAGTAGAAAACAAAAATCGCAAATATCAAGAATGAAAAAGCATATCACTACAGATTTTACGAAAATTAAAAGGATATAAATATTTATTTAGAAATAAGTAAAAATATAGAAAGAGAATAATCTGAAAACTTTATGCCAATTATTTTAAAAACTCAGAGGAAAAATAAAACGTTCCAAACCTGATACAAAATAAATTGAAATTTTTATTAAGAAGATTGAATTTGGTATCAAAAACTTTCTTATACAGAAAATTTCAGGATAATTTCACTGAATTAAATTAAATATTTAAAGATGAAATCATGACAACCTTATACAAACTCTTTCAGAAAGTAGAAGAGGAAGAAATACTTCCTACCTCATTTTATGAGGCCACTCTCACCCAGATATCAAAGCCTTAAAAAAAAAAAAGATTTTATGAGGAAAAAAATTACAGGCCAATATTCCTCAAGAATATACGTTAAAATCCTTAACACAATATTACCAAATTGAACCCAGCAATATTAAGAAATAGAGTACTTATTGAATTACATACTTATACTAAAAAAATTCCTTATTTATCCAAAATTAAATTTTAACTGGGCGTTCTGTGTTTTTACTTGATACATCTGGTAAACCTATGAGTTCAGGCTACCTGGAGACAATGTAACAGTAAATGTTCTTTAGGCTGTTGGAATATATGTGTTGGACACTCAGTGGAAAGATCCGGCCTAAAGATCAGGGCAGGGCAGTCACAGTGAAGTTTTTATTTTGCTAGAGAATCATTCCACAAAGTAGACATCATCATTCAGTTTCAAACTGTTTGTGACCTAGGAATTAGTCATATAATTTTGAATATTTGCATCAGTTTAAGTTGAAGGGGACTCTTGTGTTCCCTTCATAGCACTGAGGGTCACCCTCCAGCTGTCTTACTACCAACCAATTTGACCAAAACACAGCACAGATCCAGAAGCAAAGATTGACATCATATTATTTTTGTCGAACAGGTTTCTGAAATCCCAGGACCAAGTTAGAAAAATGTACCAATTGTTCTTTAAAAAAGTTTTCTGTAATGAACCCTAAAACAGCTTAAAATTTAAGTAGAATGTATTTCCTAACTATGCTAGGCAACAGAATTTACTAAATATAAGTAAATGTTTTTTGAGGAGCAAATACTTTAAAAAATAATTGCTATATCTGTAGACAATTATAATCTAGCAGGTACCCTATTATTTGATTATGGAATCATTCAAATAATTAATAATTTTATTCTAATGTTACTAAAAGCCATAAACATGGCTATTTTCAGAGTAGTAGTTAATTGTTTAGGGGGAAAAGTGCACAAAGGTCACAGCCAGATTTTCCTGGTTTGCCAGTTGTTGGTGCATTCCTGCTGCCTTCAGGGTGAGCCTGTGTCAGGTTCCTTCTGAGCCAGCAGAGGTCCTCAGAATGCCTTTGTATGAGCCTCATTTCCACTGCTTTTGGTCCCACCTGCCAATAAAGGAGCTTCAGCCTCTGCAAATTCTCTTCCAGTTACTTCTAGGTATTACTAGAGAGGGCCTTTCATGTGCTCTCAAAAAGATTCTGTTCACTACCGCCCTGCGGCTCTGGCTTTCAGTTTTCTAGCACTTGAGCTCCCCTTGAGTTCTGTTGGCTTCGGGGAATCAGAATGTCTCTGGACTGACTGTGGAGAGGCACCTTGCACCACATTCTTCAGCCTTCCTCCGGGTGCTGCTGTCCCTGAGGTATCAGAGGGGCGCCAGGTTATCTGAAATCCACTGTGTTCTCTGTAGAATGGGGAGACACTGATTCTCTCCCTCTTTTGCAAACGTCTTTGTATTTCTTCATACCAAAGCGATATTGTTTGTACCCAATGACTTAGAGGGGTTTTAGTAAAATTACTCTCATGCTCTCCATCATCTTCAGTAGACACAAAACATTTAGTGCCAAGAGGCAACAGTGACATCTGCTGGCAGATGGAAACATTTTCAGCCACAGCTAATAACCGCCCGCCCCTGCACCAACCCCAAGTTTATGAAACTCTTTGTAGTCAAGTCAACACAACACTGACCAATAGGAAGAAGTCTAATCCCTGCTTGGCCAGAATTATTTTATTTTAAAGTGTTGTACTGTATATTTTCACTGTCAAGTATATGATATTTACTATTTGAGTGACTACAAGAGATTCCAAGCAAAATGAGTGAGCAGGTCAGGGAACTGCCTAAAGGACTCCATATTTTTTTTAATCAAAAAATATTAATTTACCAATTGTTTTGGTACTGTGTAAAGTACGTTTTAACCCCCAGTTCTACAAAGGCACAAAACAAACAACAAACCTTTTTCACACTCAACCATGGTGACATAGAACTGTGATTAGACAGGTGGACTCTAGACCTGTAGAACCTGGGTTCAAATCCTACTCTGTCACTTAAAGGCTACGACCTTGGGCAAGTAACTGAATTTCTCTGTGACTGCTTTCTTATCTATAAAGTGGGAATAAAGATAATAATACCTACCTCATTGGATTGTCATGAGAGTTAAATGAACATAATATGTACAAGTGCATAGCATGGTCCCTGGAATATAGTAAGCACTCTATGAGTTTTAAGTATTATTATTTTATTTAAATAGTGTTATGAGATGTTTCATAGTAATCCTGAATGATTATTTGGAGAAGGGTTGGAGGGAAATAAATAAAACAAAGAACTTCAGAAATGTCATATATTTCATCATAATCAACATGAAAGCAAAATGAATCTGCCAGGCAATCTTAAAATTTACAAACCTTGAAACTTTAAAACTGGAAACTTTTTGCTTTTTAAAGAGTTTTATAAATTGTTTTATTTTCTCTAACCATTAAATATACTGGGAAAAATATCAAGAGAAAAAATAAAAAGTCATTTTTTTTCATTAAGATAGAGATTTCTTTGAAAATTCCAAATGAATGGTTTGAATTTATAATATAAAAATAGCTTTATATTTTAAGTATTAACAGATATTATTGAATAGCTGTGGTGTAGGCCTGAAACTAATATTATATGTTAGCTATATTCTAATAAAAATCTTTTAAAAACAGATATTAAATTCTAAATTAAATATAATATTTTAAATATAAGAAGTTCTCCAAGACCAGCATATTAAGCAGCATCATTTGAATCACATACTTGAAACTTCACTTAATACAAACAACCACTATTAGAATGTTTCTCGATTAAGAATATTTTAGGCAAAAAAAAAGAAAAAAAAATCCAATAACATTAACCACAACAATAACAGGGACATTTGCCCTGCGGTCAGTACGGATACAACCTACATCCCTCTTGTTTTAAAAAGGAAGTTCGCACACCCCTAAGGCTGGAACTATGCTGGAGGTACACAAACTCACAGGGGCCAGGGCAACGTCCTGTCGACACTTTTATATATTTTTTTAATCAACCGTGTGGGGAATTATTTTGTATTCTTAGGTTTTTATCAAACACGTGCACAATTAAAATTAGCAGAATTCCACATCTGCATGTTGTCTAACAGAGTAATTCAGGTCAATTTCAGAATTACATGGAAAGGAAAACTAATTTAAGAGGGGAAAAACTGGAGAAAGTTTGTACTAAAAGTGCCTTCGAATCTGTTTCAAAAAAGATCAAAAAGAAGCAGCCTATCAAAAAAATACTTGTCCCATCAAAAAAATCAAACAATAAATTTCAATGTGCTCCAAGACATACTAAACAATTTAACTGATAAACAGGTTAATCCAATTTTACATTTCAATGAAAACATGGAAAGGAAGTACTTAGTGCTTCACTGTTCTTTGCTTTAAATATGAAACAATTTAAATCTATTTGTAAAGAATTTCAAAGCAGAACACCACAATGTGTGGTTTTGTTGTTTGTTTCTCATTAAACTCATCTTTCATATGGGAACAGTGAAAGAGGTGTCCACAGATAGGGCCCATCTATGACAGTGAACCCTGCATCAAACACTCCAGCAGCCACTGCCTCATTCATTAGAAAATGTCTATTATTATTATTATTTTTTTTTTAGTACATTCAATGGCTGATGAAAACAGAACAATTTGTAAAACTTTTTAAAAGCAAACAAAAATATCCCTGGATGAGATGCTCAACTAAGCACAGGCTAGCAATTCCCTTGCACATTCAGCCAGCCCTGAAGATTCTGGAAGAGAGACAGAAGATTGATAGAAGATACATTGATACAAAATGCAGACTCAAAAGAGAAATAACTAAAATACAACAAATACTCAAAGTTTATATATATTGAATATTATATATAATATGTATAGTACATACATGTTATATAAACACACATATATAAACTATTTTATATATGTATATATGTGTATATATAGTATATGTATATATTACACACACACACACACACACACACATATACACACATATATATCACAACTAAATCACCACAGCTTTGGAAACCTAGATGAAAAAAATTTTTCTAGCAAAATGATTTTTTTAGAAACATTAGCATAAGAGGAAATAGAAATAAAAAACACAAATGGACCAAAAAACATTTTAAATAGTGATGTAATAACCAGAAGCATCTGTATGGTGGTACAGGCGTGTCCCACCAAGCTTTTAGGGAACAGTCTTTGCTGTCTTTGACAAATAAAAGTCCAGTGTTCTTTCCACTCTTCCATGCAGCCATCTTTGAACCTCTACTAGTAATAACAAACAATATAAATTTTAACTCAAATCGAAGGGTTATACTCATTTTCTCTACAACTGGTCTCTTAGAGTCTGACTTTAAGACTGATATCCATCTATGGGGGCTTAATATCAGCCTGGACTTATATGTCTCCTTTACTCAGACCTGTACCATTTGAAGGATTGAGTCCTGTGTTAGAGTTGCTGACCCAGTTAAAGCTAATGGATGAGAACACAACATTCTGCATTTATTAAGTTTTATTCAGGCTCATTTATTGATCAGCAAATAGTTATGCTAAGAAGTTTCTCAGCAGGAGGGTTTTATGGAATCCTAATTTCAATAAATGGCACTTATGTAGTACACTGGCTCAGCCTCACTTTAACAATGTACAGCGAGAATCACCTGCCAACCTTGGAACTGTGGGTTGAGTTCTGCTAATTTATAGGTGGATCAATATAGGCAATTTCAATGGTCTTTGATATAAAACACTCACATCAGCTAAGCCTACCTACAGCTGTGGCCCACAAAGGATGTATGCTAAACCATTGTCTAAACCAGGCAATTTTCTTATTATAGAATTGTACTTGGTCCTAATTCATCTAGCTATGTGGGATAATACTGTACTATTACTATATTAAAATGCTTTCGAAGTTATAAAACAAATTTATTCATTATTTCACAATTGTTTACATGGGCAGCTATAGACTAGATGAATTTCAAGATGATAGGGAGAAACCAATGATGAAGAAAGACAAGGTCTTTGCTGTTATGGAATTCGTATTCCATTGGAAGAAGATAAGTAAAGAAGTAACAAATAACACCATTTCACATAATAAATAAAATGAAGAAAAGAAACAGGGTGATGAGAAAGTGACTTAATAGGCCTAAGAGGAAGATTAAATCGAGTGCTATGGGACGACTTCTTAGAGGAGGTGGCATTGAAACCAAAACTGAGTGTTGAACGATCGTGGGTCATGGGAAGATGAGGCAAAATGTGTCCCAGGCAGAACAATCCACAAACCTAAAAGCTCTAAGTTTAAAATGAATTTGCTGTGTTCTGGAAACATCGACAAGGCCAGAGTGCCTGGAGGTAGTGAATGAGAAAAGGAATTACAGGAAAGAGTACGATGGTGAAAGACGTCCACTCACGCAGGGCCTGGGGAGCCGAGCTCAGGAACACTGTGCAAGACAGATTCTACCTGGTGTTTTCATGCTCATTTATTTTAAGGCAATTTATTATTACTTGCAAAGTATTGCAAGGAAGAAATGCTTCTTAGATTTATTCCGAGGTTTAAGAGAATCTGTATGGTTCTTTTATATTGATTAGTTTCATTAGAGCTAGATGAGGGAGGCCGGTGAGGAATAATTATCACAAGGGTAAAATTTAATCTCCCATGACAAACTTAGCTAAAATTTTAGGTGAAAAAACATGTTTTGTTTTGTTTTGTTTACAAGAAAACAATCTTACATATGTGGTACTTATAATAGATATTTTTAGTCTCATGGACGCATGCCAACAGTCCCAGAACTTTCCAGATTATAGGAAAGCTCTTCGACCTCCTCAGCAAATAGATGGGTGGAAACTCACCCACGAAGACAAAAGAATAAGCAGAGGTCACTTAAATGTGAGGATAACAACCGTGTAAAAATATTAGCTACATTTTCCTCTTATTTATATTACGAATCATGCTAGTCAAGCAGTTTGTCAAGGCGTCCATGTCGACAGCCTTCCATTCTACTGAGGCTTTTTATTAAACTCTGAAAGGAGGCCTGTGCCTTCTAACTTCAGTTACATTTTCTGAACAAGTATGAGGTTTATAACGTACTCTTTCCACAGAAGTTAGATTTTATTCTAAGTGTAGCAGAAAGCCATGGGAAGGTTTTGAAGTGGAGAGCAATACGATGTAAGTCATTTTTTTAAAAGAACACTATGGCTGCTGCCTGTACAACAGATGTCAGTGGTCTGAGAGTGAAAAGCAGCAAGACTGATGAGAGGTTATGGCAGATCACTGGGTGCCAGATGGGTGAATCTTACTGGGAGGGAGGAGGAGAAGTGGCAATGGGTGATCAGGTTTGGTAAACATTTTGGAACTGGACTTAGAAGGACTTACTGATGGGTTGGACGGGGACCTGGGAGAAATGGTAGAAAGAGTGGCATCGTGAATGACTTCTAGGTTTGGGATTTAGCCAGTTGGATGAATGCTGGTATGATTATATGAGATAGAGAAGATTTTGCAGATGTGGAGCAGAATCAGAATTTCTGTCAGGTATCCAAAATTTAAAGTCACCAATGAGACAGCAAGATGGAGATGATTAATGGGTAATTCATTGTGTGTGTTTGGTAACTAGGACAGATTTCTGGGCAAACATAAATTTATTACATGAGCCTGAATGAGATTTTCTAGGAAGAGTGTATAGATAGAGAAGAAAAGAGACTGAAGACTGAGCCCTGCTGTCTTCTTTCAGTATTTACAAAATAGAATGGCAGAAGGATCCAGCAAAGTTGTTAAAAAAAATAGGAGAAACTGAGGGGGAAAAGAATATGAGGAAAGCATAATGTCCCAGGAAACAAGTGAATAAACTACAAAAAAAAAAAAAAAAGCATAGAGTTTGAGAGACTCAATCTAGATGAGTTCTAGTAGCTGCAGAAACCAATGGTCCAACGAACATTCATTTCTCACTCATGCTACATGTGCAGCTTAGGTTGGCTGGGTGCTTCGTTCATTGTAGTCATCCCTGGACATGGGCTGATGGAAGTTCTGTTTTGGTATATGCTTCCGGGACTGACAGGGCAGAGGAAGAGGTACATCATGGTCATGCACTGGCTCTTTACGCTCTGCTCGGAAAGGACATATGCTACTTCCCTTCGCATTTTTTTATCCTTAGCATTTTTAATTTATTTCGTTTTTAGTGACATTGGTTAATGAAATCCAGTAAGTTTCAGGTGTACAATTTAACAGTAAGGCATATATATATATATATGTATAGGCATATACATATATATATATATATATACATATATATATATATAGCATCGCGTGTTCTCCTCCCATAGTTAGATTTCTTTCTGTCACCATATATTTGACCCCTTTTACCCCATCTACCTCCCTCCTCATTTGATTGTCCAAAGGTAGTCAGAGTCACAGCTAACTCCAAAAGAGGTATATCAAAAAAGGCAATGTCACCCTGTTCCCAGAAGACGAAACTGGAGGGTTCCTGCGACTACCACAGTGTGTTGCCAGGACAGCAGTGGTGCTGGTCGCCCCTTGTAGATCTTTATAGACCAGAACAGATTTTAAAGAAGGTTCTAAGATTTATTTATTATTTCCCTGGCTTCAAAACTAGCTAGAGTAGGTGACTTTCATTCATGTTATTTCTACAATGACAGTAGAAAATTGAGGACTGGTTAAAAGTTTCAGTGCTTTCACAGCTCAGATGCTGGAGCACACCACACACACTGCCTTAGTTATAAGTTCCTAGTGTACCAACTGTGTATTAGGGAGCAGACAGGAGATCAATATTTTAACAGAGAGAATTTAATAGAAAGAATTGTTGGTTAAGTAAAAAGTGATTAACTATAAGAAAGAGTAAAAGAGAACCTTAAGGTTGAACAGGGCGCAACTGTAGATGGCAGTTACAAAGGTGACGACTGAGGGAAGAGTGAACAAGGAAGAAGTTTGGAAACTTTGAGGAGGTTCCTGCAGGCTGCAATTCAGACCCCTGGGCTGAAGTGGTGGTGGGCGGAAGAACACACTGCCCAGCCCTGAAAGGAGAGAGTCCCTGAAGATTACCTGCTTTGGAACCCTGAGACCAACAGCCACTGTCGTGAATCCTTCTGGGATCACTGCTTGCCTTGTAAGATCTCGCAAGGAAGACAAAAGCAAAGAAAAAGAATAGTACTGTTGCGGGTTGAATTGTATCCTCCAAAAAGATTTATTGGAGTCCTAAACCCTGGTACCTGTGAAAATGACCTTATTTGGAAATAGGAGTATGGTGGTTCCTTAATCTAATATGACTGGTGTCCTTGTAAAAAGAGAAGGAGAGACACGGAGTCAGACACACAAAGAAAGAACACCAGATGAAGACATAGAGGGAAAATGGCCACGTGACAGTGTGTGAGATTGGGGTGACGCATCTGCAAGCCAAGAAATGCCAGGAACTGCCAGAAACACCAGAAGCTAAAGAGAGGCATGGGACAGATTTTTTTCTACAACTTTCGGAGAGCATTGCCCTGCCAACACCTTGATTTCAGACTTCTAGCCTCCAGAACCATGAGAAACTATGTTTCTGTTGTGTTAAGCCTCCCAATTTGTGGTACTTTGTTACAATGGCCCTAGAAAACTGATACAAGTCCCTTCTTCCTCTTCCAGTCCCTCTAGGACTACCCGTTTGCAGGCAAAGCAGAAATAAGGTTGGCGGAGTCCCAGCTCACAAAGCAGGATAAAGAAGGGTGGGAATGGAGGTGAGAGGCACTACAATAATGACTGGTGCACGCTGGGAGATCATGGACAAAGTCAAAAAATCCTATGATGCTTAGTTTCCCCACATATAAGAAAGGAAGAATAATACTGTGGGGCCTCAGGGGTGTTGTGAGAATAAATGTGAAAATGCATGTAGTTGGCTTAGTTTATCTGCAAAAGCTAGCCCTAATGAGATGCCTTTTCATATGCTTAATAGTTTCAACATGAGTCAAAACTGAAGGAAAAATTGCCTGATTTCTTGAAGGAATTATTGTATGCCCAACCTTCTTTTAGGGAAACAACGGCATGATAAAATTGCAACTCGTATGAGAATTTAAAGCCTCTGCATCTGGAGATGTGGAGTGGGGTGTACATTTGTAACCCCTACAAATCTATCTAGCCAAAAGATGATGCATTTAACAAATGAGCAGGACAAACAAACAGAGACTCATGGACATGAACAGTAGACTATTGGTTACCAGAGGGTAGAAGGTAGGGGAACTGGGGAGGTAGACAGGGTAAAGGGGGTCAAATATAGGGAGATGGGGGAGAGCGAAGTGGGTAAAGGGGATCAAATACATGGTAGCTGAAGGAAACTAGACTTTGGGTGGTAAATACACAATAGAACATATAGATGCCAAATGATGGCATACATCTGAAAATTTTATAATTATATTAACCAATGTTACCTCAATAAACTTAATTAAAAAATTTTTTAAAAAGATAATGCATTTGAAAAGACTCCCCAAAATATCTAAATTAACATCAATCCTTAATCTTTTCAGTATCTTTACTAACAAATTGAACTTAAGAAAAACAGAACAGTCAATTAAAAACAAAAGAATGTTATATAACAAATGTCAACAAAGCTGACACCAACAATACTAGGCCGCTGTAGTTCTTCCAGAGACTGCCTTCTGCTGCCTCAAACTTGTCTGAGTTGGAAATTTTTATTGCTTCCTGAACACATAGTACATTTCCCACAAAACTAAGGGTCACTGATGAATCTCTTTCACTCTCTTCTATTTATATTAATGAGCTAAGTTTTAAAATGAAAAAAAGTGAAAACAAATTGGGGCTCATTCTAGAAGACAGCGGCAGCAAGTTAGCTCAAGGAAACAACTTGAAGAAGGCTACAGAAATACAGATTCATCTCTGCTTTTCCCAAGGAGAGGGGCAGCATGAATATTTGGGTTCTGAGAATGTATCATGTATATTACAAGGCAATGGCTGGCTCCTGATGGTGTTCACCAGATCAGATCCCATAGCTTGGTCCTTAAAGACCCCCACCCAAACCCTGAAATAACATCTCCAGCTTGTTTAATGGCTGCCATGTGCCAGGCCTTGTCCTAGGCACAGAGAAAACAGCCTAGAAGGGAAGATAAACCCAGACCAATAATTGCATGTGTGATGATCCTTCTGCATCTAGCTGTGTTTAGAACTTCTGAAAGCACTAAATTCAGGTCATCTTTGGGACTGCCTGTGGTTCTTTGTTAGATCCTTAAAGGGCTTGTCGTGGTCCAAGCTTGTTCTTGTGGAGTACAAACATCCCAGACTCAGCATGCATCACGTGGCTGTGCACTGTGGTGTGTCTGACTTCTATCCGCCACCAGAGGCTCTTCGGTCACATCCCTGGCTGAATGTCAGATGTATACTTGCTCCATATCTCTTAGAAATTCACTTAAGAAAGTGCTCTGAAATCATCTGATTTTGCGTCATCCCTCTGTGAGCCTGGCTCTGAGGGAGCTCTCTTCTCAGACAAAGATCTCTTAGAGAGCTGTAAAGTGTCTGGTGGTGAATGTCCATTCCTAAGTGGTCACTCGTCACCAAGTTCAGCTGCATGAGATTGGTGCCCAGGGACGTGGTTCCATAATGTAGAGGTTAGCAAGTCTGCTTCACACACAAAAGGTCTTAGGTTTATGCCTCAGTGGAGCCACAGTCCATGGTCTACGGCCATGCCACTCTGAACAAGCCTAATGTCTGATCTTGGAAGCTAAGCAGGGTTAAGCCTGGTTAGTCCTTGGATGGGAGACCACCTAGGAAGGCCAGGTGCTGTAGGCATAAATAATAATAAATAAATTAAAAAGAAGAAAAGATTGGTGTCCAATAAATTGGGCTGGGAGTTGGATTGAACAGACCACTCTTTAACACTTAAAAATTAAATGAAAATTCATGAAAAAGAGCCATTTAGGAAAAAATTCCCCAGTTTTTGATATCAAGAGGCAATCTATGATGTTTCAGCATTACTATCCCAAGCGCTTAGAACATAATCTCTACGTTTCCGTGGCAGTGTGGGGAGAGAGAGCCGAAACGAACACCAGTTGGTCTTTCACAGAGTCAGAATTAGGGACAGTCATGTCAAGCTTCCATTATTTTTGGAAAGAGATACCAAAGGACATAAATGAAATTTCAGGAATCAGGGAGTTCTCTCACACATTTGAAGAAGGAATTGGGGATGACTCACGTGTTTGTCATATTCCGCTCTAGACCAGCCTTCTCACTAAGAACTCTTTCTTTAAATTGTGCTGCCCTTCGGTGTGTTCAAATTGCTCTTTATCATCTGACATATACTTTTAACTCTCAAAAGACAGAAATGCTATTAAATTCTATTTCATTATGCATGAGACCACTATTGTTTCAAAGGAATTACACAATAAATTGATCAATACTTTTCAGCAAGGGGACATAAAAAGAGTCCTAATATAACATACTAGCTAATATGGTGTTCATTGGCAGAACCTGTCCCAGTGTGGACAGAGCTGTTGGCATCTATAGGACATGCTTGGAGATTTCCTGGAAGATACCGTCACCACCAGCTGTCAGAGTCTCTAGTCTTGACTGCTCCATAAGAGATTCACCAGGAGCTCTACATTTTAAATAGACTGGCAGATTTTGAGAGTTTGCATAGGGGAAGCACATTAAGAAGGCTTAGTTTTTATGTTTAGGCTATTACTATGGTTTACCGTAAAGCTGAAGGTAGAGCGCTGAGGGAAAGATACTCACGTAGCGTCTTCAGAAAGATTACCATGTTGATCACTTCCACAACTAAGTGCACGTAATTATTGTCCTTGCTAACTATTTAGTACCAATAATAGAAGACAGCATGTGTCAAGGTGAAGTTTGGGCGCTGGAGTTAGACTTCATGGGTTTTATATTTTTGGGTTTGTCATTTTCCTGTAGCTATGTGACCTGAAAAAGTTATTCAGCCTCACTGCATCTCATCACTTCATACATAAAATGGGAATTAGAACCAGCTTCTTAAAATGAAGTGTTATTTATTGTTGGCAATATATAATGTGGATACATAAAAACATATAGAGCCTTTCCTCTCAACTAGACTGTGAGCTTATTTCAGATAGGCATGAAATCTTAGACACTGCTATTCACACTGCTTGGCATGGTTTTGGGCACTTGCTGGTAATGCCTGACTTTCCAAGCCCTTAACAGTTTCCTTTATAGAATATTATGATATGTGCATTTTTAAAACTTGACAAACCTTCCCACACTTTGAGGTAGACAAGGAGGTATTTTCATCTCTAATTTACTATTGAAAAAACAGAAGACTCCAGAATTAAAAAACTTGTCTAACCCTTCCAGTTAAAAATATAAGAACCAAACTGTGAATTATGGTTGTTGTAATGTCCAACTCAGTGGCTGCCTTGTCCTTGTCTTCAGGACATTTTTTAGAAGGCTCCCTCTTAATATCTGTGGCCTGTTTTGGTTGATTGATGAGCTTACAAGTCATGGAAAATTCTGGGTGCCTGGAGACTCAGCCCTGCCAGCTGACACTCAGTTACGGGCACAATGCCTCTGGCACCCTGCTACAACTGAGGCTAGGTCACAGAGAGAGAATGATGGCGAGAGCAGAGGCAGGTCCAAACTAGTCTCTGTTTATCCCTACACACATGTGTGGCTGAGGTCAGCACACAAGGACAAGGAGGGGAAGGATGGTTGATATCACTTGGATCTCAGAGCCCAGCACACTGTGCCCCGAATGCAACATACTAGCTCTCATTCCTTGCTTTCAAGAAAATGGCAGAGGGGTGAGAATTTGTTCTCTAAGACCTCTACTCTCACACAGAGAAAGGTGTGGCTGAAATGCAGCTCACTAGAGAAACATGTGCAGATGGCCCCACAGTTATTTCCATGAATACACAACAACTTCATTCTCTGAAATAAGTTAAAGAAGCTAGGAGTGCTTGGCAATGCCCTGTTATGTCTGAGGAGAACAGATTATTTACAAAGTCCTAGTATCCTCCTTGTCTCCAATAACTTAATAAGAGAAAAGCTTCAAGTGTACATAGAGACAGCTTTTAAAAATGTCAGTTACAAACAAATAACTTGTTATCTCAGTCCTTGGAAGAGGGAAAACAAGTTACTGCTTTCTTCTCTCTCTCTCTCTCTCTCTCTCTCTTCCTATCTCTCTCTCTCCCTGTATGCACGTGCACACATGCGTGTGAGTCTATGTGTGTACACAGTGTTGCAGAATGACTACATGGCTCCTTTTGGGCAAATTTGTGAAGGTCTTTCTTTTGTCTTTCAAGGCACAATTATGTTATGGAGAGAGGGCCACCCACTGAAAGCTGCTAATAAATTACACAT
Source organism: Pteropus medius (assembly GCF_902729225.1). Classification (NCBI taxonomy): domain Eukaryota; kingdom Metazoa; phylum Chordata; class Mammalia; order Chiroptera; family Pteropodidae; genus Pteropus; species Pteropus medius. The sequence continues at coordinate 8,669,921 of NW_024340848.1, read as the reverse complement.
GTACAAATGCCATGTCCAAAAGACATGATCGCTCAAAACTCTGAGCTCGAATGACCCAAATGAATAAAAGGTGGTGGCTCTGCACCTGAGACTCAATGAGTTGAGAAGCTTATCGTGTGTTTAGTCACTCAGAGATAATCCAGGTTCATCCATAGTTTATAAAACTATTTTGTGGCAAAACAAACAAACAGACAAAAACCCCAGAAAACCAGAAGTGATAGAAACCATCCTGATGAACTCAATCAAACAACAACAGATTTTGATGTTTCTTGTGGTCTACAAACACAAGAAATAATAACTTCCCAACTGACACTTCTGAAAATGTTCTTGACTGTGATAACTTTTCCAGGGTGAACCTGAGTCAGTCAAACAAGTGATTTCCTAATTCAAGGCCAAGTCTGACTTTATGGGCATGGAACTTATGGAGTAGCTTAAATGTTCCTCATTTAGCTTAATGTTCTGCCATTGCTGTCTTGAAAATCTTAATAGTGTTGCCTCTGAGCTTGTGTTTTGTAAGTGAAATATGATGGAACAATGGAACAAGTATATGAAGAGAGGAGTCACATGCACTATGCATGTCCACTGCCATTCCTTGGAGCCCTATTTACAAAAATGCATTCATGACACTCAATAAGCAAAGAATGCTGGTAGACCCATGAGGCATGGGGAAGTTCAGCAAGTCAAAGCAAATACAATGAAGCGTTTGGTCTGTGACTGGGTAAGAGGGGGCGTTGACAGTCCCTGTAAGCTGTGCTTTCTATTTGAATCAGAACTTGCTTTGGACCCAGAAAGAAGGCAATGGTACTCTAATAACCACTAATGGGCAAGAAACCCTATCATATTATTTTTCACTATGTTACTTCCCTGAAATAAGCCAATGACTTATATTGGAAATGATGACATGGAAAGAAAGGAAATGGTAGGGTAGCCCATAGTTAATTTTCTTTCAATCTTTCATTACTCATCAATAAGATGAAAATAGAGTTCACAGAATGTGTGTATATAAAAAAGCAGAATACAAACAGCTGAATTATTTTGCGTGTGTTTCTACTGTTAGGGTAACACATGCATGTAAGGGCTTTAAAACATGGCTTATACAAATTTGAGGATGCTTCCTATGAGTTAAGTGCTCTTATATTAGTTTTTAAAACTGGCTTTGTACTGTATAAAGAAGAATGGTAATTTTTGTGCTGATCGTTTAAAACATTAATTCTTCTCTATTTAGAATGGCATTAAATAGCAAACAAACAAACAAGAAACACCCTGGCAAATCAAGAGAGACAGAAAAAAAAAGCTTATATTTTAAACCTTTAAAGACATTCGTCTCCTGCTGTTTAAACAAGGATCCCCGTATTTCATTTTGTAACGGACCCTGTAAATTAGATAGCTAGCTCTGCTCAAGGCCTACTATGTGCACAGGTCCATTGTATAAAAAGAGACTGTGTTAAGTGTCTACTACTGGTGACAATGTCAGGAAAGAATACTATCCAAGCGCTCAGCCTTTGAAGGGCAAGTGACTAAAACCACTGGGTGCAGATATTATGAACACCAGGCTTCCTGAGAGCTGCCCTTTTATCATAATTGGCCAGCGGGACTGCTTTTAAGGAGAAGAGTCTCCTAACACTTGCTTCCATCCTTGCACACTCTCACACCCCTGCTCTCCGCCCACACGGGCCTCACTGTGATGTGACCACAGAGACCACAGAAAAAGCAGTTTTGAAAGCAGTTCTGAGAGAAAGGAGTGACGATATTTCTTTTTTAAAATAAATATATAATAAAATAACAAAATATGGATGTGTCTCTTCAAAGAATATCACTTGGGGGTTTTGGCAGCCTATTTGCCCCTAGTTAAAAATAAAGTAAAACAGAACGCTCAGCTATAAGGATTCAAAGGATCTCTGAAGCCGCAGGACCAGTGATCAGCATGTTTTGACATGGAGAGAAGGGCGAGGGAGGTCTGGAAAGGCCAGGAATAAATCACCTTTGAAGATGGAGTAGAGATGAGTGAGTCATCTGTTCTCAAAGTATAGATTAATCACACGGAGCATACAGTGTCTCTTCAATTGTCACAGGGCAGTTGTTAAGAATTTCACAAAAGTCTGGATACAGTTAAACACACAATCGGGATTAAAGCAGGATTTACAATGAAAGAGGGTTTAATTTTTTTTTTTTTCAATCTAAAGAAATATCAATCTGGTATAATTAGGAAAGAAAGAAGAAAAAACAGCTTAACGATTTTAACTAATAATCATACATCGAGCACAAAGCAGAAAAGGGAAGACTCCTGAGGAGTGTCTATAAAAAGTCAAAGAAAGAAATAGCTGTTATATTAAAATTACTTGTGTTTTTATTTTTTCTAAATGTGAGCGCTAAGACAAGCCACTCTAAGATTAAACACGATGCTATCTTTACATCTTAGATGCATCACATTCCATTTCAATCTCCTCTTATTCACACCAACTCCTCCACACACAGAGCCTGTCCATCACAGAGATGAACTTGTCTGGCTTATTATTCAAAAAACCCAGGCTAGTTAAAAACTATTTGGGGTTTCTTACTCAAATCAGATTTCAACTGTGATTTTTCAGAGGTTAATAGGTTTGTACAATGGTCTGTTGGGTCAACAGGGCCCTAGAAAAAAATAATCATGAAAGCAATTCAAAAGGTCAAAAGGAAGACATTGAAAATGTTATAATAAAAAAATTGCAGAGCCTGTTATGTGTTTTTCTGAGTTATTTTAATTCAAACTCAGAAGCATGACAAAGAAAATAAGGCGATGTTACTCAATGTGGTTGTTGAAAGGGAAAAGTGACATAAGACACTAGCAGGGTAGGCAAACAAATTTCAACAGCTCATCACAGCCAAATGTTCTCTAAAGAGTCTAATGAAAGAGGAGAAATTCTAACAGAGGTAGAAAGGTAAAAGGAATCTCAGTAACAATGTTTTTTAAAAAAAATGTTAGATGAAGGTAATGCAATTAGCATTGGCTGCTATAGAAAACGCAAGCAAAACACCGAAGAATTTGAATCTCTGAACTTCCATCAGACTGTAAGAGAGATTAATGTTCTGTTCACATGGCAAATAGAACATGGATACAGAAGTTGAGAACGATGCTGCAATGATTTTCTCTGTTTGCTTACAAGTTAACCATCCTGTGCTTGTCATTAATAATACTGTTGGGGCTCATGAGTGGCATAGGTTGCGTTTTGGTACCTTGACAAAGGAGGAGGTGTGGATGTAGTTTTACATGGTGAGTGTCTGAATGTGTGCCTGCTGGGAGATATGGTCTTTCTTGGTCCTACAGGTAAAGGCAAAGATGATGTTCGTGTGATATGGTAAAGTTTCCCTTAAGCTGGCAAGAGACTTGGCACTGACCCCTAAATTTATTTGTCCCCCCCTGCCTCCAAAAAAAAGCAAGAAAATTGCTTACGGAACCATGTGATCCTGGTCCAAAGTTCTTTTTATAGTTTCAAAGGCCAAAGAAGAAAATGAGGAAATAAAATCTTAAACGCAAAAGTAAACACCAGAAGATGAAGACCTGAACAAATAACCCCAAAAAAATACATAATAAATTTAACTTGACATATAAATTACATAATATGGAAGACTAAATCTTTAAGATAACAACAACAACTTGGTTACTTTGTTCAAATAGCTTCCTAAGATGTCCTTTTCTCTTAGTAGAAACTTGCTGATAAAATATTTAAATGAAAAGCCTGCCCAACAGAAAAACTAGTGGACAATAAGGTAATAAACACATTTGAGTTAGCTTTCATTACACTTTCTTGCCCAAACACTTCTAATGGCTCCTCATTGCCTATGTAATTAGATACAGATTCTCATCAAAACCTGTATTAGTTATCTATCACTACATAACAAATTACCACAAACTTTGTGGCTTAAAACAACACACATTTATTACCTTTCAGTTTTCGTAAGTCCAAGGTTAGAAGTACTAGCACGACTTGGCTGGTCCGTTGCTCACTGTCTCAACAGACTGCAATGAAGCTGTTGGCCAGGGTTGGGTTCCCATCAGAGGCTCAGTGTGGAAGGATCTGCTACTAATCTTCCTTGGGTTTTGGCAGAAACAGTTTTCTTGTAGGCTGCAGGAATCATAATTCATGATTCATGGCAGCTTGCTTCCTCAGAGCCAGGATTAGAGAGAGGAAATTTAGTCTCCCCACAATATAACTCTCATTCTACTTTTTAGGACTTACCTATTCCCACTGCTCTTCTAGATGTACTTTTGTTTTTTTAATATTCCAGGAAAACTGGACCTCATGCTATTACCTGAATACTTCCTTCAATTCTAAGCCTCCATATTTTTACATAAACTGATGCCTTTTCCTTAAATTTCCTCTTGAAAACATCTAACTTTCTCTAAATGCTACCCAACATTCATCTCAAATGTGTGCTATATTCCTTTTTGAGATGTAAGGTTTTGCTAATACCACCCATGACAATCATCAATCCTGACATCTATTTTTGGTTCATTTCAGAGGAATCAGGTTTAAGAAGCACTGGCTGCTGCCCAAAAGGTACATCTCAAAAGATCACTGATCCATGGATGGAACCCCAGACTCCAGACCAGTTCCTAACTTCATTTCTCCTTTCCTTTACTTTGATTTTGCAGGCTTGTTTTGTTTTCCCATTACAGCCCTACATCACTTCCTCAGCTTCATGTAGATACCTGACTGTCCAGATTGCGATTGGTTTTCCAAATACTTCTGCTCTAAGTTAGAGCTGCCCTCGCTTGCTATGAAGTGCCCTCCATTCAATCTTCTTCTCCCCATTGAAATGCTTGGTTCTCATCCCCAGCTGGTCCCTTTATTCAGGAATTGCTTTACTTTAGAGTATGAGAATCACCAATAAAACTCATTATATGCAACCCTCTGGGCCTCACCCCCAAAGTGTGTATCAGTACACCTGGTGTGGGCCCCACAAATTTACTTTTTTTCCAAGCACCATGGGAGTTTCTCATACAACTAATCCAGGATCACACCCTGAGAAACAAGGTTATACCTATTCACTCCACTTTCTAATTTCAAACCTTCCTCAGATTTCTCCATATTGCTTCTTCACTCTTGTCTCAATCTCAACAGATGATTTAGCTCAGTGGTTCTCAAGCTTTTCTTTATATTATAATCACCAGGGGATCTTATAAAAATCTCAATTCCCAACCCACTTCTTTTGAAGTTAATTATTTTTTAATCAAACTATAAACACATACAGTTAAAATGCACACATTTTAAGTGTACAATTCAATGAGTTTTGACAAAAGTCAAAATAACCAACACCCTAATCAAGATATATCATCTTAATAACCAACACCCTAATCAAGATATAGGACATTTACATCAACCTAGAAAGTTTCTTCTTGCTCATTGTGTAAACCCTCCTTCCCTTCCAGAATCAATCACTATTTTAATTTTTATCTCCATTGATTTTTTTTTTCTTTTGCGTTATCTCAATGGAAACAAGATGGACTCATAGAAAATTAGTTTCTTTGTTTCTGGCTTCTTTTGCTCAATATAACGTTTTTGATATTCGTCCGTGGCTGTCATCTTAGTCTTTCAAAATTCTGAAGTATTTACAATGCGTAGTCAAGTTTGAGAATCAAAATTTGTCCTAATCATTTTCAAGTTTGTAGAGTGTGCTAACCTGGAGAGCATTAAAAAGTATCAATATTCATGCCCACCTTCACAGTTTCTGATTTAATTGGTCTGGGGTGAGAGCCAAGAATTGGTATTTTTGAAAGCTCCCCAATTGATTTTAATATTCTGCCAGTATTTAGAACCTCTGGATTAGCATCAGAGATAATGGAATTCCATCTCAAGTTCATGCAAATCTTCCCCCATCCTTCTTTCCTATCTCAGAGGAACTGGTAGCCTTTCTCCTTTACATTTGTGCTCCTGACCTAATAATAGCTACTATTTTATGAATGTTTACTGTGTGCTAATGACTTTCTATATATTATCTCATTTAGGTCTTATAATAATCATGTTATCCCAGTTTGAAAAACAAACAAAATAATATTTAAAGATAGAAGTTGTACAGCTTGTGGAAGAAGGAGTCAGGATTCAAACACCTATTTACTATTTGCTAAGTCATACCTCCGACTATTATCATGTCTCTTGTCTATTAGTTACCCTTCTTCAATTTTTTCTTCTCCATTGGCTTTTTTATTTCCATCGATCTATAATAATGCTTAGGTTTTCTCTATCCTAAAAAATAATAAAAACTTTTCTTTAAACATGTCAGCATTCAAGCTACATCCTTCTTACTTTCTTCCCATCACTCGCAACCACTGTAACTTCCCATTTTACTCTTCCACCCAGTGCACAAACTAGCTTCAGCCCCTACCACGTGACTGAAATGGTTCTCTGATCACCAATGATTTCCTAATTGCCCCATTCAGTCTTTCAGCTTAATTTTCATTCTGTTAAATTCTTGACCACTCTTTCCCCATGTTCTTTTTTATATGCTCAACTGATTGGACAGAGGCCAGTGGGAGACAGCTTGGTCTCAACTTGAAACTAAAATCTCAAAGAATTTAGCATTAATTAAGGTCAAATGAGGAATTCGATTTATGGTTATAGCAATGACTGCCTAACAACAATAGGCAATTATTATTGCCTACTATGTACCCATTTAAGGTACTGTGTAAGATCCAAAATGGATCTCTCTTGAGGTGTAGACAATCCTGTTGGTTAGGCAAGACTAAAGTTTGTAAAACTAATAGTTTGTAAAGCTATTAAACAGTTTAAAAATGAATTAATGCTGGATCGTGTGGTACAGACTATAAGTACAACAGGTATTCAAAAGAGAAAAAAGTATTTCTGGGCAAAGATACTAATAGAGTAGTTAGTATTTAATTAAGTCTTATAATATATTAAAGTCTTATCTTTATGAATACTCATAAAGTAGTTAGTACGGTCAGAAAGATGGGATAGAGAGGATGGTCCAAGCAGGAGACCCTGTACCAGCAGAGGCAAAAAGCTCAACTTGATGATGGCTTTCTCTATCCTCTGGCTTTTCTACACTCCTTTTACCACATTTCCTTTAGTCTCCAGTCTCCATTTCTCCCTTCTTCTATTGCTCACCAGAGTTCTTATAGAACTCTTCCTGAGCAGACTGGCAAGCCCCTCCTTGGTTGTGGCCACCAGTCTAGCTCTATTAACTGCCTGGGTCTTTATCTACTTCTCAAAGACCCTAACCATCTCCCAGATTATCCTGGGATTGGATCTAAGGATAGACAGTCTAGTCAGTCTCTTTCCCAACAGTTCTCTAAATTCCTTAGAAAAGCTCACTTTTAAAGAAGTATCCACAGCACCACATCATTTTAATAATATTTAAAAACCATTAAATGATGTTTACATAGCACCACAGCAGGTGACTCACCTTGGCACAGCAATATCATACGTACTTTGCTAAGAAACTGAGCTTTAGATTTCTTGTAAGTTTTCACAACTAAAACCACTTTAATCTGGAATGGACTTTAGAAAGTGTCTTATCCAATCTCCACTTTTCCTAGATGGAGAACTGGAAAGGTAATTTCCTTTCCTAGCTAATCGAGTTGCTTTCTGAACACTAAAATTCAAGTCTCAAACTTTGGAGACTCTCCCCATTATGCTATAATGCCTTCCTCCTCACTTTAAAAATATTGTAAGAATCTGGAAGGTATCGCAATAGTTGAATTTGTTGCCTAGTAGAGTATAGATTTTAATTTTTTTTTGCTTCATTTAAACAATACATCTTCACTGAGAAAACAATTTTAGAAAACAAGTTATCCATTTTTTTTTTTTTTAATTCAAGACAATTTATCTTATGAGACTACTGCTATCATACCAAGACATATCATTATTGTGGTCAAAGTCACAAAAAAAAAGTCTGAAAAGGTCATATATGGTATTTCAAATATACGTTTTATTATTATTTAGGTTTGGTGAGGCTAACACAACAGGAGATGATCACCATTGAAAAGATTGTTATACTCAGGGATCCCAAGAGGAGAGGCATGCCACACCACAGGGGGCCACTGGGAAAACGCCAGGGTTGGTCACGAGGTAGAAGGAGGGAGGGAACTGTGGTGAGAGGCTTTACTGTGCTTTCTGTGAGAAGGAACAGGTGAGGCAGGGAAGTCAGGCTTGGGATCAGCTAGTTTGAATAATTTCAGCGGGCTCTGGAATAGGGGCTGCCCTTGGATGTGTAATTAGGGCAGAAAGATGGTGGCCCAGAGTGTGAGAGCTAAATAAAGGAGGTGGTTAGGGATATGGGCTCTGCAATGGTTGCTTTGCATTTGAAAGTACACTCTCTGGTGAGTTTACCATCTCTAGGAATTGGCTAACTACAGGAAGGGCTTTCCTGGGTCACTACATGTCAAAGCACCAGAATACAGAAAATAATAGACATGGTTAATACGAATGGTCAGGAATGCTGAGATATGATAACCAGGGAAAAGAAAAATAGAATGGTCCACATTGTCACCAATGATTCGTTCCTTTCTCACTCAACTCTAAGAACTAAGTAGCTCTAATGTTACTATTTCTTCTTCTCCCTGCCAACCCCCAACTCAATAATTAATAGCTCTTTGGAAAAGCTTCTTGGATCTGCCTTCTTTGCAGAGTTTCACAGGGCTTTCTGGAGCAGGAGGCTTTAAGATGTCAGTGCTTTCTAATTAGAGAAATTCTGAGTATCCAGATTACCCTGGAAATGTGCCCCTTTGCCTGCTTCAAAGGAGCAGTTGCAGCACATTGCAGGTGGCACCTGTGCTGCTCAAATAGCTGTGAATTTTAAGTGCTGGAATTCTGTTCTATTGGGTGCTCATTTTAAAGAAGAAAGTATATTTCTGAATCTGGGCAAGAGACCAATTTTAAATGGAAGTTGAATTTTATCTTTATGTAAGTCTGATTTAGGATTATTAAAAGACAACTTCGAGGTCCTAAATTTGAAGCTTAAAACATAGTCTAAATTAGCAATATTATTTTCAAATGCAAGTTGTTTTAAAGATATATAAATTATATTATTCTCTTATTCAGAGATGTTTAAGATCTATATTGGTTAGTATTTTATTTTATTTTTTCCTGTAAGTGACTACTTTATAGGTGAAGATTTTGAGTTCTAGTAAGTAGATAAATGATAAAATATAAAAAAGACAATTAGCTCATAAAAATCATCTTGTTGGTGAGCCATTTAGAATGTTGGAATACAGCACATTGCTTCTGGTAAAGCAATGGCTTCAATCAAGTGGCCCAGCCACCCTCAGCACAGAGGAGTAAGAGCAGAGGGCTAGAGTACTAGTCTTACCCAGGCCTCTCTGGCCATGTCCTCAGGCTTGTCACATGGACTGCTCTAATTTTCAGTGTCCTCTTTTTTAAAGTGAGATCATAGGACTGGATTTTTTAAAAATAAGATTTTAAAAATTGTGGTGAAATACACACAAAAATCTACCATCTTAACAATTTTTAAAAAGTGCACAGTTGAGTGGCATTAAGTCTATTCACAATGTTGTGCTGTGATCACCACTATCATCCACAGAACTCTTTTCATTTTGTAAAACTGAAACTCTGTACCCATTAACAAACACTTCCCATTCCATCTACTTCCAGCCCCTGGCAACCATCATGCTGCCTTCTGTCTCTATTAATTTGACTACTGTATATGTACTGCATATAGGTGAAACCACACCATACTTGTCCTTTTGTGACTGGCTTATTTCACTTAACATGATGTCCTTGAGGTTCATCCATGTTGTAATATGTGTCAGAATTTCCTTCCTTTTTAAAGCTGAATGATATTCCACTATACGTATATACCAGTTTGTTTATCCATTCATCTACTTATGGACATTTGGGTTGCTTCCACATTTTGGCTATTGTGAATAATCTATGAACATGGTGTACAAATATCTCTTTGAGTCCCTGTTTTCAATTTTTTTTCCTTTTTTTTTTTTCTGGTTGTTGGGGCCTGAAATTGCTGTATCATATGGTAATTCTATTTTTAATTTTTTTGAGGAATCATCTTACTATTTTCCATAGTGGTTACACCATCTTACATTGTCAGGATTGAATATTCTAAAATGTTCCTTTCGCGTCTAAAATTCTAGAAACCAATATTTGTTTTTAAATAATCTCTTTAAGTCATTTCCTTTTTACTTGGAAATCTTGATCATCAGAAAAATGCTCAAATGTCTTTCACCCCAGAAGGCCTTTACTGATTTCTTTTTCTCTTTCACTTGGATTGTGTTCACTTACAGCACCTTCATTTACCAGGATCAAACCCTATTCGCTTTTTAAATTAATTGGGTTTTTTTTTTCCGAGGACATATGCTCTGGGAAGGCAGAGATTATGTCTTATTCTTTATCTCTTCAGTGCCTGATACGTGATAGTCAAGCAGCAAAGGTCTGGTGAGTGAAAGTGTGGACCGATTGGAATAAAATAGGGTCAAACAATTCCAAAGGACAAATTGAGGCAGTGATTTAAAAGAATGAAATTGTAGAATAATTTTTCTCTGAATGCAAAATGTTTCCTGGGAGAGCCTGGGATGCAAATAATAAAGATAAGCATAATAATAAAAAATACCTAATATAGTGCTGCCCTAACCATCAGCTAGGAAGGATCTTCTCACTGGGCTCTGGGATAACTGGTTTAAGAATCTTGCTCTGGCTCGCTGGCATGACCAGAGGATACACTGGTTGCTTTAAATCCCATCAACAGGGCAGTGCAGAAGGGAAATTTAATGCCCATCCACAGGAAAAGGATAGAAAGGGCTTTCTCCATGCACCCCACTGGGCAATACAAAAACTTGTTTTTGATATTGGAAGGGATCCTATAGTTCAATGATTGGGAATCCTGTTCTCTTGGACGATGTAGCTGAGTTTCGGAGAAGGATAGAGGCTGTTCCCACGTCATAAGGCAAGAGGGCTGAATCCTAGATCTGGAGATGAAGACAGCTCTTCCCACAGTTGGGAACTATTTTTAAACCACCTTGCTGAGCAATGGAGGACAGGCTCATAAGTGGATACAGTGAAAAGACACTTCAGTGGACATCTCTAATTTAGAGGGCCAGAATTTAAGTCGTTCCATTTCATGCTAAATTAAAGGTCTTGAACTGTGGGCAAGCAGGTGATATTTCTGGACCCAGACAACAGGACTGCAGTCTTCCTGGGGCGAAAGCCCTCCTCCTAGGCTGTTTATGCACCTCTGCAAATACTCTCTTTCGCTCCAAACAGGCATAGAGGATGTTCAGCAGTCCCCGGGAGTGAAGCTGCTGTGTCCCTGGGTGGCCTGGAAAGCGGCAGAGGGAGGATGCTGTCCATTGTCTGCTGGGGCGGGACCTGAGCGCTCACCTGCCTCGGAGGGGTGGGCGGGGCAGGAGCTACGCGCTGGCCTCAGCTGAGACCATCCTGCCACCAGGGTGCAGCCGCGCTCCGACAGCCACTCGGGGCTCACAGCGGCCGCGCCAGGGTGCCAGGTGAGTCGAGGTTGGGGAGCCGGATTCTGCGGGCCTGAGGGAGCTGGTTGTGGGGATCTGCGCTTATCTGGGACCGGGAGTAGGAAGGCGAGGGGCGCCCGAGCCTGAGGGAAAAGAGAACCCCGGGGCACGTTTCTGCGGCAGGATAGGGTTGGGGGGGTGGCCAGAGCAGGGGCCCCCAAATTCTTCTCTTGGAGGCAGCAGGAGCACCCCACATCCTGGCAGGGGCAGGGGTGCATTTTGGAAAAATAAAACCCTAGGATGGCCTGAGATTTGTCTCAGGGAGACCTGGAAAAGTTCTGGATTATCGATCTCATCTCCTGTCTTTTTCACGACAAAACTTGGGGTCTTTGGGGGACTTTGGCGACAAACAGTTCATCTCCTACCTCTATCGATTCTGCCCCCCCGGATGCGTTCTTGGTTCACACGTGTAGTTCTAGGCTTTATGGTGTTGGCAATGCCCGAGGATACTGGCCACAACCCCTAAAACAAGCAGACCAGCAAAACTTCTTCTTTTGAAATGCCTTTCTTTTGTCTTGTTTTGTGCTATAGATTAAGCAAACTAGTTTCCAATTGTCTTTAAACCTCTAAATTGTATGTACCATTTTTGTGTCCATAGGTGCATTTTTCTGTGAAGAGCTTCCCTGGTTTTATTTGGTTCTCCAGAGATCAAACAGCTAACGAAAATCAAAGCTTTGGGCCTAAAGGTCTTTCAGGATGCCTGAGTTGCAGATCCTCATTTGAAAGCTGGGATTCAGGGAAGAGCTGGGTGGAGGGATTCCTTCAGGCTTAAGGGAATACAACATTCATCCACGTCATACATTTTTCTGCGTTAAGAATTGGTCTGTTTCCCACTAGTAGGAAATCAAAGTAGTTTACAAATATGTGGAGGAGGAAACCAAGATGAATCTTTGTGAATGAAAGGTCTATCTAAGTTTCTTCTTGGTAACCAAATGTGACCCCAGCTGCGGAGTCTCCCAGAACGCTGAAGGAAGGTGATAGGTGAAGCGTTCCACGTTTATGTCTCCCTGGTCCACCCGCAGCTGGGAAAGGAGGAGAGAATGGAGATTAACTCAGCTTTGGAGGGCACCAGAGAAACCCGAGGGTGTCTGTGGTAGGTGGGGAGCTGCAGTGGGGGGAGGCTGTTAGATATGGAGTTTACTACAAAATTAGCAGATACCCTAAAAAATCATTTTAACATTAATCCTGCTTTACTTGTTCCTACCAAATGGGCAAGAATGCTCTATGGATGTGATGTAATATATGCTGCCACTTGATTAGATACCATTTCTGGTCCTGCCTTCTTTATCCACATAATGGCATTAGGATAGCGGTCCTCAAGCTGGGTGTCCCCAAAACATTAATATCTTGGAATTAGTCTCAAACAATCACAGTCTCATCCCTTCTACAGAGAAAAAAAAAATCGAAGATTAAAATTGTATTTTTCCTTTATAAAATTTTCCCAAATCTTTGGTGCTTGCTTTTATTTGTGTGGCATCTAGTTTAGTTCAAAATTATATATCTGGTTATGTTGAAACTTAATAGATCATTATTTCTGATTTATATAGAGCCCATCAGTTCCAGGTGATCTGTAATCTCCCTTTGTTTGAGATCCACTGTTGTAGCAAAGAGTAGGGAATACGCCACATTAATTTTTAATGTCCTTTGAATGAAAATGATTTCTTTTTGGACATCTGGTGCTCTGGGCAGTAGCAGTGAATTGCACAGGACCCTGGGACTACCAGAGAAAGAGGCTACTTCATTCTGCTTGGCTCACAGCCTAGAACAGTTTTTGTCTGCTGTTCTTAACTTTGCACATATTTTGTAAACTCAAACCATTTTTTTGGTGAGATTTATGGGAGGGGGGTTAAATTTTTTAGTTAGCCCCTCCTCCCTTGCAGTTGGTCAATCAACTTCATTAAATCCCAAGCCGAACTGTTGTTTTTCAAAACAATAAGTTGGTTGTTTCTACCTACAACCTGTCTTTTCCTGATAAGGTTATTGTTTAAAGTGGCCCCATAACATGGCAAGGCAATGGCAGAAATTAATTTTGCACTTTACTTTAAAAGTCATTAAAGAACCAAACTTTTTAAAATAATAGTTGCTGCTTCACTAACCCTTCAGCACAAGATAAATTTTGCTGATGTTCCTCATTGTTCTTGTAGGTATACAGCATATATTTATTGAGCACCTTCTGTGTGTGGGGCCTCTGGGGTACAATGTGACTTCATGTTTCTGCTTTCAAGGAGCTGACAGACATGCAGTGTGGATTTAAATCTTGACTTTCTAAAAATTGACTTCAGGCAGTGCTGCTTCATGGACTGCCTAACCATGATCATTTTCTTTAGGTTCAAATTATTGCCTCCTATCTGTCCATGAGCCCATGTAAGGTGTTGGCCAAGGGAAAAACCGCTCTCCACTGCGGTTTCCTGGCTTCACAGCATCCTTGCTGGCCAACAGCACCTGACTCCTTTCCCCTCTACTGCTGCATAGGTGATAGTTCTAGGAATAGCATTGCCAGTGAGAGACAAGAAGAGAAACATTCACTTTTAATAGGTAATACATGGCCCCAGGGAGCACTGGCCTCCCCTAACAGCTGCCCAGTGGCAAGTTTTGCATCTCTGTGTCATTCTTTTTCCAATTTATTCAGAATAAAGTAATAAATGTTTAAATGCATTTTGATCTGCACCCTAAGTGAGATCTGGAAGAGTATAGTATATTCAAGATGAATCAACAGAGAAATCTACTAATTTCAAATTTAAGTTGGGCCAGTATGAAATATACCTCTGTAGTATGCTGAGAAAAGCTTGATAGTGTAGATTTTAGTACCAAGTAATAGTAGTAATGGTGGCAGACACTGATACAGCACTTACTGTTTGCCAGGCACCCTTCAAAACACTTTATTTATATTAATTCATTTAATCCTCTCTCAACCCAAAGTGGTGGATTCTGGTATTATGGACATTTTAGTCTTAGATCACACAATTTAGGAGTTTGATTTATTGAGCTCTTCCAGAATAAAGTCTAATTCGTCTTTGCTATTATAGGGCACTTATTTGCCTTTTGTCTACTTGTGAGAGGCAGTTCAGCTCTGCAGACAGACTACCCCGTCCTGTATCTTGGTTTAGTACTAATATCTGTGTGACCTTAAGCAGATCACTGCCTTCTCTGTGTTTCAGTTTCTTCATCTGTAAAATGGGGATGATCACAGCACTACCTCACCGGGTTGCTGTGAGAATTAAATGAGTTTATACATATAAGACACGTAGAAGAGTGCTTTGTACACAGGAGGTACCATTTTATTATTAGTGATTTTTTCCCTTTCCAGCTTCATCTCCCAGTGCCCCCAATATAGTAGCCGTATTCTGCTACTTTGAGCTCCCCTTGATCCCTTCAATTCTGTCATATCTGGGTGCCTTTGCATATGCTATTTTCTTTGCCTGGAATGCCTTTCTCATCCTGTTGCTAGTGTCAGCTTATACGTTCCTTGGTACATGACCTTCCTTTAGTGCCCTCTACTAGTCTCCAAGTAGCTGTTCCCTCCCTTCTTCGTGATCTCAGCAGCCTTGTACCATTCATCTATCAAAGGACTTGGTTATTAACAACCACCTAACATTTACTGAGCACTTATTATGTGCCCAATTGTGTTCCAAGTGTTTTTCTTGCCTTGTTTTTTAGTATATTGACAGCCCCATGAGGTACAGTTATATTTTGTTAAAATTATTTTCATGTCCATTTTCCCCAGTAGACTGCAATAGTGGTTTGTACATCTGTGTGTGTTATTCATTTTATATCCCTAGGACCTGGCGGAGTGCCTAATTAATACACAGTGGGCATTCCATAAATGTGTAAGTGGATGCATTTTACCAAAGGCTATTTACATTCGAATAATAAGTTAATTGTTAGTAATTCTTTTATATGATCTTCATGCTTTTCTCATTGCAGAAATCCACTCTCAAAGTTTTAGAAAACACTGATAAGCGAGAAGAAGGAAATTTAAATCCCACTCCTCCCAGCCCTGGAGAGCTTAAACGACTTGTTTAAGGACAACTACTCTTTGGCTAAACTGAGAATCAAGGTCAGGCTGTCTGTCTGGTGATAGAGCGCAAGCTCTTAAAGCGGCTCCTCCTCCCCCTGCAGCCCCCAGTCCCCGGAACGAATTATGTTAGCAATTAAAATGGGTTGGAAGAGCTGACATTTAAAATTAAATCTACCGTATATACATATCATGTTGCAGTGCATGAAATCTACGTTTTAAATTTTTCCAGTGTTCAGTCTTTCAATGCCTTTGCACTTCCTGTTCCATCAATTATTTAGAGTAATACAGATTAACAGGCAGCCCAGTGAGGTAAGGTAGAAAGAGAATAACTTTTAACTCAGATGAGCTTGGGTTCTGATCTGAGCCATGCCACTAGGCCACTAGCAATGTTACCAGGGACAGGTTGCGTAACCTCCCTGTCTTCATTTCTTCTGTGAAACAGAGATAATAAGAAATACTTCTCAGCATTTTGTCAAGTTTAGAGGTAAAGTATGACACACTTGATTAATGATGGGTCTTCTTGTTGTTAAAATCTCTAATGGTGATACCCTATGGCTTGCCAAACAGCAACCTTGTCAAATTGTTTTCCACAGCTCTGCGTGGGTTTTTTCCCCCAATCTTTCATATTAATTCTCATGGTAATTTAACTTTTATATTAGTATTAGATGTCTTTAGTAACTCGCCTCACAGCCATTTTCTTAGAAATTCAATTTCTTCTCCACAGGATCTCTTTTGAGATTAAAGAGGAAAAAGTGGCAAATTTAGGATGTTAGAGCCATTTTCATTTAAAAGTGGATCATTGTTTTCATTACTCTAACATTAATGTTTTCTATTTTCTTTTATCAGGGAGTTGCTTCTGTCAATTCATATCGCCAAACTGAATTCTCTTGTTTTCTTGCAAGATGAAAGGAGACAACCATGAATGAGCCACTAGATGATTTTGCAAATGCATCTGATTTCCCTGATTATGCAGCTGCTTTTGGTAATTGCACTGATGAAAAAATCTCACTCAGGAGGCACTACCTCCCTGTTATTTACAGCATCATCTTCCTGGTGGGCTTTCCAGGGAATGCGGTGGCAATTTCCACTTACATTTTCAAAATGCGACCCTGGAAAAGCAGTACGGTCATTATGCTGAACCTGGCCTGCACAGACCTGCTGTATCTCACCAGCCTCCCTTTCCTGATTCACTACTACGCCAGTGGCGAGAACTGGATCTTCGGGGATTTCATGTGCAAGTTGATCCGCTTTGGCTTCCATTTCAACCTGTACAGCAGCATCCTCTTCCTCACCTGTTTCAGCATCTTCCGTTACTTTGTGATCAATCACCCGATGAGCTGCTTTTCCGTTCACAAAACTCGATGGGCCGTGGTGGCCTGTGCTGTGGTATGGATCGTTTCCCTGATGGCTGTCATTCCAATGAACTTCTTGATCTCATCAACCACCGAGACCAATCGTTCTGCCTGCCTTGACCTCACCAGTTCAGAAGACCTCATCACTCTCAAATGGTACAACGTAATTCTGACCACTACTACTTTCTGCCTTCCTCTGGTGATAGTGACACTTTGTTACACAATGATTATCTACACCCTAACCCAAGGTCCTCACACTCGCAGCTGTCTTAAGCAGAAAGCTAGAAGGCTAACCATTCTGCTACTTCTCGTGTTTTATATATGTTTTTTGCCCTTCCATATCTTGCGGGTCATTCGGATTGAATCTCGCCTGCTTTCCATCAGCTGCTCTACTGAGAATCAGATCTATGAAGCTTATATTGTTTCTAAACCATTAGCTGCCCTGAACACCTTTGGTAACCTATTACTGTATGTGGTGGTCAATGACAACTTCCAGCGGGCCATCTGTTCAATGGTGAGATGCAAAGCAAGTGGGGACCAGGAGCAAGCAAAGAAAATCGGTTACTCAAACAACCCTTGACATACTTCATTACTCAACCACAGAGGAAAGTCCGCTGATAATTTCCCTAGAAATTCAGAGAAGTCCAGAATATCTCCCTCAATGTACTCTCAGCAAATATTGTGTCTTCGAGTAATTCTGTGCCAAAGCCAAGGCAGAACTGCTAGGAGTTCTTTGCAACCTATTTATCGAGATCTTCCGTTGGGTAGATATAAGATTGGGATACTTGCAATCAGTAAAGGATTTAAATATAAAATTGGAACTATTGAAAAACTCAGGGCCACGTTGGAGAACACTTGCGCTAGGTCTCTCAGTAAGTTAGGGCCAAGATAGGAGAAAGCTAGTTTTTCACTCATAGTTTCATACTGCTTCATACTGAGACCTACTTGTATTAAACCCCTAGACTATTCAAGGCATTATTTCTATCTTTTTCAACATTCATTTTGTTTTGTTTTGTTTTACATTTCTCGTCATTAAACCTTTTTTTTTTTTTTCAAACTTTGCTTTGAGGTCATTAAACTATATTTTTCACTAGGCTTTATTCAGTTTTGTAGATTAAAGCAACCAGATCATACACTTGAGACAATTCGAAGATGTCAGTGAAAATAGATAAAATGAATACCTGTAAGATATTTGGGGTATTATGTTTTTGTTGTAGATCATTTTCAAAGTTGTTATTGAAATTATCAGGTTGTATTAGTAATTATCAACATGTCCTGGGGAAGGAGAGAACACTTTTGGGGAACAGAAATACTTTTAAATACTATGTATATATTGGGTATTAAATAAAATATAACGTAGTTTTGATTTCCATCTGTGGTGAAATATTGAAGGAAACACTAATTCTCTTTAGATACCTTTCTCTTTTGTGACTATCATGAAAATATGCCCTCTAGTGTAATAGCTAAAGCTATTTTTGAATTGTGTATGTGCATAATTATCACTAAGTGTAAATATTTGAGGAAATGCCTAGTCTGAATATTTAAAACCCTAGCAAACGTGTTGATATAATTAATAAACTAATTTAAAAATCATTGACTAGGCTGGTAGTATTTTTCTGTGAAAATGCAGCTTTGCCGCAATTATATTTACACGAAGCTTATGTTTTCCGTGTTTAGAGAACAAAAGTAATTTTAAGAATCAGTTATAGAATAAGGCTGGAATAGATGATTTGAGCAGAAGAAAGCATACCACAGGAGTGCTTAGTGGTTTTCATGTTCTTCTAAGACATTACATCTGACTTAGACTTAAGTGAGGATGTTCCTCAGAAACCTCTGCCAGGTGTGCCGGGGTTGGAGGTGCGGGGTGGGCAGGGGGGCGGACAGGAAAGCCAGTGGTTTCTGTACATGAACTTTTCTGCATGATGGTGCTCTCTCCACCCCATTACCTTCTGAGCCAACTTCTCCTGTGCCTTTCTGTAGCATATGGAATGCGCTATTTCACTAGAGGCCCTGGCTTGCCCATCCATGGGGGTGCCCAGCGTGGAGTAGCATTCAAAGGTCCACTTGGAAACTGGAAGCTGGGTAGCTCTCTTCTTCACTCTGTCTAATAGCCCAGCTCCTGGGCCATCACCAAAGTGTAGCCAGGTGAGCCTTTATACCACTGCTGTTTTTATTCTAGCCCTGGGCACAACCCCCTTTCCTTTCTCTCTCTTTCTCTATTGCTTTTTATTCCAAATATTTCACCCACCAGAGAAAAACCACTTTAATCTCCTTTATGTCTATTTCAACTTGTCTCTGTAGTTTCTTTTATCCCTTTTCTTCTTTCCACCAATCTACAGAACAATGAATCGTCTCTCTTTCTGATATTAATTCTTCTACTTTGTCTTTGGTCCTTATTCTGCTTTCTTAGGGACATCCTCCGACACTCGATCCTACTTTCTCAATTTTTTAAAAGCATTTCTATTGCCCTGGATAATTGACCTTAGCTTGAGACCATGTATAATTTTCCTTTATCCTCAAAATACCTTCCCTCGATTCAGCTGTTCTGTAATTCTCTCATCTGACGAGCACCCTGCAGTTATGGGTCAGGTTCAGACGACTGTCTGCCCTCCAGGGTTCTGCTGATAGAATATAATCGCAAAGATCCAAGCTAAATTGGATTCAAAGGGTAGGTTTTATTTTCCAAAGTAAGGAGTTCAGGGCTAATTGTGCTGGAAGATGCAGTTTGGAACTGAGGCCAAAAAAGAGATTGATGATACTTCTAAAGCTAGAATGGGACCCGAATGACCTTGCCTCATTCACCTAGTTGTAGGCAGAGAAAGTCTGAGAACAAAAGGCAGAGCTCTGACTGTCTGCCAGAGAGGGAGCTGTCTGGTCTGCTCTCCACATAAGGACTGGAAGCTCGTCAGGCTCACTGTATCCAGAAAAACCTGTTCAGAACTTTGGAGACACAGTAAACCCTCCACTTTGTTTTTAACTTTCAGCGAAATCTTCAAAAAGACACAAACTCAGAGAAAGTAGCAAAATGACCTCACATATCTATGCCTTAATTTCACCAACAATTAACATCCTACCATTCTAGTTTCATCTATCCCCTCCTATGATTTTTTTCTCTAGAATATTTAAAACCAAATACTAGAAAACTTAGTAATTTCACCTATAAATACTTCAATATCTATCTCAAAACACACGAAACAAAATAAATCTGTAATATTATTTAATATCTAATCTGTATTTTTATTCCCCTGGTTACTTCAAAAGTCTTTTTACAGTTGTTGTTGTTGTTGTTGTTGTTGTTGTTGTTTTTCAAACCAGGATCCAAACAAGGCCTATGCATTACACGTGGTCGATGTGTCTATTAAATTGCTTTTAATCTATTAGAGTTTTCTCTCCCTTTACTTATTACCTTTTATTTACTGAAGATGTCAAGTTGTTTTTTCTTGTGGAATGTTCCACAGTGTGGATTTGGCTGTTTGAATTCCATTTTATTGTTTCTTATGTTCTTCCATGCCTTTGCTGTAACTGAAAGGTAGAGCTAGATATTAGATTAGATGCAGATTTTTCCTTCCTCCCTTCCTTCCCTTCCTTCCTCCTTCCTTCCTTCCTTCCTTCTTCCTTCCTTCCTTCCTTCCTTCCTTCCTTCCTTACTTCTTCCTTCCTTCCTTCCCCTCTCCCTCCTTGTCTCCTTTTCTGTTTTCTTTTTCAGAATTGCTAATCCAGCTGAGGAGATGTGTAGTGTCTGACTACCCTTCATTTAGTAATCGAGCAGTGATTTCAGGATGTATGAGCCTGATCCTTCTATCAGCAACTTCTCCAATCTCCTTTGCCTTCATAGTTTACCAGTCAGTGCTTATTGTTTTCTTAATCTGCTAAGGTTTTCACAATTCTAGCATTTTTCTGCTTTTGTTAGTTATAGCTTTTCTGGAAAGATTTTTGATTCATTAACTATCCCCATTGATCGGATCTAGCTCCTCCTCCTCCTTTGGGAAAGCACAGGTAAGGGGTGAAAAGAGACATAGGAACTGGCTCTCCAGTCAGTGCTTCCTCCATGAGAGTGTAAGTGTTGATAGAATTTTCTTCAATATGGGCCAAATTTTTTGTTCTTTAACTCTTCACGATTAAGAGCCATGCCTACGATCCACAGGGTTGGAGCTGCACCATTGGGGAAAGAGGCCAACAGCAGAACTTGCCTTACCTACTTCTCTTCCAAACCTCCTTAGTGCCTTTGTATGTCCTCTTGGACTAGTGCAAATCATTTTGTTTTCCCCTCAGAAGGTTCTGAGAAGGGGTAAAACAAGATGTTAACAATTACAAGGCCATGTAGTACTTGAGGCCAAACATCACTTTCTGTTCTAATTTTATTCTTAAAATCTACCCAGCAACACTATTCAATATAATCTACCTACTATTATACAATCAGCGCAAATGATATCAAATGATACATGGCCAGCAATGTAAAAATGCCTGAGGGGTTGAGAGCCCCTCCCTTTACCAAGTTCCCAGAAAGAAATTAAATTGTAAAATGCTTGTATTTGATTTTTAAAAATTTCTATTTTCCTTTTAGCACTTTTGTCTAAATATTTTCTATTGATTTGTCTTTCATTAATCCTGCCTTATACTGTAAGCAATTTGCTATTAAACCTATCCATTGAATTCCTAATGTCAATATGATATTTTTTCATTTATAGAATGTATATTTGGTTCTCTTTATTAATTCTACCATTCAGTGAATTTCTTTGTCCCCTAATCTATTTTGTCTACTTTTTCCATATTTTCTAAATTGAATAATCATAGTTATTTAAAAGTCTTTAGCTGTCCATTTCAATATCTGGATTACCTTTGTTTCTGCTTCTATTGTCTGCCATTTTCCTCATATTTGTTGGCGACGTGATCTAGTCTTCTTGTATATCTATTAATTTTTGATCGATTGACAGAAGCTGCATATGAAAGAATAAGCCTTCCCTGAGGGTTTTTATTTCAGTTATTTTACTTTTTGATTACAAAATTTTCATTTAACTCCTCTTCTGAAATTTCCTCTTATTCACCAAATAAATTGTATTTTCTTTTAGCTCTTTAAATATATTTAACTTTCTGTTTTAATATCTTTGTCTATTAAATCCAGCATCCGGTTTGTGTTACTTTGCTCTGGATGCTATCACAGATTGCCACAAATTTATTGGCTTTAAATACTACAAACTTATTCTCTTTCAGAGGTCAGAAGTCTGAAATCACTAAGTTCAGCTTTTTGTGCATATTTCTCCACCCACCTAGCCCAGAATAGCCAGTTCTACAACTTTCTTTTTCATTCATGACCCACGTTGGGCACTGTGTCATGTAGGACTTGGATTACTACCCTTCCATGTCCCTGTGTTGTTTTTCTCCCCAGTGAGGTTATTAACTCCCCCAATGCATGGGCACATTTATTTGTGTTTCCAGCTCCTGGCAATATGCTAGGAGGTATGATATATAGAACAACAACAAAAATGAGCCTCTTTTAGAATGAGAAATACCTGCTTTTTAATCCCAATTCTTACTCGACCAATTTCTGCGTATGAAAAATTCATGCTTAAATTGAGTCTTTGTATTGCCTTTGATGACAAGGGAAAAGACTTCTGTTTCTAGTAACATGCTAGATTAAATTTACCACAAAACCTTTCAGTCGGAAACAATGAAAATGGCTAAATAAAATATTTTCATAAATACCTATAAAAATGTTCACTGAGCTGATAAGAAACCAAAGACTCCACAAAGGAAAAAAATAAATACAAAGGTAGGAAACTAGAAGTCAACAGGCAGCAAAAGCAGCAATTTTCCAAATTGCATCTGCAAAATCCTGGCACTCTTAAGTCTAAGTTTCAATACCTGTGTGAGGATGAATGGGTTGAGCATCCATCCTGAACAATATTAGTTAATGCCTTTTGCCCTGGTATAATTATTAATAGCACTCACTTTTATTCTTAAAAGTGTCCGTAATGATACGTGGTCATCTTAAATATGAGAGATAGGACATAATGTAGGGTACTCAAAAAGGTAGAGATTCTAATGGGAGATCCTTGCAAAACTCTGCACGTCAATGCGCTCTACTCTCCATGCTGGGGTGAATGATAAATAAGGCTATGAAGCAGAAGAGAACAGAATATAAAATAGCCTGCATTTACTTTGACATTAGATAGAAGGAAAATAAATTTTCCCCTGAGAAATCATAGTCAGCATCAAGCTCTCATGTAAATTTGTTGTTACCTGCATGTTAAAATTGAAGTTCAAGCGGAGAATTGAATTTAAAGTGATTTCCAGATGGGTAGTACCACCAGGCAACTGGCAGAAGCATATGCAAAACCTCTCTGAGGGAACACAATTTTAACCTGGGTCTCCAAAAATTCCTATTGGTAAAGTTTCCAAGGAAAACGAGAAACACATTTAAAAGGAACTCACAAGAAATGCCAACAAAAAGGCACAAAGGGCAAAATACCTCAGGACCTGAGGATAGAAGAATCAGATCATCCAAGATTTCATATGTGAGAAAGAACAGAGATTGATTGTAAAGTCAAATGTTTATTTTGTTTAAAAAATTAAGAGTCTTGAGAAGAAGAGTGTTGAACATGAGACTATAAAATGATTAAGCAAATTAAAGAAAACAGGATTCTATAAATAACAAATATAATAAATCGAAATAAACATTTTTAATGTATTGGTAAAACAGGAGATTAGATTTAGCAATAAGAGAATTAATGAATTGAAAGTGAGATTAAAAAACTATGTGGAATGCAACCCACAGAAACAAGAAAATGAAAAATATGAAAGAGTTAAATAGACCTAAAATAGAGGGTGAGAAGGTCCTAGGTATCTATGAGCAGATTTTCAGAAGATAAAGAAGAGAATGTGTGAGAAAACTAAAAATAGTTGGGTCTTTAGATTACAAGTGTTTATCGTATTAATAAAGAAGCAAACAAATGGATTATATAAAGGAAGGTTTTACATAGAATAGTGATAAAAATCTGTCATAAACCAAGGTTTATGATTAATACAATTCTGTTTACCTGTAACTATAAAGATAGATAACTAAATGTGAGTTAATCCAATTGAAGTCATGAAAGAAGAGGGAAAAAGAAAGTGAGATAAACAGAGGCCGTAAAATAAAGAGAAAGAACAAATACAACTATGTTAGTAATCACAATAAATGTGAAAAGACTAAATATTCCAGTTAAAAAAACAAGATTTTCAGACTACACTGTAAAGTACTATAATCTATGCTCTTTTAAAGAGACACGTCTAAAATAGGAAACAACTTACTAATTTACAAGGAAACAAAAAATGGAATATATCCATAACGATGAAAGAAATAGAATTAGAAATTGTCTCAACACAATAGGAGTTTATTACTTATTTTAAAAAAATCAGTGTAAGTGTTCCTGGTCAGAAGGTAACTTTTGTCCAGTGATTCAAGGACACAAATAAATGCCTTTTAATTCATGTCTCCTCCACTGTCTCACGTCTCAGTCTTTCTTTTAACTATCTTCATCTTAACCACCTTTCTCACATTCCATTAGCAATAACTGGTCATTGTTCTCTCCGCATGGTCTGGTTGTAGATCTTCATTATCTGCTTATTTAGGAACTAAAAGACAAGTTATTTGGTGACTGTTCTCAGCCTCAATACATAAAGCAGAACAGATTAAAGATAACTTCAGTACAAAAGCTCTTTCAAAAAAAAAAGGAAAAGGAAGGAGACAACAGTCATAGGAATTTGAAATCCTGCCATGCAGGCTTTGTGAACACCCTGTTCCCTGGCTGTGGTGGAAGTTTCCTGGTAAGACTCAAGTCTGCTCTTTAGAAAAAACTTCCTTTGCACTGTTCTCCACTGTCCAGGATATTCTTCCTGATTCTTTTTCCTCTAAGGCAGTGGTTTCAAGCATTAGAAATAATCAGAATCCCCTGGAGGGCTTGTTACAACACAAATTGCTGGGCACAATTTCCAGAATTTCTGATTCAGTGAGTATGGGTAATTTGCATTTCTAATAAATTCCTAGGAGATGGCGAGGCTACTGGTTTGGGGACCATACTTAGGGAGAATCCCTGCCTTACTGCCTCATCTGAAATGGGCTGAAAGAATACATCCTCCTTGATGGGACTCCATTTTTGCTACCAACTTCCTGCTGGGGCAAGTTTGGAAGCATGAAGTCTATTGTATAGTCACAGACTTTTAAAAGCCAGATTGCAGTTTATTTAGCAAGATAATTTCTACAGATATTTAGTAGGCTTCTCATCTATTTGCTTCCATTAAATTCCATGAATGAATAACCAGGTCAGTTTTTCCCTAGACATAATTCTTACTCTGATTTTTATCTTTGTTTTCTGCTCTCTATCTCCCACAGTTGCTTCTCTCAGTGTACTTTGTGCAATGGGAGATACCTTCAGGTCATCACACAAAATAATCTTGAGTTGGAAAAATGTAACTTTAATCTGATCTTTGCCATGGGGCCTAACTAATCCTTTCATGCAACTGAGAATTCCTAATGAAACATTTTTTTTCTTTCTTTTTTTTTTTTTTTTTTTGCTCAAAGTCCTTTTAATTCTAATTTTTAAATCCTGGTTTAGAGGATTTAAATAGCTTTGTCTATCTTCGAAACTCTAAATTTCTGGATTCTCTTTAATCCTTCCATCCCTTCTCTCGTGCCAACCACTTCTTCTTTGGACTCATTTTTTCCTTTTTATACCTTGCTATAAACAGTGAGCAAAAACCAGCATACACATTTCTAGCTAATTCCAACTACTTTGCACAGAGCTACATATCTACTAGGCACTTGATCTGCTTTCACAATCACAGCAGGCAAAATTTTATAGCTTCAATATAGCAAAACTCTCCATATTTCTGTCTTGCTTCATTTTTTCCTTTGCTGCCTGCCACTCATCCACTATATCAATGCCACATATTTTAGAATTTGTTAAGGCAGCTTCCCACATCAAAATAGCAGTTTTCATATTAGTTAGAGTAATACTAGCTGATGAAACAAAATAGCTCCCAAATTTAGTGGCTAACACAATAGAAGTCCTTTCCTTGCTCAAGTGACAGCTCAACATAGGTATTCCTGGTTGGCAGGCTACTTAAGCATCTGCGTTCCTTCCATCTGTGGCTTCACCAAATCCTAGTGTCTTGGAGTCCTTGCACCTTTGTGGATAAGGAAAGAGAGAAGGCACACACTTTTTATATAAATGCTATCTCATTTCCATATTTTATTGGCCCCATCTGGATGCTATGAAGGGTTAACTCATTGCTGACTGAGCAGCTACTTCTTCAAAATAACTCTATCCTCCGAAAAGGGGGAGTGGCATGAGAGCTTGGTGGAGAGTTAGCTTTCATGATCACAAACGTAAAAGACAACACAGTAACACTTTAGAAGCTATAGGAGCCTATCTTTAAAAATCTGGGAAGAAAGGTATTTTTAAACAAGCCACAAGAAATATAAACTATAAATAAATTATTGATAAATTCAATTAGATACAAAATTAAGAGCTTCTATTTATCAAAATACAGCATAAAGAGAGCAAAAATACAATCTTCACACAGTCTTTAATGGCTATTTAAGATATTTGCTATATAAACAGCTTGACCCTACATATCTAGAATATACAAAGAATTCTTACAAGTGAATAAAAAAAACCAAACAATTAAGTAGAAATCACAAGTAAAAATACATAAATATTTCCCAGAATGAATGGCATGAATGGCCCCCACATATAAGGAAAGCTGTCTAAACTCGTTGGAATTCAGGGAAATGCAAAATTGAACTACAGTGGGCTGCCATTTCACATCTATCTATTGATATGTGTTTAAAAGTTGGATAATATGAAGTATCAGTAAAGAGACACAGCAAAGTAAATTCTCCTACAGTCCTGTTAGGAAGGGACACTTATACACTAATTGGTAAAACACGTTGACATTACCTCATAAAGATAATGGGTACAAGGGTATTTGTTTTCTCATTATTCAAGAGTTAACCGTATATATATATGCATGTGTGTATATAATGTATTTCACAATATAAACATTTAAAACAATGATCTTTTGGAAAATATGATGTAAAAATTATAGAAGAGATTGTCTTGGTGGTCACAGCTGAACTGCATGGATACATTTTGTAACATTACACTGCTTCTTCATCCTTTACCTCTTTAGAATTGGTTCTTTCTTCCATTGCTGTATAAGTGATAGGTAATATTTCTTCTTAGATTAACATGAAATGCCGATCTGAACAAACCCACCTCATCATTTTAATCTTTTGAGAATTAGTGAATAAGGGAGTGAGTGTACAGAGCAACGAGATCTTCCCCATCCCAACACGCAGTCCTGGAGGAAATCCACAGAGGAAGCACACCTTCTGTTTATGTCAGAGGGGTTAATTAAGAAGAGTTGGTGTCATTTCCAATAATTACTAGGGATCAAAATTTACAGAAGGCGTGATGAGGGCCTGGCAGCTGTACCAAAATAAATCTGCCTCTGACCATGCAGCCACAGCTGTTACATCTCAGAACATATTTTTCAAATCACCTTGGCTTTTTGGAAGCCTGAGCATGAGAAGAGTGTGATTCCTACTAAGTTCACTGGACTTGAAAGCAGGAAGAAGGGCCCACAAAATGCCATATGGCTCTACTCAATGGCCTTAAAAATTGGCACGACCCATTTTCCATTTCTCAGAGGAATGAATTTTAAAATTTCTCCTCCAAGAGCCAGAATTTAAGGACAGAAATAGGCTCTTTTCTGTTTCTTTCCAAACTGAAATAAACAGTTCTTATAATAAATTATCAAATGTAGCCTAAATGAGGTAGAATCTTCAATAGTTCATTGCTGGGGAGCACAGGGAAAGAGGTTGGAAAAATAAAGAAGCTTGAACCTGTCTTTGTGGAACTTGAGGTGAAGTCATCCTAGAATCACCCTCTCAGTAACGACACCCAGAAAACACTTCACATACTTCAAGGAGTGAACAGCAACGGTCCTTATATTCCCCTCAGGGCAAATTTTGCTTCCTAATTGTACATTACCTTGCCTCAAATGCCAGAAACAGAACAACCACTAGAGGGCATAGAAAACCTTAGTAGGAATAAAAGTGGCTTAGAGAAAACCATTCGTACCTGAAAAAAATGAAAAGCTTGAAATGCTATCTTAGCCAAATACAGCTGGAAAAGGCAAAATGAGGATGCTTTTTTTAAATGCAATCTCTTTACAAAACGGTTCTCCTTTTGGAATATGAATTAAATTGGCAAAATTCGTAAATGTACATATTTTCCCACTGATATGAAGCATTTTCTAACCTACCTTACAATTTAAATTAGCTCACAGTATTTTGTTTTGTTTTCCAGCCATAAAGGTTCTTTGTAAAAAGTAATGTAGTGGCAGCATTGTTGGTTTACGAAACCAACACTTTCCTAACTTACTCTGCTTAGAAAAGATCCTAAGGGAGCCTTGAACCAGAAGAGAGGGGACCTAGTGTGTGGAGATTTTGTTTGAGGAAAAAGCAGGATCCTCTGCTTTAGGAATCTGTACCCTGGTATCATTGGGGTATAAGCTTCCAGTCATGTGGCTAGGTAATCCTTTGACTGGTTGGTATATTGTCCTTGTTTGTATTGATGCAGTGGTGGTGGTGTTGGTGGTAGCGTTCTTCTCGTGTCTCTGTGTGTCTCTCTCCAGAATGTAAGGAATGCACATGGCCTTGCAGTCCTACTTGATGATAAAAATGAATTGCTAGGTTGTGCTACAACTTCACTTGCCAACCACATTTTCTCTGTGTCCGCCAAGGTAGAAAACATCTCTGTATTACAAAAACTATTGTGAGCTATAAGCTAGCTCTTAATAAGCATTGATGCATAAAGAAATCAAGAATGTACCCTGAGGCTGCACCTGCCTGGGAAAGAATGGAGCAGAGTACGTGGGCTGGTGAGGAGATGCTGAGGGAACTTTGTTTATTCCTACAGATATTCATTCGTTTTAAAACTGCAGGAAGAATGGGAGTCAATGGAGAAATTGACAAGAAAGAGTAAAGAGTTATCTTGTGAGTTATTTTTTTAAATGGAACTTGTGGCCGATTAAAAGGAAAAAGGAGAATGAAAAATGAAAATTGAACCAAAGGAGATACCTATTGTAACAGAGAATATGTTGATAACACTTCAACATGGAGATTGCTGTTATCTTTTGTCTTTTGGGCGTACAAACATGAATAAAGAACAGTTGGAAACTTTTGGATGAAACTCTCATCTCCAGTGACAGGTATAGTATCCAGACCAAAGAATTCAGTGGAATCTCATCTAAAATTCCCTTGGATGCCAGGAAGATCTCCAATGAAGAGAAATTGTGAGGATTAAGATCCTTCTGGAAAAGGCAGTCCTCGTGTTTAATTCCTTATAGGGTGCTTGGCTGGCTGTGTACTATAGTGGAGAAATTTCAAATCAGAATTAAAATAAACCATTAAACCATATAACAATAATGATGGTAATGATAATAATAGCAACTTCTTAATAATGCTTGGTTATAAACACTTTGCATATGTTACCTCATTTAATCTACAACAACGCTATGAATTAGAAATTATTATCATTATCTCTATTTTACCGATAGAACTGACACACAGAGCATAGGGGACTTGTCTAAAGTCACACAAGTAGTAAATTGAGTTGAACCGAAGCAATTTGTATCAGGGTCTACAATTTTAATCATTAGTTAAACTGTTTCTCTAATCAATAAATATACTTTGCTAGTATATATTTTAGCCATTATTTTTATTATAATATAATATTATTTAATGTCCGTTAGCACTTAGTATTGTGTGAATGAAATGTAGTGATCTGTAAACCTGTGTCATCCGGTTTCCCACACTAGTTGGCTTGGATCCCTGCGCGGGTTAAGAAGAACGCCTCACGAAAGAGCGCTAAATGTGTTCTCTCTACACATTTTTATCCACATTGTGTATCTTAAAATATACGATAGTATTTCAAACAGTTAATTTTAAGTAAACATATCTCAACAATGTTCTTCATGTTTAACAGAAATATTCCATAATTTTCCAGATTCCTGGAAGAACTTGTTTGGAGCGATAAGAAGGAGGCAAGTTCAGCCGCTGGTGCCGTCAGCTCAGCATTTCATTTGTTCCTTTATCTCATTCTCACATCTTCCTTTCCTTTTCTAGGCCTTTCCTCATACTTATGATTGAATAAAATTTGCTCTTACCAAGAAGTTCAGAAACTTTAATGGGATCGATGTCATGTAGTACTGGGTCTTTCTTTGAAGGTAAGTTTTCTCCCCGCTAAGCATTTTAAAAAAAGAGCTTAACTAAAAATTCTATGACTTTCATTAAACCTAAAGACATTCCCCAATTAGAAAATTTTAAGAGAAGACCGATGTAGCACTGTTTATATTGACATAATTTGCCTATTACCATACCTCCCCCCAAATAAAGCACTTTAAAATGTAGATTTTATATTTCGTCAAATTATATCAAGTTTATCTGAGCATTAGCCTAAAATTTCCTGATCATTTTGTTTAGATAATACTTTAGACATTAAGAAGATTTGAAAAAACTGTAAAACAATGCTACTCTTTGCACAGATATTTTCTGCTTTGGTAAATATAGCTATTTTTCGTAAATATACATTATTTATATCAACATGTGATGCGGTTTATTGCTGTCCCTTTTAAATTAATAAATAACTTTAAATTTTTTCAGCTTTAATTTCTAATATGCTACCAAAGCTAACCAAAGCTCTTTTAAGTTCTCGGTACTTTTTTTTATGAGTGTAAAGTAGTCCCGAGACCTAAGAGTTTAAGGATTTTGCTTCAGACAGCTGCTGACCTCAGAAGACCAAGACCTCCATGCATTCTCCTACAATGGTGCCAGACTGCATTTCAAAGACCATAGGTTTGGAGTCTACAGACCTGAGTCTGATCCTGACTGACCCACTCACTAGCTCTGTGATCTCTGCTAAGCAACTTAGTTAGCACTCTTGAGCTCTCCATCCCTTTACCTATAGGGCAGAGATAGTAACTATGTCTCAGAATGTGAGAAAGCTTGCATAAGTTGCCACAGGTAATGTGCCTAGCTCAGTGTCTGGACTGTAGAAGACAAGAAACATGTAATAGCTTCTCCTCTTTACCCATGTGCCTTGTATTTCCCCTACCATCACATCATATTGTTTTTTAAATTAAATTTAATGTCATATTATTTTTAGATGCTTTATTTTTCTCCCAATATTACAAAGAACACTTGCTTATTATTTTTTTTCCTAATTAATACTCTCTCTGCATCTCTCCTTGTGACAAAATCTTCTAACCATTTATAGAGTACTTGCTATGTGGTAGGCATGGCTCTACGTACTTCATCTGTATCAATTCATTTAATCCGCACAACAAACCCAAGAGCTAGAAGCTATTATTTATAGCTGAAGCACAGACAGCAACTAAGATCACATGACCAAGAAGTGTTGGAGTCAAGAGTGGAACCCAGCTTGTTCCCAGATCCTTGGGCTTAACTTTTACTCACAGTGCCAAAGATTCTATAATGGATCCTAGGGAACTTTGTGCAGGACTCCACTGGTTCTGTACGTATCCAGTTAATATAGGACTAATGAAAAATTGACTTAAGTATATTAATATCTGTTCATTTTAGAAATTTCAAGTGTCTTCTCTCTCCATTCCAAAACAGACCTTCTATCAGTTAAATAAGGTAGAACTAAACAACCCATGCCTGTTTTTCCAAATGATAGCTCTCTGTAGCTGAAGTTACTTCCAATAATCAGATAATTGCCTCTGGAAGATAAACAGAAACAATTTAACATTCTCCTTCCAAATAATTGCATTTTAGTCAATTAATTGGACTAAGCCATCTTCTTCAATTGCTACTGACAGCCTATGTTGACCATCTTTAACATGCCAAGTTTGGAGAGAATGAGATGTTGATATGTTGATATTTTTGCTTATATCGCCGTGTTTTTATCCACAAATACTGCAATTTTTTTAAAAAAATAACATAATTACATAAATGTCTGACACACATTGTATATAGACTCAAGTAGTAATTTCAAAACATATTGTAATTCTTAGAACAGACGCTACACAACTGCCAGAAGAATCTGAACAAGCCATTGTTTGGTGCCATGAGAATACTTCTCTTAATTTGATGCTTTTTTTTTTTTCTCACCTAGGTGTTAAACAACTATCGTTATTTGTATCATCTCCAGTGCCTAATCAAGTTAACTCAAGGAACCAAATATTTTTCTACACTAGGACATAACTTTTATTAGTTTCCCCAAGCTCGGCAAAAAAGCTTAGATTCATAGACTATTAAAGCTGGAAAGGCCCTGAGGGATCATCTAGTTTGTCTGTCTAATTTTACAGGTGGGAAAATTACTGGTTGATGGTTCACAGTGGGGAAGGGAGGCAGGGGTTTGGAATGGGGGAAGGATGGTATTTCTATTTCTATTTCTCTAAATTTTTTTGCCAACTCTCATGACCTAGTTTCTTTGGATTCTTTTTTCTTTGTTCTTTCTTTGATCTCTGTCCCTTCCTCTCAGTCTTGGTGTCAACTGAAATATGGGTCACAGATCTGTCGCCTTCATACTCTAAAAGTTGCACTCACATGATGCCACCACAAGGAGTAGAATTTCACTGGGGATAAGTGGGAGTAATAGCATAGGAGGATTGTGTCTAACTGTATGGCAGATGAATTTAAATTGAAAATTAGATTCCTCTTTCCATAAAGGTCTCTGTCAGTTCTGGCAATGCACATTTCCATCTTCCATCATGTTCTCTTGATTTCTTCAGCCTGTCTCCCAACCTCGATCCCCTCTGTTCTCTCCCAGCTCCACACTGCCCTTTTGGGGTCACGGTTCTTTAATTTGTCTCTATGTTGTTCCTGCTAACCCCCCTTCTTGAGGCCTAATTTCCTGTTAACTGCAGCTTTTCAGTGTATTTTCCTAAATAAAAGCAGTTCTTCCCCTAATAAGAACTCTGATACCAACAGCAAATTAATAATTTTTTAATCCAGTTATAACAGAAATATATTTAAAGAGCATTTTGAAAAATGAGACAAAACTGCTCAGTTCTACTAGGAAAGGGCAGGTTAGGCAACATTTACTCTGGGAAATGAAGGAGGCAAGATTGGGGAGTAAACATATCAGGCAAACAGAACTGCCTGGAGGTAAGTATAGAACAAGTGGCAAATTGTAAGAGATGGAGGGTTCCTGAAGTTCATGGTTCCTACGGCGGTGGGAGAAAATGAAAGGCAGATGAATGTAGGAGCAGAGACAGCAAAGGGGTTTCTATATCCCAGTAAATTATTTAAATGAGGAGCACAAGTTACCATAATCGGTTCCTCTGGTTCTTTAACCTCTCTCCTCATCCCCCCTGGTACTACATTTGTCCAGACTGCCATATCTTTTTCTTAAACTATTACATTGTTTTGAGGTATGGATACAAGTAAGAACATGATCCATTAGGAAAATAAACCGTTAGCTCAGGAAGGAGTAAAAATGTGTGGAGAAGTGACAAGAGATGCAGCAGGGGCAAAGAATTTTTCCAAGGTCTACTTTGTATCCACTCAGCTCTTTCAGATCCCAGTTAACTGATGATCTATTTATTCAACTTCTAAGAGGGAACATTCTTACCATTAAAACCTTTCTCTCTACTCTCCTCTGGGGAAAAAAAAATTATGATTCTAGCAAATTTCCAGTGTAGCATAACATTTATTACAAAAATGAATATCAAAATAATAATATTTTATCAATAGAGATCAAATAAACTAGTAGAGACTCTCCACATTTATAAGAACTGGTTTTAATAACGTTTAGTTATTCTAGGCCATCTGTGAGAACATGGAAATAGCCTCATTATATGTAAACACATAATAGTAGTTATTAAAATTTGATTTTCATTGTAGTGTACATAAACAAAATGAGAAGCAGAAAAGCTAAGGTCTGTATTCTATGAATGTGGAATCAAGGAAGTAATTAGATGTGCAAAGAAATTGCAGAGTTTGAAAATTATTTCTGGAATATCTGAAATTTTTTATTAGGAGATCCAAGATGCTCCATATATTAACCTAGCTATTGACTTAACGTTAATCACCCAGAGCTGGCAATGCCCTGTAGGAGGAAGTCCACTGCCATTGACATCAGCAGGCTGACTTTGGAAGTGCTGTCTGCCATACCTTGCTGTGCTGTTGTACTAATTGAGTGAGATCATGGCTGTCAAAATCCCTGACTCTATCAAGCCCGTAAATTATGGTAGCTTCTTGTCCTTGATTGGGCACTGGATTTTTATTTTTACAAGTTTTATTTTGTAAAAATTGTTGGGTCCCTAAAATCTGCCAGACACTATGCACGATGCTTTTCATATGTATACACACACGTATATTTTTTCTCATATACAGAACTGCCTTGCAATGTTGGGTTCACCATCCGCAATTTACAGATGAGGCATAAGCCTCAGCTATTGAGTGAGTGCTCAAAACTGCAGAACAGATGAGTGAAAGAGCTAATATTTAGTTCAGGTTCTTGGTTCTCCAAAGATAGGCGGTCTCTTCTTACACTTTCCTCTTCTCATGCTATCAGCTTTTCCCTGTGGGACTTGTAGGCTAATTAAAGTGACCTAAAATCTTTCCTTGACATACATTGAAAAGAAATGTCCAACACTTTGAGTCATCTAAGTTTGGATTTCATAGTTGAAGCATATTTACTATTCAGTCATTAGTTTCTGAAATTCCTTTGAATACATAGTTCTCACGTTGCAGATGCAAGCTAAAATCATGCAAAACGATTTTAATAATAAATAGAAAAAAATTACGATTGTTCTTTGACCATTAAATTTTTTTGTTGAAATCTTCTCTTTAGAGAATTATTTCTATGATCATGTATTTGTCCAGTTCTTGAAATCAATGAAAAACTGCTTTCATTAATATTTACTTACTGCTGTTAACACATCTAAATGTTGAATGGCAGCTAGCCTCCTCACTATCCATGGCGAGTTTTTATGTTCTTTTAGAGATGAGCTTATTTTATGATGTCATCCCAGACTTTCTTTATGGTAAGCCAAGATATTTGCTCATAGAAATATTTCAGGAAGCAATAAGGAGCCTCGGAATGAATTCTTGAGGAGGAGTTAGATTTAAGTCTAGATTCTCCTCCTTACAACACTTAAATTCTTCCTCTCTGTTCTTTAAAAAACAGCTCCAATAGTGCTTCATCAGTACAATCTCTCCGGGCTTGAAGTGTCTGCTAGAGAGGGCATGAAATGGGGCCAGCCAGAGGCTGACAGGATAGCTGCCCTGTCCTTAGAATGTGGCATGTGAGGGGGCATCTCACTCTCACTATAGTGCTTGGCTATGTTGTGATGAAATGTGGGAGGAAGCATTCAAACCGAACATCTTGGTATTTTGAAGAATCTTAATAATGACAAAGTGGTATTTTGACAATTCTTTCAACAATGTGGAGGAAAGAAGGCTTTGTGCTGAAATGACTTATTTCCTTGATTATTCTAAAAGTACTCTGTATGTGGAGAGGGTCTTCTCCATGTGAGGCAGACACTTGAGAATTCAGGGGGAAGGAGGCAGTTCTGAGTTCTGTAAGGCAGATTAGCCACAACAAGGTGCTTGATAAATGAACAAAGGGGGCCAAACTGCATAATAGTGATTGTGAACTTCATGCTTTCAAATGCTCTCACACTTTAGAACAGATGAAGTTTAGGGCCTGCTGTTTGCAGAACAAATGGTAATGGTTCCGGTTGTGTCCTCTCCTACAAAGCTCACTTATTCTTTCAAAGAACTGGAAATAGAAAGAGTCACATTTTAAATAAAAAGCAAATGTCCTTTTTTTGGTAGATCAGGGGGGCACCTTGGAGGAGTGAGCTGTGTATTTTCCCTAATGAAGTGATTCTGCAAGCCTCCATTTGTTTGGAAAATGGTAGTGCAATCATCTTCAAAGAAATTAATTGTTAAAGGATGCTCTAAACTCTAAAAAGAAAATTTAAAAAGAAAAAAAGAATCAGCAGTAAAGCTATTAGTAAGTAAGTGTCAAAACCAGGGACAACTAAATTAATTCAACAGATATTTAATGAGTAAATACTTTGATCCAGGCAGGGCTACATGTACGATTGTGCTGTGTGTAGACCACGAAAGCACTTGGCTACTAATAGAGAAACCAAATGGGCTAGCAGTGGCCCTAGAGTCAGAAAAGATTTTCAGCTTTTGGGATAAAATGGTGAACCAAATAGACAAAATACTTGTCCTAACAGAGCTTACATTTCAATGGAGGCTGCAGACACATTAGCAGGCAACTATATAATAGTGTATCGGATGCCACCTATGTGGAGTGCCATGGGCACACCAAAGAGGATTCCAATCCAGGTAAAGGCTTCCTGGAAAGGACGAGGAACAGGCTGATAGCAGAGAGTGAGTGGGGTTTAGATGGACAGAATGCGGGCAGTGGGAGTGTTTCAGACAGAGGAAATGAGATTGGCACAAACTTGAAAGTGCTGCTGAGTCTGGTACTTTCAAGGCTCTAAATGAATTTCGTTTTAGTTGGAGCATCAAGAGTAAGGATAGAGAATGATTCTGGAGAAGCAGGCAAGGGCTCACTTAGGCAGAGCCCAGTTGATCATTGACAAGCGGTTGAAGCAGTGAGTAAATGTTTTTAAACAGGAAGCAGCGGGTAGCGGTGACAGGGTCTGCATTTTGAAGAGACCATAATGACAGAAGATTTGACTTTGAGTTGTGAACACAATGCAATATACAGTTAATATATTATCAAATTGTACACTTGGAACCTATATAATTTTATTAACCAATGTCATCCTGATATATTTGATTTTTTAAAAAAATAACTAGAAAAAAAATCGAAAGACCATAATGAATGTCAGGTCCAGACAGATTTAAGGCCAACAGCAAGTGACAAGCGAGACCACTGTGAATATACTCTACATTAGTTTTTACTTTGGAACCATTTAAATAGTTTATTTCAACATCATTTAAATCACTTAAAAGGTCATTACTTAGAATTGAAAGTAAAATGAAATAAATGGCCTTAACTATGTATCTATTTGGTGACAAAACCTCACAAAGAAGAGTTATTCCAAATTACTTTAAAAAACAATAAACTGATTGTCTGCCCCAGGTGGGATATACCTGGAGGGGGAGAAAACACTGCAAAAAATTCTTAAACTGTTTTCAGCAATCTTTTTTGTTGGAGGAAATGTGAATATAATTATTCTGAGATTTTTCTGTATGTTTTGTGAACAATATTAAAGAAGTAATTATGAGAGCTTTTCAGCATTGTTGGAGGAGATAAAATATACTATTAACGAAGTTCAATGGAAACTTTATAGGCCTGAATTTGAATTGGAAGTATTACTATAAATCTATGCTGCAATTTTTATAAAAAATATATTATTGCCTACTATGTCCACTGAAAAGGTTAGAAAAATGACCAACTCATTTGCCAATATACCACTACTGCCCTAGTGTATGGTCCATAAATACCAAAAAGGATCAGGGATCTTGTGAGAAATAAATTATCCTAGATCTGAAGCAGGATATGTTCCAATGAGCCTAGAATATTTTTTCACCTCAGAAGAACCTAACTGAATTAGCTCATACTGGCGAAATATGAGGAAATTTGACCATTAATAAGTATAATGGATTAAAGCCCAGTGTCTTAGTCTATTTGGGCTGCTGTAACAGAAATACCATAGACTGGGGGCTTATAAACAACAGAAATGTCTCACAGTTCTATAAGCTGGAAATCCAAAATCGGGTGCCAGCGTGGTCGGGTCTGGTGAGGGAACTTCTCCTTGTATCCTCACACAGAGGAGAGAAGATACAGCAGAGACAGGAAGCAAGAGCTCGCTTGACTCTTATAAGGGCACTAATGCCATTCATGAGGGCTCCACCCTCATGACCTCATTTAACTCTAATTACCTCCAAAAGGTCTCACTTACTAATACCATCACATTATGGGGCTGGATTTCAACATATGAATTTTGGGAGACATGTTCAGTCCATAAAACATAGTAAATATGTTTAAATCCATGAGTTCATAATGATAAAAATCAAAACCATAAACAAACAAAATGAAACAACAACAAAGCCTCATTGGTCAGTGCTAGAGGATGAAAATGACTGACCTAATGACCAAGGGTCCTTGAAGGATGTAGATATAGCTGAAATCTTAAAGCAATAGAACCAGTTCCTAGGAACAAGGTTAGAACTCAGATTTAAGCACTGTGACACATGTCTGTGGGGTTTCTCTTCTGCAATGCTTAAAAATCTCATTTATACTTTGGGGCTGAGAAAAAACCCATTACTACTTAAAGTAATAGGTCTCACTCACCAAGACGATGCCACCTTTCCCATTATAAATGGAACTACAGCTCTCTTTGGATTGCTACCAAAAATTTTCTAAGGAACATCCATCACATAAATGAGATTTTCTAATCGTTTAAGCGCAAGGATTTTACAGCATTCTAAAGAAATTGATTCCTCTCAGTTTAAATAAGAAAATGTGTCTTTCTTTTAAGATATAAACAGTGACAGCTACAGAAGTACTATATCAAACACAAAAAAAGGATTTCTTCCATTAAGTAATCTCTAGAGATTGTCATTTTCTTAAAGCACCCCAACACCCCCCCCAAATAATAATACAAATTTTAGTTGATGGGGAAATATCAAATGTTGCTAATTTATGTCACTGTTGTCCCTCCCCCCCCAATCATGTCAGTAAAAATAAATAAAATTGTGAGGTTCTGCAAGGTAAAATAAGGTTACCATGGAGTAACATGGTAGAAAGAGTTTCTACTCTAATGCATGTAGTTGGTTAATAGATAGTTTTTATTTTATTTTTACATGCAAGAAGAGTGACATCAACATGGGAATATCATAAGATATTGGGTGGTAAACCTAAGAAGTAACCCAATTTGTATCCAGAGTCCCACTAGACAGCTCCCATTAGCCTTTGCTCTCTCTGGTTTAAGAGAGATAGTTACTTACAACTTAAACAGGAAAAGGACATCAACTTGCATTCTTAGTGCTCTTAATTAGTGTTTCTTATAAATCAATAAGGAAAAACAAATAAAAAATGTTCAAGGGATGTGATGCTGCAATTCACAGAACGGAGAAGCTGGTAGTCAATAAGCATATCTCCCTTATAAAAGGTAAAAAAGATTAAAATAGCAATATGATGCCATTTCATATCTCTCTAACAGACTGACAAAAAATTGACCAATTGAGACTGACTGAGGACATGAAGTAATGAGACTCCCACTTGCTGCTTTTTGTATTAGAAATCAGTACGTGTATTTTGAAAAAAAAAATGGCATTATGTGGAAAAGCTGAATATTTTTTCTTTTTTATTATAAAATATTTCGAGTATAAAAACTAGGGAAAATATAACAAACATCTATATATCTACCACCCATTTTAGTGTGAAAATGCACGCTAAAAATCCCTTGTGTGTTTCTTCCTCACATTCCCTTTCTCCCAGATGAAACCACTGTCTTGAATTCGGTGTTTGTCATTCCAATGAGCATTTCACTACTTACATATGCATCTATACTCCAAGTCTTTGAACATCACAGAAATGAACTTATATTGTATATTCCTTCCTGCAACATGGTTGTTTCATCTTTGTTTTGTTTGGGATCATCATTACTATTTTAGGATTTATCCATAAACCACTTCTCTGTGTATCCATGATGTATGTAGCTATAGTTTGTTTGTTTTATCTTATAGTGTTCCTCTGATAAATACATTGCAACTTAATTTTCAACTCTACAGATGATAAATTCATTTTATTTTTGCAGTTTCTTTTTCCTTCCTTCCTTCCTTCCTTCCTTCCTTCCTTCCTTCCTTCCTTCCTTCCTTCCTTCCTTCTTTCTTCTCCTCCTTCTTCTCTTATTATAAACGATACTGCAATAAGCATTCCTATGTAGATATTTTCCGTGAAGATGTGGGTGAGTTTTTCTGGGTGTATGTTGTACCCTAGTGCGGAGTAGTTCAACTCCAAACTTCTCAACCTTTAATATGCATTTGAATCTTTTTGAAGTGCAGATTCTGATTTAGTAGGTCTGGAATGGGAATAGAAACTCTGCATTTCCAACAAGTTCCAAGATGATGCCAAAGTTGTTGGCCAATGGACCACTTTGGGGATTTATGAGATATTAATAACTGTTTACTTTCCAGGAAGTATCTAAGTACATCCCAGTTGCCATCTATCAGCGAGCTTGTAGTTTCCTCATAGACACCATAAATGGAATTGGCTTGCTGTACTCTTTAATGCTGAATGGACCACTTATCACAGTATACCCTCTCCAGTCACCTGAGTATACCATAACAATGTTTTTAAGAGATAAAATAGAATTTTTTTTACAGAGCCTTAAAGTTGCTATAAAACACATCTTGATTTTCATGTATAGCTAAAAGTATATGTGAGTTTTGGCCAGGTACTGGTGCTGAGCTGTCACTGAGCACATATAGTACTGGGGTGAGAGGTTATGATGATGATCGCTAAGTGAACAAAATGCTTTGTTCTTTGTCTTATATTTTTTCTCTTAATTCATTAGTAAAATTTTGTTGATTTGTGTGTGTATGTGTTTTGTTTTGTTTTTTTAAAAAAGTAATTCATGTACTTGGTAAAATAAATTTAAACTTTGAAAAAGGAAGTCAATCTCCAGCCATTTACAAGATCGAGTTATATAAGATTGTAGCTCTCAGCTTGTTTGAGTTTCTTGCTCTCTTGGTGGCTTTGAGGAAGCAAATAGTCATGCTAGAGAAAGCCACAGGACAAAAATCTACAAGCAGCCTCTACGAGCTGAGGGTGACCTCCATGACAACCAGTGAAAGTAATGTCCTGAGTCCTATAACCACAAGGAAGTGAATTCTGCCCACAACCCTGTGAATTCAAAAATAGATGCTTCTCCGTTCAAATCTTGCCTGCCACCTGATTGTAGCTTTGTAGAGAACACAACTCAGCCATATGTTGCTGTATAACACTGTTAATTTCCAATCTTGGAAATTATTCAACATGGTCATATATCCATGTACTCTTAATTTTTAAGGCTGTCTTGTATTTCAGTGATTGAGGTCCCCAAATTTTATTTAACCAGTCCCTATTTAATGGATTTTTAGTTTGTTTTCCTGTACCTTCAAAAGATCCCAATCGTCACCAGGAAATATACGAAAAATGTAAAAGTGGCTTTAAATGTGTAGGGGCAATAAATTATTTTTTACCAAACTTCTGCTTTAGTTTCTGCTCACCAGTCCTTTTTGTCTTTGTATGATTTCTTCCAGCTGAAGTTTTAATTAGGGCTACTAACCATTTTGGTTAAGAACTGAGGGGTTTTCTAGAGTGCAGGACTCTCAGTGCTAAAACCAGAACAGTCCCTGGCGGGGGGCGGCGGCCGGGAAGGGACAGTTGATTACCCTGTAACCCCTCTAGAAGTTCAAATAAAAGGGAAAGGAACCAGTCCCAACAATTGCAGATGACTTCTTCTAATCTCAGCCAACAGCAAAGGAAGAATGGTCCCCATGTCTGGCTCTGCTTGGCAGCCCAGCCTGCTCATCTCAGTTTGAGATTCCCTCTGAGGCCTCTGCTAAAAGTTAGTATGCCAGTGTCTTTATCTAATGTAAAATGAAAAGAGGACTTTGGATTTTTAGAACAATAATCTACCTCTTTTTTATCAGAGGGATAAACCACTGAACCTAAAAAAATAGTTATCCACATAGGGCTTGGATTATTGCCTCATGAAACAGCAGGGTTCTTCAATTATCACCTAAATAAAGCTGCCATCAAGCTGGAACAAATAGGCCAGGCAGAGAGAGTCTCTGAAAAACAAGAGACTGCACATTTTAAGGCCTTCAGAAACGTGCTGCAGAGTGGTGGCCCATGGTGGTATTTGGAGTCAGACCAGCTAGAGACCTTGAACAGATTACCTCATGCCCCTCGACCTCAGTTTTCTCATCTGCAGAGCCTAGTACATAGTAGGTTTAAATCTAGGTCTTACTCCACACCCCCCTTCCCCCACCACAGGAGAGAAAATTGGGTCATGCTGGTTGGGCAGAGGTGGATGAGCATGCCAGGAGGGCCAGGCAGCACATTCTAACTTGCTGTTACCCAGGATATTAGGTGCACTTGGAAATAGGCACTGAGAGGAGCCTCGAGCATGCGGCCCTGCTTCCTGCACTCAGAAAGGCGAAGTACTAAGTTTACTGAGCACGTGTTTGCTATGTCCAGAGACAGAGACATGGCAAATCTGCTCAGTGGCACATTGGAGTGTTTCACAAGGAATAATTGTTAGGAGATGCTTTCTCGTGCCCAGTGGAAACATTTCCTGCTTTAACTTTACTACTTCATGTTTTGTTGTTGACATTCAAAGCTATCATCCACTTTAGGAGGTAAAAATAACCCACTTTCAT
This sequence comes from Pteropus medius, assembly GCF_902729225.1. NCBI lineage: Eukaryota > Metazoa > Chordata > Mammalia > Chiroptera > Pteropodidae > Pteropus > Pteropus medius. Next base: position 8,627,616 of record NW_024340848.1, on the reverse strand, counting down.
ATACTGGAAGACTTTAAATTAAAGGACCTTTTAGTCTTCTGTTTCTTGGACTCAAAAAACTCAGTTCACATACCATTTCCTCAGGAACAGCAAATGTATTGGCGTGGCAGCTTTGGGCCCTCCAACCACAGCTGTCATTGTGCAGTCACGGTGTTCAGAGACTGGAGAAAGCTGTTACCTGCGCTTGCCAGTTCAGTTGTCAGGCTAAGTGGAATAAAAAGCAGCCCCAGGCAATGAGCACCCTCTTTTCACTCATGATACTTCTAATAGGGATGCCTATGTGTTTGCTATTTTTATTTGTGAGTGTCCTGTCTGCAGAAGGGCATTTAAAAACAAAACAAAACAAAAAACCAAACACATCTGTTGCAGAAGAAAACAAAATTATCAGTCAAGAGTAATGAAAGTTCCTAATGATTACAGGTCACTTAAGATTTTTAGAATCAACAAAAACTTAGAGTCTCATCTGTTTCTCCCCAGCGTTGTTATCAAAAAGACAGCTGTGGTTAAACGCTGAGCAAGGGAAGGAGAAAGAGAATTTGAGAGGAGCAGCAGGTGAAGAGCCCTTTGTTGGGGGCGGGGTCAAACAGCAAAAGTGGGCGGTGGCCTATTCTGATTCCTTCTCTACATTTTGTCCTCTTAGCTCTCTGATTCCCCACTTCCACCCTCTGGACTGAGATCTTTTAGAGATGGGCTTTTTGACCTTGCAAACCTGTAATTTACATAGCCATCTTAGAAAAAAGCTAGGGCTGCATCCCTGAAAATGTCTTTTAAGGTTTTTGCAGGAATCACTTTGGTCTCCTTGGTTACATTAACCCATCCAGATGATGTGAGCATCTTTCATAGGTCCTTGCTGAGAGGGAGCAGTTGAGAACTTCAAGCTTCAGGCAGGAGGGTAGACTATTCACTTTCAATAGCGACAGCAGTAAAAAAGACAAATTTATGTAGAGCTAGACTCTTACATCTAACCAATTGATTACTAGATACCTTGACTTAGCAATATATCTTCCAGTTTTTCCTATATCAGTAAGTGAAGGTTGGAACTGAAAGTCAAAACAGGGTGGAATCTTTTTTGTTTTCTCTTTTCCCATTATTACCCATATATAATCCATGAGAAGGTTTTGACTGCTTTTCCTCCAGAACACATCCTGAATCAATCTGCTTCTCACCATTGCTAATGCTTCCACCTGAATGCAAGTCACCATCTACTTCTCTAGAATATTCCATCAGCTTTTCATTTTCCCTGCTTCCATGCAGGTATTGTCTTTATTTTACAAATGAAGAAACTAAAGTTTAAAGGGGTCAAACAACTTTATATGTTTATACAAAAAGATTTCTGAGTGCCTACTTCATGCGGCTAGATGCATACCTAAGTGTATGATAAATAAATGGCAGTGCCTATTTTATACGACTTAAAGCCCTCTTCTCGGTCTCATATACCTTATTGTTAGCAGGAATATTTCAGGACATTCCCTCAAGTGCAAGAGACACATACATAGAATATAATCCCAGTACCTTGTGTATAAATATTCTGATATGTAAATATATCACATGCTTCCTACAAGAAAAAACAGACTAACAGCCTGAAGGCTTCGGGAAGGTTTCTCGAGGGAGTCAAACTGATCCATGGAACTTTTTCTCAAGGAGCCTGATCTCTTTTTCTTTACCAGTGTGGCTTCCTTCACTTGAAATGACTTGTAGTCCACATGCCTGGCTAACAACTACTCAATTTTGCAAAAGAGTCACCTTATCTGGGAAGTCCTCCTTGGTCTCTCCATGTCAACAAAAATTCTCTTCCTTCATGCTACGTAGTTGTCTGGGTTCATTTTTATCATGATACTTATTACACCATATTGCAATTCGAGGTTTATACCTGCAAGTAACATTGTCAAATGTTTTCAAAAATATTAGGTATTTTTGATATATCTAGACGTAGATACTTGAAAAATCTATTGGGGTGTCGGTCACTGAACCGATGTGGAAAACAAATACAGTTGCCTTCCTTAGGCTTTTCCAATGAATCAGCTAAGACTCATTTCCTTTCTTAGCTAAATGGTGGTAGGGTAGTGGTGGCGATACTTCCTGGGGCAAAACATTAATCTGAAACAATTTTTCCCTTTCATACAGGAAGTGGAGACCCTGTAATTGTGTTGCTGAAAACTGAGCCATCCTAGCCCTCAAGGGAAGTGGGAAATAGGTGTTCTGTATATATATATTATTCTAAACGACTTGGGTTTTAGTTATAAAGGCTGTTGGGGCTCTTCATTTAGCATTCTCCATCTAGAATGCACCTATACAAACAAAGTTGGATTGACAGATGCTTGCTGCAGCAAACAAGACTGAATACCACAAGGAACCATGGACCAGCTCAGTAAAAGAGGGTTAAAAGGGCTTTATTATAAAATTTGGGTTCTGTAAGACGATTTCGGGGGAAAGTTCAAGGAAGCAGAGATATACTCTGAATAGGGCACGGTCAGAAAGCATGAGTAATTCTATGATCAGACATCTTAATGAATTTTATCTAGAAACAGAAAAAAAATGGAGTGAGGTTAAAGCTTTAGCTGGTAAAGAAGAGGTAGTCACTCAAGTTTGCCAGGAGAAGGGGATGTTTGACTATTTTTGTGGCTTGCACAGTAATCTTGTTTTTGTCTGTGTTCTGACAGGATCACAAACTGGTCTTTTTAAAATTTTACTTCATCGTTGTCCCTGAAGGTCACAGTCTGTGAGATGGAGTGTGCTCAACCAGAGAATATTGAGGCCTAGCAATGAGCGCCAGACAAGCTATTGGCATCAGGGACTACTTGTTCTTTTTATCCTGGGCCCTTTATGTGACATGGATAGGAAGACAAGTGCATTAATATTGGATGATAAAGGAGAGAATATGGAGAGACCAAAGTGAGGAGAGATTGAAAACTTGCACCCTAGGTGAAAAAGTGGTTTATATTTGGGGCCACTGCCTGAACAGTGCCCATTGAGTGGTTCCGGAGCCTTAAGTTTCCAGAACTCTTAAGTCAGTCCTCTCCACCTATCCACCCAGTCATCAGCTGACTAGATAGTAGAACCAGTTGGCACTTCAAGGGGGCAACAGGCTACCAATGCCACTGGCCTTTGGTCCACCCCCGTCTCTGAAGTCAGATCGCATGGATGTGAATGCTGACTCCAGCACTCACTTCCTAGCTTTGCCCATCTAGGCTATTTTCTCATCTTACAATAGTGTATGCTTTGTAGGATACACTACAAATTGAATGCATCTATATGAGTATTGAATGCATCTATATGTTTAAAGTTCCTAGATCGTTGCTTGTCATATTGCTATATGTGTTACCCCTCAACCCACCCCTGCCCCACACACACACACACACTCTCTCAGAATTCCTAGGACACCTGCAGGATAGAAAGCAGGGACCCCTCCCCACATCTGAACTTTGAGTTAGATAAATCCACTTTGAGCCCTGGGGTGGGTTGTGGTAGTGGGCAGGTCCGTTAGGTGGTAGTTGTAGAACATGAGGGAGCAGAGTCTGGCATGAAGAGTCTGAACTGGTCCTTCTAATCCCACAGACCCTATGTGGGGCTGCCCCTCAGGCAGAGATCATAGGGCCACGTGCAGATTAACACACTCTTGAGCACTGTGGGCCAGAACTATTTTTCCCAGCTTCGTCTTTCAAATGTGCAGTCACACACATAATAGATCTCAATAAAGCCTATAAAACTACTACAATTTCCCCCATTTTAAGAGGGCTGGCTTCTAATTATAGGGAGGGGTTGCACACAGTAAGTATTTGATGCCGTAAATCACGAGGATGGTCTTCACATACAGCAGCTCCTTGCTTACGAGGTTTTAACGTCTTCTTTCTAACGTCTTCTTTCGTCACAATAGGATATGCTATTTACTCTGCCAGAGCTTTGACTTCTGCCCTTCTATTGGCCATAAAAGTAATTGCCAATGTCTGCATACAATGACAAATCAGTCAAGGCAAATATTACACCCAGGAAGAACAAATCCACCTGAGCTCCTTTCGATCCCTTATCACAAGGTTATTTGGATGTGTCAGTATAAGAGGATTTGGTTTTTTCCTTATCAGTGCGAATCTTACAAGCAAGCAGAGCAAATAGGCCAACGCATAGTTTGATTTGTGGGGTACAGAGAAGGGCTTCTGTCCAACTTGCCATCCTTCACAAAACCTATCTCCTCCATTGATCTATAGACTGATTTCAAATGCCATCCTATGGAGGTATTTGCATCTCAAGTTATGGAGAAAGTTTAAGTTGAAGGAATGCATCTCTGGCTGTATAATTCAGCATCAGTTAGTTTGTAGTGGAGGTACTTGCTTTAGCATGGCAGGTCGAGGTTCAAGGATATCGGGCTACAATTTGCTATGCATATGAAAATGGGTTAGGGCCCACTCAAATCTAATGATTTAGATCATTCCTTTTAAATGATATGTCCCACTGTGGCCACTACATTCTGCTTCGGTTCAGTCCCTTGCATATGATTCTACATCATGAGCAAAAAGCTGCCAACATGAATCATGAGGAAAAGAATTTAATTAGCACCTTGATAAAAAGTCAGAAATTCTAACATCCCGCTACCTAAGAACCTATGCTAGTTCCTAGGAGCAAAAGCCCCTAGAATATCCAGGGGCTTGGAGATGGCTTTCCTTGGGCTGTGTTCTAAGGAAGGCCCATGCTCAGACTTTGAAAAAAGAAACCATAGACCAAGGTCACTAGTAATCACAGCTCAAACATCATGGAAACAAAAGAATGCAACAAGATAATGACTTGAAAGGAGGGAGTTGAGGAGACATGACTCAAGGTCAAAAGATTCTATCTTGTCATGAAGTCTGAAATAGACTTTAAAATGCTTCATCTTAGTGTGAACTTAGGAATGTGTTAGTAAAGTACAGCTTTAAATCTAGGTGCGATTAATTGCTTTTCTCAAGAGTACACAGTCTGTGGGAGGTCAGCTGACATTATATTGGAAAATGACACATTTTAGAAGCAGCTACAAGTATTTCTGGTAGCCAAATCTCAACCAACCCACACGGTGTTTGTGTACTGAAAGTCAGAAATGGGTTTTTATTGGTGAAAAATATTTATGTATTGACTAGAGTGTTAGAAATGGGATCTTGCTGGTAAAATTCAAGGTTTCCAAGATATGTAGATGAGCTAAAATATTTTAGAGATATCCCTTATTCCCCTTGTCCCCCACATCTTACATGGCCAGGGTATAAAACGTAGCAAGGTCTGTAGTCTCTTTGTGTAGGCATAGTACCTCTGATCCCCAAATGGTCCTTGATCCAGCCATCAATTAGAAGGATTTCTGGATGTCTGACTCTAAGTTTAGGCCCCAGAATATGATCTCTGCAATGTTGTTGTGTTTGCCTCAAGAGAACCTTTCATGCAAAGTAAGGCCAGAAGACTTAAAAGGACTGAAAGCCAGAACTTCATTGAGTTTATTGAATATTTTGTGCAAATTATGTTAGCTTGCTTGCTTAATTTTGATTTCATAAATGCCTTGCACATGGAGTAGCATTTATGACATACTTTTCTTATGACTGGCAGCGAGGTTCTGGATGAGTAGCTACTCCTTACTGACCGCAGTCATTTTTGGTAGCCACTATTCTCTACCAAACAAACAAAAAGACACACACACACAAAACAGAGTTGTACATGATTATTTTTTTCACTCATTCAAGATGTAGTTTGAAATCATTTCTAGAAGAATAATTATATTATGTGATATGTAAATATTTTTCTAAATATAAGGATCGGTGGAAATATATCTCTAGTGATGTCAGATGAGGGATAACAGGGTTGGGTAAGAATAAGCTTTGAGTACTGGAAGTGGAGATGGCATTGAAATCAAAAAAGAGCACTGAACAGCCAGAAAAACAGATTTTTGCTTTGGCTCTGCCACCAAACAGTTATCTGTGGTTGGGTTTTCCTCTTGGACTTCATTATTCTCAGCTAGAAAATAAGGAAGATGAAGAGTAAAACCTGGAAGCGTCCTTCAGGTCCTCAGCTTCTATGGCTCTCATTTCCAGGAGCCCCAGAGGGCGGAAGCAGGCAGACCTCCCATGATTTTTGATAAGCAAGCAAGAATGAAATTTTTTCCCAACAGGTGAAACCCCTGCCTGAAATTCAGCTAACTGAAGCTGCAGGTCCATGAACAATCTTCTTTTACAATGCAGTGTTATTGGAGGAGAGTGGGAAATTTCAAATACTCAAAATGTAGTGGGAATGAATTTAATTTGCTTTCTTTTTGCTAATTGTTATCAATTCACAAATCAAAACTTTGATAGTTTTCTCCAAGGGAAAGGGGAGGTGAGAAGAAAGAAGTGAGAGGTCATTTTGATTCAAGGTACAGAACTGAGGATAGGATGGAGGAAGGGGGTGTGTGCTGAGGAGTATATGTGAGTTTGGGTGGTGGTTAGTCAAAGCCTGGACATCTACACTTCTCAGGGTGTCTGGGGAGTGAAAAGGGGAAACTGGGAAAAGAGCGACAACAAAGGCACATATGATTGCTTAGCAAATTTGCTTAAGGGTCACCTTTTCTCCCGTGGGCCAAGTGCCATTACAAAAGCCACTGATGCACCTTAGAATTTGAGAACAGGAAACACTATCCCGAAGGGAAGATGGCTCTTCTGTTTTCAAATTCCCCAACCCTCCAGCTATCTGCCACCTTTCCTCCAAAAGCTGCTGCTCTTTCCTTCTTTATCCTTTGCTTTATGAACTGACTCAAAGGGAAGGCTCAGGTTGGGCCACAGCCAGTTAATGGGAGTGTGTGCAGAGCCACTTTTGGTTGAGATCAGCATCCCCTGTCTGCAGTTCAAAGGGAGCCCTTATGTCTCATCTGGGCACCCCTAACTTAAGCTGACATGATGTCAACCTTCCAGTGGTGACATGCAAAATAACAAACACACTTCACAAATCTTGCTCAGAGAGCATGGGGCTGATGCTGCCTCAGAAGCCCAAGTCATTGGAGAATCTTACAGTCCAGTGAGGGCAGAAACTTATCTTAGTAATCATCCGGCATGCTGCCTCCCTCTTTTTGCTGTAAATAACTTCCAGTAGCTTTTTTAAAAAGGGAGCATGGGTTGCTTTTACGCTACCTACTCACGCTTTATTCATCTCTCGGTGAATATAGAAGGTGATACTCCATTATCTGCCAGCTTGTAATGGTAGTGTCAAGAAGTCTAAAGTCATTTTGATTCCTTACATTTTGTTTTTTGTCCCTGGAGCATTTTGGATTATTTAATTACACTGTGGTATTTTAAAATTTGACAAAGATTCCTTGATAGTGGTGTCCTTGATATTTTATAATTTGACAAAGATTCCTTGGTAGTGGTGTCTTAGAAGAAAAAACGTCTGTATTTTCTCTGTTCTCCCATTCTAGAATGCATTTTTATTTGGATGCTTTATGTGCTAAGTTTATCATCTAATTCTTTTATATTTTTCCAACTTTGTTTTGTTGTGGTTGTTCTATTTGGTGTTTTGCAAAGAGTACATTTTCAATAATTTTTATTGTTACATTTTTATTCTCCTCAATTTAGACTTTATTCCTCACTTTTCTATGCCTTTTTCTTTCCAATAGTATCACCTCAGTCAAAAGATTCTCCAGGATACAGAAATAAACCAAACAGATAAAACCTACAAGACTAAAAAGTGTCTTAAAATTCTTGAAATAAATGTGAAATTCTTCAATTTCAATATTCTCCTTGTGGCCACATGGGTTGAGATATTCTTGTGGCTCTAGTGGCCCACATTCAAGGTTTTATCATGCCTCTAAAATTTTTGTTCAACCAGAAGTCTCAGGAAAGAACCGAGTTGTCACTGAATCCTTAAGTGTAAGGAGTGTGTAATCATTGTGGCCAAATCAGTGGATAAAACATGAACTAGTAGCTCCTTCAAAATATTGATTCAGGTTATGGAAAAATCAGTGTTCCAGAGGGGGGAAGGTGTGGAGTCACGGCTCTCTTGCTCAGGTCCAGGATGATGAGGCAGGATGCTTTACTTTCACCAACTCCAGAGGATCAGAAAGGCCACTTGGGATTCTCATTGCAACTGGCAATGAGAAACTTTCTTACTGGCAGCTCAAACTTAAAGTTTAATTGTACCCATATCCGTGTATACCTATGTACTCTGTTGAGATTGATTTTCACAAGGAAATATATCTTTTCTTCTGGTTTTTGTTTTCCTTTCAGGTTTTAAGATCTGAAATTCAGTAACTGTAGAGCTGACAGTGCTAAAGCTTTTTCAGCCATGGGCAGTTTCCCACACGAAAGATATATCCCAAATTGACATTTATCTCCAGTTCTAGAGTTGGGGAGTGGTCAGCAGAATGTAAATAACTCCCTGCCAGAATAAAAAGGGCTTCTAGAGTCAAGGAGACCAGGAGAAAGCAAGGACAGAGGTTGGCATGTTGTCTGAGAATTATGGAGTTTCAAATATGTGTCTTTTTGTCTCTATAGATGCAATAGCAAAAGAAAAAGTGTTGGAATAGTCCTATTCTGAGTATGAGGACCCTTTCTGTATTATCAGTCTGTGCACTGGGAAATCTGATTTCAGCAGGCAAATTATGTAGGAGGTGGCATGAAAACTCCTTCTCATCCATTTCTCAACTTCACTCCAGAGATACAAACATTAATTCCACCAAGACCAAATAATTTCATCAGGATAATAATACAGATCTCATAACTATGTTATTACACTTCTGGGTATTTATTCTAAGGAAATAGCTAGGAAATAGAATATATTTCACCTGTTCTCTGCAGCAAAATTATTTGTAATTGCAGGATCATTGGGCACAATCTTCATATCACACAAGGGGAATAGTATGTAAACTATGCTATTTCCTTGATAGATCATTAACAATAATAATTATTAAAGCCATGTACCAGGAAGCAAAGAGATTTAGTGTTAAACATTAGTGAGAAAACAAGAACACAAAATATCACCTGTATTATGACTACAAATTTTAAAATGTGTTTATATGGACGGGGATGAGAAAAAAAAAAGAAAAATATTTACCAACACTTGCTGGTGGAAGTTAGTTGACTTTCTTTTTTTTTTTTGTCCTACTGTGGCAAGCTTGGTGTCTAATTCTGGAAGACATGATCTGCAGAGAAGCCATTGAGAACCCCTGGTCTTTGACAACACTTCTTTGGTGTGTTCTGTGGCACACTAGTTAGGTCTAGGATGTTACATTCCATGAAAACAACACAAAACAAAACAAATCAGCAAAAAGAAGATATTTGGCTAAATGAAGGTTAAATCTGTTTGCTCTCCAAAATGTCACCATAGGGATCCTAGAGCCTTCAATATGCAGATATACGACTTGAATCTCCCAGAAAAGAAATAAATCTGCAGCCTTTTCAAGACACATCAGGCTACAGAATCATCCCACCAACACACACACACACACACACACACACACACACACACACACACACACACACAGGAGCATGCTGTATGACCCAAGTCCTATTGAACAAGCTGTGGGTAATTTATGGTTCTAACTCCTGCAGTCACTTCGCTTTGCCAGAACTAAGCAAACACTTCCCCAGTGTTCATAATGCAATGTGGTAGCTGAGACATTTCTTTTCATCTTTCAAGGTCTCACTAAAGTGTTGCATCCTCTGTGAAAACCTTCCCAACCCCTCCAGGCAGAACTAATCCTTACTTCTACTTTGTTCCCATTCTACTTTGCCTTTTGTCATAGCACATTGTATTCTTTGGCAATTATTTGTGGCTGTGCTTCAGCCGAAAAAGAGATTTTTCAGTCTTTGCTGTGCTTAGGAATCAACCTTAACACAATACAGATGCCCAGGCACTGCCCCCAGAGATTCAATTTCATTTGAGACCTTGACAAGGTCTGATTGAGGACCATGGAAAGAAAGCGCTAGCTCCTTAAGGTCAGATGTGAGTTTTATTTATCTTATTACTAGTGTCTGTCACTAGTGGACAGGCACAAACTTTTGCTGAATTAATGTACCATGGTGAGAAAAAAAAAATGCTCGCTTAAAAACTGGTTCTCTAATTCCTCTTGGTGAAATAACATGTTTTAGTTAGCTAGATTCCTTCCTTTACCATTTTGGTTATAGAAAGACGGCTTCTAAAACATCCACAAGATGAGGGGAGAAAGAACGCAAAAGGTTAGCAATATGTGGGAGACCATGAACAGTGCGTAGTAGTCCTTTGGTGTGAACCAATATGTCTGATGTTCAGTATGATTTTCTTTTTTTTTCTTCAATGCTATACCTTACTGTGGCTCCCAAACATTAAGGAATTGGTACTCTAGTATAATTCCCTAAAGTTCAGCTGGTCAGGTCTTGGGCCATGCTGGCCCTCAAGTTATTGCCCACAAGGAAGATGAATCAGAGCCTGGATTAGGGAGAGGCAAGCAAGGTACTCAGGCACCAAAAACAAAACAAAACAAAACAAAACAAAACAAAACAAAACAAAACAAATAAACAACAAAAAAGAAAACGAAAAACCCTCAGTAATTGAGATAAATATTTTAATGCAATATTTTTAAAAATTGAGATGAATGCAAATAAAATCTATGATCAACAAAAGTATAATCATTTTAAACAAAGACAGGATTACTCACAGTAGTGTGTATAACCATATTAAGAGCCTGAAGTGAAAGGAAAATCCAGTAATACCGATCTTGTCCTTATTTAAAACTTTGGTATCACATTAATCGTGGATTTTTGCATTAATTTTGACTGTTTAATATTGCACTAAATAATATTTATCAAAAACATGATTTATCTTTATCTCTGTAAAGTTTGGGGTCCCCTCCAATTTTATGCCTGAAGCAAGTATTTCACTTGCTTTGCCCTAGTCTCAGCCCAGAGATGGACCTTAGATTCTTTTCTGGAACTGGTCTTCCAGCTTTGCAGAGGATGCTGTGTTTCAGAACACACAACACCCAGTTAAATGCCAAGAAAGAAGTTAATCAGCAAAGTCCTCTGATATAGGATAAACTAACACAGAATTTCTTACAGAAGAGAAAGATCCTTTTCTAATAGTGGAAGGCTTCAGACTGATCTGGAATAGGATCCCTATTGATACGGACTGCATGCAACCCCAATCTGGGGATTGTCTTGGGAGTGGCAGAAATAGAGAAAGAGAATATTGAAACACGGCAAGAATACGCCAAGGATCTGCTCCAACAGTGGTCCATCTCTGAGACTATAAAGCAAGGAGCTCCTATACTCCTATACTCCTATACTGAATCAATGCCGTGGGCACAGAACTTCAAATGCCTCAGTGCAATGAGACATTTGCCCTATAACCCACAGATATTTGTAGGAATGAAATATAACCAGGATTTGTAGGTGTAAATCTTGACTACATGACCAAAAGTAAGATGGAAAACCACTGACGTACACTCATATCAGATAGATTGTTGCAAAGGGAAGAACAGAAGGGCTGTCAAATATAAGAGGGGCACAAAGGATTTCTGGGACTATTTTATTCTGAAACTCTTTGGAATAAAACAAACTGGGGTGGCATAAGAGATTTATAAGAATTCTTGAAGTATTCTTGCCAGTGAAGTTAAATTAGAATGAGGGAGTTTGAGAGGATAGAACTGGCTGCAGAGACCCTGTAGGAAAAATATAATGGCAGCAGATTATGTTCCTGACACTGAGGAGAGAGGTGCTATGCCAGTCTTGACCTCCAGTCAAGGCACTGTCCACTTCCTGCTAGAGCTATGAGGCCGATAAGTATGATAGCTGCAACTCACTGGGCAATCCTCTCCTCCTTGGGAACCCAGAGTCTGTATGGAGGAGAAAAAAACTCAGGAAAATGGGCCAGGGTTATCCAGGGCTTGAGGACTCAGCGTGATCACAGAGCTGGCTGGTTAGGGCTCTGGGGTCTGAGAGAGCATGCAGAGCTCTGAAGGAGGAATGCTGGCCAGACATAGCACCCCAGAGTACGAACGAATTGTCCTGCTCTCAATGGGGCGTGAAGAGTGTCTTGGAGAGAGAGCCAGCCACGTTCTGTGTGAGGAGTGCTCTTAGCTCCCAACCCTGCTGCCAAATGAAAGTTGAACACCCAACCTTCCCTTATAGAAAAGCTGCTGGAAACTCCCATTTAATATGAAACTAGGACCTCTAAGAAAGAAAGAGAAAATAAAAGCTGCAATAGAAGAGATCTCGTTTGGGCAGTGTAAGAAATTCACTTTATAGTTATACTTAAATGCACTGCTCATGGTCTACAAAATATGAATGACGCACATACTTTGTTTGATGTGTGTAAACCATTTTCTCTTGGGATCAATGTGAATAATTATTCAATTTCCCCAAATAAATGATGTGTTTCTTTCTTTCATCTCCACATGTCACTTGGGGGAAAATTTTAAAGGGTAGATGCCCTTGCAGGGGCTGCAAAGATTTTGCTGAGAGAATGTTACAGAAAAATAAAAACCAAATAATGATTGTGAGTATATCAGCTTGTGGCAAAATTCTCTTCTACTGAAATGAGCAATTTTATTTTTGGTTTGTATCAAGATAATCTGATGGGTAATTTTGGTCAGAGTGAGTGAGCATGGTCTGGATAGTCAGGGCAAACCAGAGGGACCTACTTTGCTCTGCCTTGTAAAGTGGGAGGTGATGTGAGTTCCAGGAAGTCACCGTGATGGATGGCATACCTCGCTGGAGAATGGAGATAAAAGGAGATGCTATAGGGAAGGTTGAAAACAGGGTGAGTGTCACTGGGGCTTGGGCAGAGAAATCTACCAGGCAGAAACTCACTCTGGAATAGGGCTCTGTTTAAAGTTATGTGCTGCACTTTGCTTTGCTGTCATCTATAGCCTCACCCTCCCTCACTCCACCACCGAATTCGTCAGTAAAAAACTCTCTAAACACAAGTGGCTTTTGCAAATGGTGTTTTGAGGGAAAAGCAAAACAAAACTAAAGAGGGTTAGTATTCTGTACTTGGGTTGATAGTGGGGTGAAAGTGAAGTGAAATAAATAGTCAGAGGATGGGAGCTTCAGGGGAAACAGAATGAAACTGAAAGAAAACAGGGAAGCAAAAAGAGATGAGAGAAAACAAAAGCCCTTAAAACTCTTTGGCTTTTGGCCGGTGGGGGATAGAGAAATGGAAAATGAGGTTCCTTCCTGATGTGAGTGTGACGCTCCAGCCATCTCATTTCACTATTACAGTAAAAGGTGACCCCATAGGGCTTGCTGAGGTGACGACTTCCAGGTGACTGAATTGAGAGCTTAAATTCCATCACATGTCACATAATGGTATAATAGAGTTTCTTTTCCTAGAATAATAATGCAATTGACAAAAGGCTTTTACATGAGTAAAGAGAACACAATTTTTGAATATTTAATGCAAAATTGCCATAAAATAAAATGATCATTAAATATGTAAATGCTTTTTACACATGCTTATTACTTCAATAACTCATCTCTTGTATAATATGATCTCTGTGCCCTAATTTGCCGCTTGGTCATGGACTCCACAAATCAAAATCTGGGACAGGTTCTCACAAAGAAGCAAGTCGATAAAATGCCCACACAAAAAAAACCTCCTTTCACAGCTAATAGGAGGTCTCTCCATTTGGCCTTGCTGCCCTTGATCAGAGGAGGAAAGAGGAAGATCGACCCAGAGAATCATGCCAGGTGGTAAAGGGCCGTTTGGGCCAAAGAAAACCCCAAAAATGTCCGGTCTCGAGTAGAGAGCAGTGGTTCCCATCGTCTCTAGTGTAGTACTAAGCAAAAGATTAAGACATTTTTTGAATTTTTCCTTTGTTCATCACAAGTGAGCCAATTTTCTACTGTCTTATGAGGGCTGCTTAGGTAGTGGGAAGCATTTTTTCACTTTCATCAAAGGAACCAAGGCCTGCTAATCAAAGTGTGGACCCTCAGCCCTTGTATCACCCAGAACATGTTAGAAATACAGAGTCCCAGACCTCACCCAGAGTTACTGAATCAGAATCTATATTTTAACAGATTTCCCAGGTGGACGTATACACGTCTGTGGTGGTTTTATAACAGCATCAATTTGGATAAGTTGGAATTACACTTCTCCCGTAGGACCATAAATCACAGTTGGCCAAAGTGACATTTGCATGAGATCGACAAGGCGGAAATGGCCCAACAGCCGTTGCTCTGCGAGCCTCCTCCTTGTTGCACCTTGATGCACCAATGCCCACTGCTGGGTTCCAGCTTTTCCTCCCTCTCTCCTGCTCCACACCCAGCTTTTTCCTGTCAGCTTCTAATCAAAAGAACTACAAGTCCACCTCCAGACATGAAGGCAACAGCCTTCCACAGACCTCACCAGCATCTTTTCTTCTTCCCAGTGGCTTCCAACATTTCCCTGAAAGCTCCAACTTGTCCACGTATGCCAAAGCTTCAGGAAGTTTCCTTAGTGTCTTTTCTCTGATTCTCTAAGTCCGCTTACTGGATCTTACTTCCCAGCTCATCCCACAATTGTAATAGTTCCAATTCCTACAATAAACCCCTTACTCCATAATACTCACAGTGGTTCTGCTTTTCCGATCTAACCCTTACTAATGAGATATTAAAGTTTTGGAAGTACTGGTCTAGGTTGCATACATGGTTAATCAGAAACATTACAAGTTATTCAATTTCAGCAAGCCCACTAGTCCCATCCCTTGGCGGGCTTATCTGAATGAAGTAAGCTGTGCTGTAGGGAGCTTTGGAGGTTTTGTAATCTTTAATGAGTGCCCCCTTTCTTATACTATTAGAACTAACTGAACAGCCTGGGAAGCCTACTTAAGTCCCTTCGGCTTGGTTACATGTTTTAGCTTAGAAGTGGAAGGTAAAGATGACTGTTCTCACTTTGGACACCTTTATCCCAATCTTTAACAGTTTTCCTGGTTCATTTTTGAATGATCAGCTGTGAACATTGTGAGTTCTGTGTTGACAAGTTCTCTTTCATTTGTAAGCAATACAAACCAACTCAAAACCAGCCTAAGGTGATTAAAAGTACTGTTTTTCATTACTTAACTGAAAAAAAAATTGGGGGGTTGGGGGAGGAGTCAACTGAGTTGTAGGCTTTATTCAATCCAGGGACTTACGTGATATCATGAGGACTGAGTTTCTTCCCATCCTTCTGTTCTGTATTCTGTGTTGGCCTCCTCGTTTTTGGCAGGATTTCTTTCAATGGCTCCTAGAGACAGTTCACAGCTCTAAATTCAGTAGAACAAAAAGAATACTTTATTTCTGGTCACTCAGGCAAAAATTCTTGGATTAGCCTGATGGGACCTGATGACTGACTTGTATCACCTGCTTATCCATGACTGAACCACTTGGCAAGGAAGAGGGATGCTCTCATGGTCCAGGCCTAAGTCACAGGCCTAGGTCCACCCTAGCAGCTTCAGTTGGAATAGTCTCTGCCTGAAGTAGCCTGCGGTCCTGGGGACTGAGCCGGAGTATGGCAGAGGTGGTTTTTCTGGGAAGAATAGGGAATAGCTGTAGGCAGACACAAATGACCACCGCCGCCATAACCGCTGCCTCCCTAACAAAACCAATGGATGACCACTTCAGGTTCCTACTAGAATACACTTTGAATTTTTCTGTACTAGGTTTCTAGAAAATAAATATAATAGGGCATCATGTTTTCTAAATTTTAAATTTATATGTTTAGTTTTGACATTTTAGAAAGTGCAAGAAAGCGTGAAGAGAAAAAAATTACATTAATTTCATCATCAAGAGAAAATCATTTTAATCATGTATTGTGTAAATGTTTGTCCAAGTAATTTACTAAAGAACGTTTTTCACTTAAATATACTTCTACACTGTGATTTTCAACATCGTGTAGTTTTCTGCTATATGTATGATACAATCAGTCCCATATTGATAGACCTCTTTATTGTTTCTAAATCATGAAAATTGTGTTTAAAATACTTAGACATAAATCTTTGGGGACATCTATAATAATTTCCATAGGATAAATGCTAAGCAGAAAACTTGCTGGTTTAAAAGGCATGAATATTTTCCAAATTTCCAACATTTTGTCACCCATAAATGCCGTATCAATTTGTTTCTATCAGATGTGCATTTTGCTGCTTCCTCAACAATGATTATTAAAAGCGTATTTTATGCTTGTCAATTTAATAGGCAAATATAATATTGTCGTTTCCCCTTGTATTACTTTGCAAAGTTAACACACTTGTTTTATGGACGTTAGTGCTTTTATATCTTTTTTGTGAATTGCCTCTTCAGGTCACTTGCCCATTTTAAACACCGGAGTTTTTATCTTTTCCTGATTTTTTTGGCACTTTGTATACTAGGGGCATTAATTCTTTATATGTTAGAAATATTTTTCCCAGTTAGACATGTACTTTTTAATTGTTTTCTTATGGAAATTCAGATGTTTCCTTTTTTTTTGTAGACAAAATAATATTTTCATTTATATAATGTGCCTTTAGTAACATTCTTAAAAATGTCTCTTCACTCCAATAAAGAGATAAAACAGAGGAAAAAATGAAAATTCCAGAGTCTTTTTCAGGTATTCTGTGCTATTCAATATTTAGTTACTTGCCGATATGAATTCTACCAAACATGCTGCTGTCCTTCCTTCCGATGTTCTTACCCAAGAAAGTGAAAGTTGTTATGAGCCATTTCGGACATAAAATAATGTAATTTCATACTGTTCCTCATATGAATTTGAGTTTCTTTCCATTTAGATCATTCATCTCCAGTGATATGTATGTCTGGTCTAGTCCTAGAAATACATTGTTTAATAACTACTGCTTGGTAGTATATTTTATTTCCTGCAAGTGCGAGTTGACTCTTATTAATTTGGTTATGTAAAATTTGACTACTATTTTATCATTTTTTTGGATACACTGTAGGATAATTTTGTCAAGTTAAAAAAGTCCTTCTGAGGTTTTTACTGGAATTGCTTTAAATTTATTAATTAACTTGGGGGAAAAGATTTTGTCCCATATAGTAGAATTTTATATTTCTTTCTTTTTTTCTCAAAGAGCATCATCTCAAACTGAATGTGTTCTATGCCCCATGAAACCAGGACATCCCTTCCTCTGATATTTGGAAACCTCAGGCCTGAGGCTGACAGCAGTGACTCATCTTTCTTCTTCCTGGCGGACCCAGTGATCCTTCTGACATTGCCGAGGCTTTCTAGTGAGGACCAAGTAGCTCTCTGTAAAACTCTTAGCAGCCAAATGAGATCTGACCTTGGAACTCCAGCATTGCCATGAGAAAGAGAGTAACTAATCGGTCCCTCCCAAGGTCTTTGCTCTTAAAGGAAAGAAGACAGTTTACAGACACTCAGCCTAAAGCATGCTCCTCAAGGAAAACTGGCCAGAACGCACAGTGGCAGAACTGGTCATTTTCCTCTACCTCAGAGCAAATTCTTTCAGAGCAGCAGGAAATGAAATGGTATTCACACTATCAATTACCCCAGCTGTTTACTTAATGAACTCAGCTGTAGAGACAGACATTTTCAAGACCAAAAGAATATAATAAGCCCATGGTACCCTGCAGTAACAAGCACCTTGGCAAATTCAAGGTCTGAATTCATGCGATTACAATCTAGCTGCCAGGAAGATGTCATCCTATTATTGACTTATAATGCCATGTTATTTATTGAGATAATTATGCTTTTCTACCCCTCAGGAACCCAGACTCAGAGAAAGTAAGCAATTTGTTCTTATTTATTCAGCATGTGAGCAAATTTCAAATTATAATAGATCTTTTTAAGATCTATTATACTGCACAGGGCATGCTGCAGGCTTAGGTCTCTACCCTCAAAGTTACAGGGGCTTAGATGGCATTGTGTTAGTCAGCGGGAAGTTGGTTTTTCTAAGTTCAGTAAAACAAATTTCTGTTTTGTCAGAGCAATTTTGCCTGGAACTCTCACTCATGGCCCCCAAATGTTAGCATCTTGTGCCCACTCTCCAAACTTCTTAAATTGGAAATTTTAAATACCATTGCATGTATTCCATTTAACTCTACAAAGGAGTTATTATTGAAGATGAGGAAACAGAAGTTCAGAGTAGTTAAATGACTTCTTTGGTGGACACAAGTTAATAATTTTCTTTTTATTGAACATAATTCACTTATTTTCTTATCTAATTTCCTACCAGGCTCCCAAGACCTTGAAATCAAACCTCTTCCAGTTAGATCTCAAATACCCCAGGCTCTGATATAGGTCCTGATATAGAATAGGAGTTTTAAAATTGCCTGTTGAACAGTGGGAACATATTTGGCCAAAAGTCAGTAAAATGCTAGGATCCAATCTCAGTTCTAATAATTAATTTAGCCTTGTGAACTTGGGTCTATCACTTTTCTCTAACCTTCATTTTCCTCATCTCTAAAGGGGTTATAATACCAAATAATACAAAACTTCTCTTTCTCAGAGGTTTTTTTGAAAAGATTAAGTGATATTTAGTATAGGACAGGGTTTTGAAATAAATGAAGGGTTTTGAAATTATGAAGTATAGATACAATGAAATTCATCTTATTAAATACTTATTAATAGCGCTTGACCAAATTAAAAGAAATTGTCATCAATCCTTGTTCTCATCCCTCTTAACTTGCAGATCAGAGTTGTTTTCATAATATCAGTGTTTACCGAGTCTATGCCAGTGGGCCCTTCTTTCTGATCAGCTGATCTCTAGGCTAGGGGCCCTTTTGAGTAGTATAGTAGAAAGATCTCAGAATAGAGAATCAAAATATGCAGGCTTAATTCTCATTTTGCAAACAAGTATGCCCTAATGTGTGGTCAAGTTATTTAAACCCTGGACTTTAATTTTATTTTCTTTATTATGAAAAAATGATGGCGATAGTGTTGGTGATGGTATATATATATATATAGGGAGGAAGAACGCCTGGGAGGGGTTTGACTAGATTATCTTTAAACTCCACTGCAGCTTTATTATTCTGTGATTCCATGTGTACCTTTGAGATCTCACCATTATGGTCAAACTAGAGTTTAGAGAGTGGTGTGAATGGATGGGGTAATCAGAGTTTGAGGTGTAGGTATAAGCACACAGATTTACTGATAATGAGAATCAAGAATATCATCATCTCCCCTTCTGCTGTTAAAAGAACGCATTTTACATATGACAGTTGTGAATAAATCCTGCCACAATCTTGGACCTACTTCCACTGTGGTTGGAGTTAGTCAGACTGCAAATCCATCACTAAGTATCTTCTAATCGAAAGGTTTGCTCCCCAAGGAGCCATTGGAGCTGGGGCAGCCAGGCCCTCCTGTCAGGGCCTGGGTTGTTGACTTCTTTAGTTGGGGGAAGATTCTTATGGAGATTTGTCACAGCCATCTGCTGGGACTATGTGAGGCCAAATTGTCAGCCCCTGCTACTTTTATCCTGCTCTGACAGGTTACTCCAGTTCTTTTTCCTCCTGGAGGTGTCCCAGCTCTAATCTCCCCCATTTTCCTAATGAATATTGCCCAGAAGTTACAATCCTCTTGCAATATCTCTGAGAAATTTATCACCTTTTTTGGCAGGCTTTGAACTTAGTTGCTTACTCGGATGATGGGATCAAAAATAAAACTGGCTTACTTAGCAGTGGGAATAATACAAATTTCATAAAAATCAAAGTCCCATTTTTTCCATTGTATTTCACATAAGTTTCATGCTATTCACGAGTTGCCATATTTTACCTTAAGAAATTGATGCTTTGTGTGGAAAAATCTATATATTTGCAAGGTTTTCAATGGAAGCTTTTCCTCCATCAGTCCAGTGACTGCACTTCCTCAGTACTGGTTAGTCACAGATCCTGCTGAGGTCTGATTCATATTCATGGAAAGAGAAAACAAGCCTCTTAAGACATCCTTGAATTTAAGGGTGAAGAAAAATGCCTTGAGGAGACATTTCAGCTTCAGAGTATAGTACAGCTCAGAGCCACCAAATCTGTGAGAAAGGTGATGATGAAAGACAAAAACATTTTTTAGTCATGGATTTTATAAGCTAAACCCTAGGGATTAGTTCTTGGTGGTGGAAGAATGTGAGAGGCATATGAGCAAACAGTCCGCTGAATAATTTTAATGACCTTTCTTATGAATAAAATAGTTTTATTACACTGTGTCTTTGCTAAGGACTAGGGCCTAGGAAAAGGCAAGCAGGGTAGAAAAAGATAGTTAGCTTCGACTTCAGTGGTGGAAAATATATTTTCAAAATAATCTCACTGGGCTGTGGTGTACCACTGGAAAGACTATTAAAATAAACAAAAACAACACTGTATATTATGAGATCCAAACTCAACTGGGGTCTCAGTACTGCCTGGCAACCTTATATTTCCTTATAGACTGCTGTCTTCCATTGTCTAGAGTGGTTATTTCAAGTCTTCCTCACTTATCTTCAAGCACCCCACCTTGCCTCCCCCACAAACTCCCCAAAGATGACATTGGGTCCAAGTCCATAGCAAAAGTAACAACCACCAGGTTGTTACTTTTTTTTTTACCACATGCAAACTTACAATTGCTGTTGCCTTATTTGTCAGCAAGGGCTCCTGTAACAAAGGAGCCCTTTGTTAGCCTACAAACTAGATGGCTTAAACAGAAAATTATTGTCTCACAGTGCTAGAGGCCAGAAGTTCAAGATCCAGAATTGGTTCCTTCTGAAGGTATTAGTGAAGGATGTGCTCCAGGCTTCTATTCTAACGTGTGGTGGTTGGCTGGCAATCCTTGATGGCTTCTGCTGTTTCACCTTGAGTTCTACCTTTATCTTCACATGGTGTTCTCCCTGTACCTGTGTACCTATGTCAAAATTTCTCTTTTTTATAAGGACTCCAGACATATTGGATTAGGGGCTCACTCAGCTCTAATATGACCTCATCTTAACTAATTGTATCCACAGGGACCTATTTTCAAATCATGCCACATTTTGAAGTACTGGGGATCAGGACTTCAGCATATGGATTTTGGGAAAACACAATTCAACCCATACAGGTACCTACCTCTGCCCCATGAATGATCTTTTCAGAAGTACTGTTCTTCTTCGATGCGACTCCTCCCTCCACAGATGTTTCAGAGAACAACCATTCCTGCTTCCTTAGAAGCACTGCTCAGTCAAGCACCACCTCTTCAATAGCTACAATTGCTTCTTCTATACCAACTCCTTATAAACAAGTTCACTAGTCTCGCATCTCAAAAAACAACTGCAACAACAAAAGCTTTCCATGGAAGTCATGTCCCACTTTAGCTTTGGTCCTATACTCTCTTTTTCTTCATAGACTACATCAGTTCTCTGTACCTGTTGTCTCCTATTCATACAACTCACTATAGTCTGGCTTCCTCCCTCACCAATTCTCTGAAACTGCTCTTGCTAAGAATAGTGGATGACTTCCTTTTTGCTAGATGCAATGGCCTCAACAGACTTCATCTCACCTGATTCTTCATCATGGCTTAACATCAGTGACCTATCCTAACTTCTGGAAGTGTTCATGTGTCTCAGCTTCCACAACATCCCATTCTTCTGATACCGTGTTGTCTTGGTTTTCTTTCTACCTCAATGGCTGCTACATTAGTCTCCTTGGTTGGCTAGTCTTTTTTTTGTCAGTCCCTTAAAAGATAGGCATTTCTCAGAGCCCCATCCTCAATCCTCGATGAAGCCTTCTATGATTTCTTCTACCCCCAAAGCTCCAAATGATCATCTGTATGCTATGACTTTCAAATATCATTTCAAGCTAGAATGGCTCTCCTGATCTCTAGACATATATATATATATATATATATATATATATATATATATATATATATATATATATATATATAATACACATATACACACATATATATAATTATCTTTGGATGTCTTCAGGTAGATATCCACAGCCATCTCAAACTCTGTTCCAACTAAATTCATCAAGGATAATACAAATCTATTTCTCCATCTGTACTCAATATCTCGATCAATAGTACTGCAAAATTACCCACTGCATGTCTTGGATTTTTCTTCACTCTTCAGTCTTCCAAACACCATATCCAACCACATCTATTCTTTAGATTCTCTCTTGTTATCTTTTGGCACTCTCTAATTCTGCTTCTGGCAGCAGCTTATTTCAGACTGTTAGCATCATTCTCCCAACTACTGCAGCAGCCTACTAATAGGTCTCCTTGCCTCTGATCTTGCAGTATTCTGATCCATTCTCCACATCACAGCCAGAGTGACCTTTCAAAGTATAATACCACTCTCCTGCTAAAAGAGATTTTCAACGGTTCCCCTTGCTCTACAATTAAAATGCAAACATTTTAGCATGGAGTTTCACAACCTGCCCTGTACTTGACTCCTCGGTATCATTGCTTGATATTCTAATGGAGAGCTCCAACTATTCTGAAATACTTGTAGATTCCCAGTGCATTGTGATTTGTCTCACCCTACAGCCTTTAGGCACGTCACTGCTACCTGCTACCGCATCACACATCAACTCTTCACTCCTTTCTCTCAGCACTATGAACCAGTCACCTGGGAAACTCACCTCTGAAACTGGCATAAGGAGTCCTCCCAAATTGTCTCATACCACTAGCTTTCCAAACTTTTATTGCACTATATATTATATAATACATGCATATTAATATAGTTCTTTACGACTAGGACAGTATAATTTGTGGATTGGAAATAGCCTATCTCTGAGCACACATCATAGGACCTGTCATATATTTGTTAGATAAAAGTTTGTTATATGAAAAGAATTGATCAGGCCTTCAGACACCTTTTCAAAACAACCATATTTGACTTAGATAGGAAATCAGAGGCAGTATACTAATCATTTTGAAACTAAATATTCTCAAACACTGGTGAGACTAGAAGAAAGATTAAGTTCTCCAAAATCTTAAGTACATGAGAACATGTTTTGTTGATAGTTTTTAAAATACCACCTAGGTGTTTGTAATAAATAATCATGGTCACATTTGAAAGAAAATATAAACCCCTATCCATTTGTACACTGATTAAAAAAATAGTTCTCCTGCTGTTCCAGGTATGCAAAAGCATGACTGAACAGACTTATGGGCTCTTTGTGTAATGAAAATTAGAACAATGGCAGATTTATACTGCTAGGAGAAGCACATTAAAGGCTGCTTCTGAAAAAAAAAAGGGGGTGGTGCATAGATAATGGAGGCTCTGTTCATCTCTCTGACGACCAAATCAAAGTTGTGACGGAAACACGGAGCAAGCAGCAAGGAAAAATCGCTTGATATCTGGAGGAACAAGTCATACAACTAGGGAGAAGTCCAAGAAAGCGCTCTGCAATGGCAGAATTTAGGATGGGGCGAGGACGCAGGGCTGCCCATCCTGAGCGGCTGAGTGAGACGGAGGCTGCAGCAGCAGCAGACACCTCTTAAAGGGGCTGTGTCCGTGAGCGGATTTTCATGGCGATGGACCTGTTCACTCTGAGCACCAGTGCCAATTTGGCTGTGCACAGGGCGTACCAGGGACTTACTGGGACATCTTGTCGGAGTGAGGCTTAGGTGAGACTTGCTCTGTACAGAAGTGCTGGTGGTATTCATTGTTACCTGTTGAGCCCAGTGAGCAGACACAGCACCATTATTGCTATGAGGCCATAGACTAAATAACAGAGGTCACTCCTCCCAGAGGATTCCTTGAAACTCTGCCTACCCTAACTCAGGCCTCACCCAAGCCACATCCTGGTATAGCCTCAGCAAGTCAAGTGCTCTTTGCTCAGCAGCACCTAGACTCACACTGGAGGCAGCTGGCCTTGGTTTCTAGTGTGGCCTTTTGAGGCAACTATAAGCAAAGAATCTGTGGATTGTTTGCTGAATCTAGTGTGGCCCCGGAAGGGTAGAGACTTGGGCTAAGTTTGGCCTGCAGCTGAACCCCTCTGAGGACTGTGTCACTGGACAACTACTTCACAAATCCACACTAATAAGACCAGGAGACTTAGGAACTTTGCTTAGCACATAGAAACAGACATGGAAAGGCAGCCAAAATGGGAAGACAAAGAAGCAAAAACCATAGGAAAGAACAGAACAGAGATCCAGATATAATGGAGTCAAGTAATCTAACAGATGTAGAGTTCAAAACACTGGTTATAAAGATGCTCAATGAACTTTTTGGAAGTGTAGATAAATTTAGTGAGAATTTCCACAAATTGATAAAAAACATAAAAATGGAAGTGTAAATTTTAAAAGGTAACCAATCTGAAATGAAGAACATATTATCTGAGATGAGAAGTACATTAAATGGAATAAACAAAGGAATAAACAAAGTGAATAAAGAAGAGGATCAAATGCCCTATCTAGAGGACAGGAAAGCCAATCAGAACACTCAGTCAAAATGGCAAGATAAAAGATGCCAAGACTATAAAAATAATTTAAGGAGGATATGGGACACTATTAAGGCTCCAAATATTCATCTGATTGGTTTAACTGAAGAAAATCAAGATGTTGAACAGCTATTTGAAGAAATAATGTGGTGAAGGAAATGAACATAAAACCCCAGGAAGCTCAGAGAATTCCCAAATTCAGGATCCAAAGAGGCCCACACCAAGACACGTCATAATTAAAATGCCAAAGGTTAAATACAAAGAAAGAATATTAAAAGCAACAAGAGAAAAACAAATAATTACTTAAAAGGGAAAACCCATAAGACTGGCAGCTGATTTCTCAAAAGAAACTATGCAGGACAGAAGGGCTTGGCAAAAAATATTCAACGGCATGAAGACCCAGGATCTACATCCAAGAATAATTTATCCAGCAAAGCTATCATTTAGAGTTGAAGGACAGATAAAGAGCTTCCCAGACGAAAATAAGCTAAAGGAATTTATCACCATCAAGCCAGTATTACAGGAAGTGTTGGAGGGACTTCTTTAAGAAGAAAAAACATGTATCAAAAACAGGAATAAAGAATGGTAACAACTACATTCCTATCAATGAATACTTTAAATAGAAAAGAATTAAGAGTTCCAACCAAAAGATAGAGTGGCTGAAAGGATAAGAAAATAAGACCCCCACATATGAAAAGGAAGAGGATGGAAAAAGATATTGCTTTGATGGACCTAGAAGGTATTTAAGTTAGACAGAGAAAGATAAACACTATATGATTTCACTTATATGCGGAATCTAAGGAATAAAAATAACAAACTAATCAAAAACAGACTAACAAATAGAGTGGACAATTTGGTGTCACAGAGGAGGGAGTTTGGAGGCTGGGAGAATGGGGTGGGCTAAAGAAGGAGTACGGGGATGGGGAGCATGGCATAGGGAATGCAGTTAGCATTATGTTGGCTAGGTTGAGGTGAGGAGGGAGGGTGCAATTGGGGGATTGTTTTGTGAACTATATAGATGTCTAACCAATGTACTGTATATCTGAAACTAAAGAAAATCACTAGTCTGCCATCCCTGAAAGAAAAAAAAAACAAAACTGCTTCTGCACTTTCTCCAACGGAAACTTTTAGACTCTCTCAGAGGATTTTAGCCTAGCATGAAGAGTATGGCCTTCTAATTCTTCTACTTCTGATATTACAAGGTAATACCGAGGCCTAATTGATGGGGGGAGAAATGATTGTTTAGGTCTATAACCTAATAATCAAGAATTCTTTTAAGTCTGCCATTAGAATATACCCCAGATCTCATTCTTTTCAATTACCTCTTCTGCTACTCCTTTGAGTCTAATCACCATCATATCTTGCTTAGTTTATTTTAAAGGCTTCCTAACATTTGCCCTTGCATCTTTATTTTGTATTCTTAATACAATAGCTAAGGGTACTCTGCTAAAAAAGAAATAGAAACATTTCACTTCTTTGTATAATTCAGAATAAAAAACAAAATGCTTATAAATGAATTTCAGGATCTTATAAGACCAGCCTCCCCCACCTCCAGCTACAACCACTCTGATCTCTTCTGCTGCTGCTTCTCCTCCACTCTTTCTACTCCATATTAGCCTCCACAAAAAATCCGTAAGGACATAAGACCTGAAGAACACAATTGACTAATTTGACCTAATTTGTAGAATACTCTACCTAACAGCAGCAGAATAAACAATTTTTTTCCAAGTGCACATGGAACAATCACCAAGTTAGGTTAAATACAGGTCCATTGGAAATTTAAAAGATCCAAATTATATAAAATTTTACCTGACCACAATAGAATTAAATTAAAAACCAACAGCTGAAAAAACGTGGAAATTTATAAAACATGTGGACACTTAAAAAAGTACATCTAAATAATCCATACATCCAAGAAAAAAATCACATAAAGAATTAGAAATTATTTTGAACTGAGTAGAAATGAAAACATCACACCCAATTGTTTTGGAGTGAAGCTAAAGCAGTGTTTAGAGAGAAATTTATAGCACTAAACACTAATATTAGAAAGAAAAAAAGGTCTCAAATCATGACCTATGTTTCCACACTAAATTCTTTAAAAGAAAAAAGAAAGGAGTAAATTACAATTCAGCAAGCAGAAAAAAAAAATAATACAAAGAGAAACAAATAAAATAGAAGCCAACTTAAAATATCAATGAAACCAAAAGCTGCATCTTGGGTAAGATATAAAAAAATGATAAACCTCTAGTCAGATTGATCAGGGAAAAAAAAGTGAAAAAACACACAGACATTACCAATATCAGGAATTAGAGTAGGGGAATCACTACTAAATAAAATACATTTATTAGAAAGATAATTTGGAAATAATACGAATAATTTTATGGCAATAAATCTGGCAACTTACATGAAATGAACATTCTTTTGAAAGTCACTAAGTATTGAAGTTCATTCAAAAAGGCAACCTAAATAGGTTTGTGTCTATCAGAGAAATTGAATTCATAGGTAACCTTCCTACAAAGAAAACTATAGGACCGGTTGGCTTCATTGGTGAATTCTATTAAGCATATCATGAGGAAACAATATCAATTCTACAGAAACTTCTCAGAAAATTGAAGAGAGAGAGGATACATTCAAACTCATTCTATGAGGCCAGTATTATACTGTAAAACCTGAAAAAGTCATTATAACAAAACTATAGACCAAAATTTCTCCTGAACACAGATAAAAATTTTGCAAATAAAATTTCGGCACATTATATTCAACAATATAGAAAAGCATAATGCATAATGACCTAGTTGATTTTATCCTAGAAATGAAAGTTTCATTCAATATTTGAAAACCAATGCAATTAACCACATTAATAAAGTCAAATCAAATAATCAGCTCAACAAATACAGAACAGTATTTGATAAAATTCAACACCCATTAATTTTTTAAAAAATTCTCAGAAAACTAAGAAGAGAGGAAATTTCCTCCATATTATAAAGGAGACCTACAAAAACCATACAGCTAACATCATTGTGTAAAGCCAATATAAATCTAACCTAGGGCATAGAAATTCCATTCCTAGATTTTTACTCACAAGAAATAAGTTGCAAAAATTCTTTGTATATTCTTGATATGAGTCCTTTATAGTATTGCAACTATCTTCTCTCATTCTGAAGCTTGCATTCCCTCTCTTAATATGACTTTTAATATGACTTTCGATCAATAGAAATTCATTTTAAAGTAGTGCTATTTAATCATTCTTTTGTAGTTAGTGTTTTTTATGTCCCGATGAAAACATATCTCCGCAAAATGATATACTAGAAAAAACTGGAAACGACCCAAATGTCTATCAACAATTTACTGATAAATGAATTGTGGCATTTTTATACAACTACTACTAAACAATAATAATGAAATGCTGATACATGCAACATAATTTAATTCTCTTAACCATACTGAGTCAAAGAAATCAGGTACAAAAGAATTCATGCTGCATGATTCTATTTATATGAAGTTCTAAAACAGCCTCAACTAATCTATGCTTCTAGTAATCAGAAGTATAGCAGAGACTGAGATGAATTAACTAGAAATGGCATAAAGAAGCTTTCAGGGGTGATGAAAATATTTTAGACTTAGATTGAAGTAGTGGTTACACAGTTACATGCATTTGTCAAAACTTATGAAATTACATTTAAAATCTGTACATTTTTTATTGTATACCTCTATACAATAGTAATTTTGTATAATTTAAAAAATATTTTTAAGAACTCCTTTTCTCCATCTATGAGGACATGCAGTAATAGGATCAAGAACTTGAATCCATGGCATTAAAGGAAGGAACATGGTGCATGTGAATCAGTCTCATAGAAATGAGATAGATGAGTATCTCCTCCAGCTATTTTGGGCATGTGAACATCTTCCTCCTGTACTTATGAGGAAATGCACACAGTAGTGAAGATTACCCATTACTGACCATGGCAAACATTGATCTTTTTTTTTTTAAGTTTCTAGAGGTTTTATACTTTTTATCCAAGAAAGAAGTGTTTGCTGCTGGGCAGATGTTTGCCCAGCTGAGGATCTGATGAGAAATCAAGTGTCAAGCACTAGTTAGATGAGATATATATATTCTGCAGCCATACAGCAAACGGATATAGGTAAATGACTACCTCGCTCTCCCAGGGGAAAGGGGAGAGCTATCCCTGAAGTAAAACAGAGCCAGGTAGGATTTAGTGCTCCTTGCAGCATGACAGGTACATGGTTCTGCAGTTAGCCTTACATGTGTCTGGCAAACAAGAGTACTGGTCAGTTTTCAACAGTTCTCTGGAGGCTAATGCACTGGCTTTCAGCAAGATTTGACACAGCACAGAACAAGGTGCTGTGTTATTAACTACTCAAGAATTATAAATAGGTTTATGGTAGAACAGACCCGATTTGGAAACTACATAAAATGGAATGATCTGTAACACATTAAAAACAGAATTAAGAAAAGATTGCCTTTGTCTACAGCCTTTGTCCTAAAGGTCAGACTTAGTGAAACCAGTCTGCAGGGTTTTATGCTGCTTCGATGCAAAAACATTTTCTGAGGCTTCTCCCCTGCCTACGCTATTTTTCTTACTCTTGCAGAAGTCCAGCAGTGTATTTGCATCCAATGTCTTAGACACTCAAGGAAGACAAGCCCCAAACAATGGCCATTTTTTTTTTCAGGTATAAGAACTATCACCATATGCTGTACATAAGAAAAGCAATATGATGTAAATAGTATTTCTATAAAGAAATATTGTGAACCAACAATATAATACAAATAGCCTAGAGAAACTGGGCAAAGAACACACAATTTACAGAAGAAAAAATGCAAATCACTAATGTACATGAAATAGATCCATATGTCAATAGTGAGCAATTTAAAGCAAAGATGAGGTTTTTGTGTCTCAGATTAGTGATAATTTGGAAAATATTTGTAAGTGTATAGTAAGACTTGAACTCTTATGAACTGTTAATGGAACTATAACTGGCATAACCTTTTGGGGAAGCGATTAGGCAATAAAATTCTAAGTGACTTAAAATGTTTCATACCCTTTGAATTAGTCATTATCTTTCCATGACATGATCCAAAGGAAATAATCACACGTGTAGACAAAGGTTTATGTATAGAGATGCTTACCATAGTTAGCAAAACTGGGAAACCCCTTAAAGGTCTAATAAAAGAGCAATGGTTAAACAATGTATACTATATTGTGGAATATAATAAACCCATTATATATAATGTTCATGAATATTATGAGAAACTATTCAAGATATAATGTTAAATGCAAAATAAGGTAAATAGGCAAAGCTATGAATAGATATTTCACAAAAGAAGAAGCCTCAGAGGTATACTATTCTATGAAAAGATGTTGACACCTCATAGGAATTAGAAAAATATAGATCCAAATAAAAATGAGATACTGATTTATAGGCATTAAATAACAAAACTTAGAAAAGCATATGATACAAAGTATTGCTAAGGATTTGGGAAGGGTAACTGTAAAGCAATGTGGTGGTACTAAAAAATGTTTGCTCTGTGAGGACTCACCACCCAAAGTTCCACTTACTGGACATATATCATAGAGACATTCTTACATAGGTCCTTACAGGAACATGTAAGAGAAATTTGTCATAATATTAACTATGGCAGCAAGAAGTTACAGTAACCTAAATGTTCAACATTGGGGAAAGAATAAGCAAAATGTAGTAAATACATCCTACAAAATAACAAAATAACATTTGAAAAAGTGTTGAGTGAAAAAAGGAAGGTCAGAATGAGATTTTAGTACAAGTGAATATTGAAGAATACATATGAAACAATGCAACATAGTTTTCAAGAACAGGTGCATATATTGAAATCAGTAGTAAAGTACCTTTATCAGAAAGGAGCAATAAAATAATTATTATTATAACTAGTGTTTATAATAATAATAGAAATGGGTTTTGCCTAGATTGACGTTTAGTGATGAAATGTTCTGTAACCAAAAGGCATGATACATTCATGCTCTGTAGCTGAGATTTTAAAAGGAAAAGAGCTGACATTAAACTCATATACAATAGTCTAAACTATGTATTAAATATGCAAAAAACACTAGAAGTAAAGAAAAACATTAAAATGTTAAAATTATAATCTTTGAATGATGATTTGTTAATTACTTTCTCTGTATTTGTAGCTAGATGCCAAGCTCTAGCCTGGAGTATATCCAACTGTTGGGATCTGTAGACATTTGAATGTAGTGGGATGGGGTAGGGTGGTATAGCATGAGTGAACCAGTTAAGATTTGATTTGGATCAGTGTTCTTATGGAAGAAGCCTAGAGCTCAGGCACCGAAGGGGCAGCAAATGTCCATGCTTTGGTCATGAATCTTTGGCCAAGTCAGAAGACAAGGAGTTTTTTCTAGTGTGCTAGTGTCCCATCTGGCTGGAGGTGGATGTTGGTGTGCTCTCCACATTTCTGCATGAAACCTCTCAGAGCTTTAGTTGCACTGAGGGTACTTTGGTGACTAGAGAACTCCAGAGCTCCAGTTCCTTAGCAAGGGGATTCTGAGTAGTCAGTCATGCAAAGAAGAGCCCAAGGTCCCATCGTTCTGCTTTATAGGCAGCGGGCATGATTGAGAGTGGCCAGATTTGGAAGGGGAATGAGTCAAAAGCCACAGCTGATGGGCCACATTAAATTTGTGAGCATGAATCCAGGTCCCCTATCCCTTGGATTTCTAATACATTCTAGAAATAAGGTGGAGGGGCAATTATAATTGTACAGAGATTTGAGAACGTGTATTAGGAAGTAGGAGAAAGAACCTGTGAAATGTGAGTTATTACTATTATTAGGCTTTCAGATTGCATGAGCTGGAGAAATCTGTTATATACTTCTTCTACTTTCTGAGAGTTCTATATGTAAAGAAAATGTATTACTTTATAATTACTTTAACCTTATGATAATTTTGGAAAAAAGTCTCAAATATAAAAGAAAAAAAAAAACAAACAGAGGCAAGGTATTTCCAAGGAAAATCCTGATAACAAATTTTCTCGTTCTAGACTTATACTGTCTGCTCTTTCCTAGGAGGCTGGGAAGGAGCGAAGGAAAATGCTACCCTGTTTTCAAACAGCTCACAGTCTTGTTCTGGAAGAGTGTCTAAAAGTGGTTATTTTGACATAAGATATTTTAATTCTATAGTTCAAGTTAAATGAATATTTCTAGAGATATAGATGTCACATTTCATGGAAGTCTGTACTCCCACACAGCTACCCTTAACAATTAAAAAGTTATACTGCATGTTCTTTTTCTTCTGCAGCTAGAAAGAAAAAAGTCAGATTTGTTACGGAATAACCATGTTTTAAGGGGCATCTTCTTTTTGTCCAGCTTCTTGAGTCCCATGGTAACTATTTCACAGTCTTTACCCCACAGGTCTTCCACCCTCTTTCTTTCCCCTACTCAATCACAGTGCCAAGGCCAGACTTTGGTAATACTGATTGTCTCTGGTACTTTGCCTCCCTTTTTCTGCCTCTTTTTCATTTCCCTGGTCTTCCTCTTCTCCTTCTCCAAACAGAGTACCCAGTCCTCTCCTGCTGCCCCACACCTCCCATTCCGATACCCTTCCTACATGCCCAACTTTCCACCACAGAGCCTTACAATCTAATATTTTCTCCCTTTCAACACTAATATTCCCTCTGAATCATATTTGAATTTTTAAAGCACATATTTTGTTATGACCAATGGATGTTAGGCATACTACATATTTAACTTGTTTATTTTCTGTCTCTCCATACTCTCTTCTATGCTCCAACTGCAG
This sequence comes from Pteropus medius, assembly GCF_902729225.1. NCBI lineage: Eukaryota > Metazoa > Chordata > Mammalia > Chiroptera > Pteropodidae > Pteropus > Pteropus medius. The sequence goes on along the minus strand of NW_024340848.1, from coordinate 8,595,560 downwards.
TGTAAATGCCACAGCATTAGTGATTTTTGTTTCTTAATCTCTGCTATAGTTCCAAGATAGATGCTTAATAAGCATTTGATAAAAGGATACATGGATGGATGGATGGATGGATGGATGGATGGATGGATTTATGGGAAATAATGCAGATTAAAGGAAACTTCCAAGCAGTCCTTAAATAAGACCTGGTAGTGATTGGTCATTCCATTGACTCATTCAACAGCAATTTATACAATACTTTCTAAGCATCAGTCACTGGCAAGGGGAAATTCAGTGCCACACAATTCTTGCCCTAGAGGCACTCACAGTCTAAAAGGGCAGGGATTTAAGAACTTGTATTAAGAAGTAAGGGAAATGAAAGCAAAATAGTGCAAACAATTTTATAATTGGGTAAACATGGAGTAGGAGCACAGAAGAAGGGCACCCAGTTGGGGGGTGGGGGCGATCCATAAAAGCTTCAAATATCTACCTAGGTTAAAGCTGAAAATTGAGAAACAGTTTGGTGGTGTCTCAGAAAGAAAAACATAGAATTACCATATGACTCAGCAATTCTACTCCTTGGTATATACCCAAAAGAACCGAAATCAGGGACTCAAATACTTGTAAGTCAGTATTCATTGCAGCAATATTCACAGTAACCAAAAGGCAGAAACAACCCATGTCCATCAACAGATGACTGGATAGACAAAATATGGAATAAACAACAGTGTGATATTATCCAGCCTTAAAAAGGAGTGAAGTGCTAATACATGCTACAGCATGGATGAACCTTGAAGACATTACCCTAAGTGAAATAAGCCAGGAGCAAAAGGAGAAATATTGTATAATTCCATTTATATGATTCCATTTACCTAGAATTGGCAAATTCATAAGACAATAAGAAGACTAGAGGTCATCAGGGGGTGGGGAGAGAGGAGAGTAGAATTGCTGAATGCTTATTGAGTTTCTGTTTGGGGATGTGAAAAAGTTATAGAAATAGATAGTGACATTGTGAATATAATTAATGCCACTGAATTGTATAATTAAAAATAATTAAAATGGAAAATTTTGTGTTATATATATTTTACCTCAATAAAAAATTTTCTTAAAGTATGTAGATAAAATATGTAGGAAGATATTATAAAGGTATGTCACAGAGTTAATATAAATATTGCCTTATTTTTTTCCTAAATGTTTTAATGTTTGAGGTAAACATTAGCTTTTGTAGTTTGCTGTGATTTCTTTTCTCATTTTGAATAAATTTTCATGTGTAAAAAAAAAAAACCAACCAAACATAGAGCCAATGGGTAGTTGATATAGTTGTTACCCAAAGGATACACTTGAATAGCTAACTGTTTGACCCCCTCCATCTTATTTAATCCTGCAGCATCACTGGGCCATTAGTATAGTATTTGCATTTCCCAGTGAGGAAAGCGAGCCTAGAGGTAAAAGGACTTGCCCTCGAGCTCTTAGCAGAAGGTGCATCTGAAACAGAGGTTTGTGCTTGTGGATGATACCACCTTGTTTGAAAACTGTTACTTTAGATTATAATATTGTTGAAGAAAATAAGTAATGCACACATTTTATAATTCTATTCTAAGCAAATGGATGCCAAAAAATTTTTAAATTTTTAGACTGAAAACAGTGAGCTTTCTGTGGGAAAGAAAAAGCTGCTGTCCTGTCCTGGCTTAGCCACTGACAAGTTATGGAGTACTGAAAAAGCAATTTAGCTGCTTTGGGCCTCGGTGACAGCATCTGTAAATGCCAAGTCCATAATATTTATTGAATGGCCACAAGGCACGAGACCCTGAGTGAGGCTCTGAAGGATATGAAAGCAGCTCAACAGCTTTGCTCTCAGTGAACTCAGGATCTAGTTGAGAAAGCAGGATCTAGTTGAGTAGATCAGGGAGAGCCATGAAAGACAAAAATGGCCAGAGCCAGAGGAGAGAACTATCAATTTTATCTGGGGAAGCAATGCTTGATGAAGTGTGAGAAGGAAATTGATAGGCGTGTAACTGAGTCACCAGCATTTGTTTCCTGGTTGCTCAGAGTGAGGGCTTCCAGAAGCAGTCAGTGAAATCGTTTTTCTGGTTAGCTGGTTGAGTGAACCCTTGCTTTGCTTTCCTTCATTTTCATGGTCTAAGTTGAATGATCTCAAGTGCCTATAGGTGATATATAGGTGCCTATAGGGGTGGGCGAGGTGATGATATATTCTCCATTCATTGCACAGTACAAGGGTGACACACACGCACACACTACAAAAGGTGAAGTGCTTTGCTTTCAATTCTCAGTGGTAGAATGCACTGTACAGAGTCAAAGAAAGGTAGGAGGCTAGCAAGGAGATCCTTATGCACACTCATGTCTGCACATGACCTACTCAGGGCCTCTCTACCCCTACCACCTTGGTGACACCAGCAGCACATGGACCTCCCCTCACTCCATGCATCAGGTAATCTCTGTCTCTCTGTCTCTGTCTCTCTCCCTATCTCCTTCCCTCCCTCCCTCCTTCTTTCTCTCTCTTTCCACCTCCCCACTCTGCCCCTAAAAGCTGATTTCTTTAACTTCTTCCCCCAACTCTTAAAGTCTTGGAAGACAATGACAGGAAATGAGTTCTCAGGAGTAAATTAGGGACACTGAAATGGTGGGCTTCATTCTGTAGCAACTAAGAGGGGAATATAAAACGTTTCTGGATAAATGATGATATGATCATGTCTTTGTTTTGTTTAATCTTCGTGGTTGTTTAGAATGAATGAAAGGGGAGAAAATCTAGGAATAGAATTGTTTCATTTATTCAAAAATTATTTACGAATTGCCTACAACATATGAGGTACTGTGCTAAGTACTGAAATTAGACGGTGAACAAAAGGGACAAAAATTTCTGCCCTCATGGACCTTAAAGGTTACAGGTTAGAGGACTACGATATTGTTGTAGCCTTCAACAGAGTGATGACAGTGAAAATAGATAGAAAATATATTTTGAAAGTGCAATTAACAAGATGTTGACACTTGGAGTATGAGAGAAGGTGGTAATATACTTGAGTATTTTTAACCAAGGTAAGATACAGAAAACAAGGAGAAAGTTTTCTATAGATTTTGGAAAGATATATTGTAGATATACTAAGTATGAATGCTTTATAGGGTATTCCTATGGTGGTGCCCAGAAGGTAGTTGGAAATGTGACTGGAGTTTAGGAGATAGGTGAGAACTACAAATTTGAGACATATCAGAATATAAGTGATAACAAAAGCCATTGGCAGAGATGAGGTTATGCAGACGGAATCAGTAGGTTGAGAAGAGAAGAAAATGAACCTCAGAACTTTGGAGGAAATATACCAGAGTCAAAAGACAAGAAAGTAGTGAAAGACTGAGAAAGACTAATCAAAGGGAAAAGAAGCAGAGGAGATTAATGTTTGGGAATTCAAAAGAGGCAACTGTTTCAGGAAGGAATAAATAAAGTAAGTGGGGGAAGAAGCTCAAGATGACTCAAGAAAAGGTCAATCAGTATGGAAGCCTGGAAAAGAACAGCTTCATTAGAGCAGAAAGGTGCAGTGGGGAACCCAATTTTATAAAAGGAACAAAATAATACAGAGGTGAAGAAGCACTATAAGGTGTTCTCCAACTCTATATTTCTTACCTTGGGTCTAGATACATTAGAAATAGAAGTTTGGGTGTTCTGTGACTTCCTCTGTGTCACTTAATAAAGTTCCTTTTCTAAATTTATCCTATGAATCCCAAGAGACTAAATGTAGGGAGTGCAAAAGAAACAAACTTCTTCCTAAGGCCAAAGAAATGCTTGAGAGAGGTTTTGTTCTCAGTCATAGATGAGTACCTTGGATCCTTTACCCACTGTCCACAGAAAGGATTTAAGAACTGCAGTGACTAAATGCTGCCCAGAACCTTGGGACATGGCATCCTTCTTTAATAGCAAGAAGAGAACGTGGCTTCAGACTAGACAAAATTCCAATGAAGTCTTCTCTGTAGTCAAGACATCTAGAATCTTTTTGACTGTAAGGCTCTTGAATATTTGACAGAAAACAGGGCACCCTTGGCCACTTCAATATCAGTATTTCTGAGGCATCAGAAATCAGTAAATAATCTTCTTTGGATTGGAATAAACTGAGTGAACCTCAGTTGAGAGCTCTTAACTGGACAAGGTCTGCAGATTTAAGGATTAACAACTCAAATTTCCTTCAGTTCACGTGATGACACAGCTCAATGCTCTCACAGAAATGCCCAGTACTCCTCTTTGTTTATTGGAGTTAAATTGCCTCTTCTTCTCTCCCATGGCAGTTTTCAGTGAGTTTTGTGGCCGGCTCACATTAATTTATTTGTTCAAGTCTGCCCCCTTCAGCTTTCCACAGAGGTTACAAAATTAAAAATTGTCAGTAACCATAACTGCCTGACCTTTTCAACTGGAAAAGTTCAGAGACTGGCCCACTGGGGCTAAAAGGTAATTCTGCCAGAAGCAGCTGTGGCCTCAAAGAGTCAATGTAAATATTTCAACAGGTAAATAATCAGTCAGAGAGCTTGGGCCAAAAAACTACAAATGTGGAGTTAGATACAGGATGTCAAAGGTAGAGTAAATTTAAAAGGAAAACTACAGAAGTGACATTTCATAAAACTAAAACATGTCAGAAGAGGAGCTTTGAAGTAGAATAATCTAAGTTCCAATAAATGGCTGTTTTCAAGGGAACTTAAGGGAACAAATGAAAAAAATGTGTGAGGGCCTTCATTCACCCTGGGCTTTGCACTGTAAGTGCTGCATCATCACGTGGTCAAATTTATTATCTAAAAACTACTCAAGAAAAATTTTGTTTTCAGTCTTTAGGAGTTATCAATAGAAAAGAGGACAAGATGTTTTAATGAATGAGGAAAGAAAAATAAAGGCATGATTACATAGGCTGGAAATCCCTGAAAAATCTAGTAACCAAGAGAAAGAAGCAAAATGGAATTTGTGGCTGAAATCTTCATTGTGAAAGTTTTATAAAAATAGGTATACAGAAATAAACACAAACATCCATGGCAAATTGGTTTCTGACAAGGGTGGTGCCAAAACCATTCAATGGAGAAAAAATAGTCTCTTCAACAAATCGTGCTGGGACAACTAAATATCCCCATAGAAAAGAATGAAACTGGAGCCTTACCTCATGTTATAAACAAAGTTAACTCAAAATGGATCAATGACCTAAACAGAAGAGCTCAAACTGTAAAACTCTTAGAATAAAACATAAATGTAACTTATCATGGCCTTGGATTTGGGAATGGATTCTTAGATATAACACCAAGAAAAAAAAAATTAAAAACTTCATCGAAATTAAAAACTTTCACATATCGAAAGAGATTATCAAGAAAGTGAAAGGATAATTCCAGTCATGATGGCATCGTAGGTAAACGCTGTGCTCGTCTCCTCTCACAACCACACTAAAATGACAACACAAACGACAGAATAGCCATCATTGGGAGTCCCCTGAATCTAGCTGAACAGAAGTCCTACAACTGGGGACACATAGAATAGGACACCCCAAGACTGGTAGGTGGGGCGGAGATGTGAAATAGGCTGGTCTCACACCTGTGTGTGGTGTTTGAGAATTGGGAAAAATACCTCGGCTGCAGAGGTCCTCCTGGAAAAGCGAGGGGTCCCGGCCTCACACGAGGCTCCCCAGGCCAGAGTTCCAGTGCAAGGATGAAAAGTCCCCACAACTTCTAGCTGTGAAAATCAGTGGAGACTGTGGCTGACACAGAGGGCTAAAGGAGTTGCAGACTTTCCTCTTTAGGGGCCCACGCATGGACTTACCACTGATGGACTCACTCGCTCTGAGTTCCAGCTCTGGGGCAGCAGCTTGAAAGGCGCCAGAGATACACAGGGAGGAACTGAGTGGTCTGGCTTCAGGACAAGGGCTGGAGGGGCAGCTTTCTCCCAGACAGAAGTGCTGGCAGAGGACATTGTTTCTTTGTTGAGCCCACCCCTGCCTGGCGTGCAGACTCAGGCAGCTGCCATGTAGCTAATGCAGTTTGCCCTGCCCAGGTGATTACCGGATACTCCGCCTCTCCCACAGTGCAGGCCCACACAAGCCACTTCCAGTGGCTTTTCCATATAAATGGCCTGTCTTGGCTCATGCTACGGACTTTCCTAAAATCTCTCAAAGTTCACAAAATCTAAACAAGTAGCATCTGGCCTTGGCATGCCCCATACCTCTTTCTGAGCAGCCCCAAGCCCAGCACTAGTGGCAGCCAGCCTCCGTTTGCAGCTTGGCCTCTTAAGGCACTTCCAAGCCCAGCATGGGTGGCAGCCATCTGCAGATTGCTTGGTGGCTCATGCTGGTGGCCCTGGGCAGGGCACAAGCTGTAGCTGAACTTGGCCTGCAGCAGTGCCCCTCCCAGGGGGCTCCAGCCTACATGCCCGGTGACCAGCTTAAGTCTGAGCTAGAGCATCAACTGGGGTCACATCTGAGGATGACTCACAGGCAGCCACTAGAGCCCTGATAAAGTGTGTCCTGCTCTCTAGGGTCAGCCCCTACACAGCATTTCCTCCACTGGTCATGGCTAGTCCTCACAACCAATCAGCTAAAGGGTCAATCCCTAATATTGATGAGCAAACAGCAACCAAGGTTCAACTTCAAGAGGAGGACACACACGACCCATGCAAGGGACATACTGAATTGTTCATTTAAATTTTTTATTTTATGTGCATTTCACTTAAAAACTTTTTTTTTTTTTTTAATAAAGAGATGTGATTCATAAAATTGAAGAGTCCTGAAGTCTATACAGAACAGCTTGGATTTACTCTTGTAGGAAAAATTCGAGCCTTATAATGTAAAGAAATGAGTTTCCATAGAGCCTGGCCTGAGGAAATCTATGAAGCAGCTTTTGAGACTTTCCCTCCTCTATCCACTCCTCAGAGGCTGTGAGTGGGTTAGGAAAGTCTGTCTCACCTGGGAGCTCACTTGCTTTCTCTACCCACCCTGACGCCCAGAAGGGACCCCCCAGATGGTCCCCAGGCTACAAGCCCGGACTCTCATTTTCATTCCCCCAGTATATCTCGCCTATCTTGCATGGCTTTAACTTGAGACTCCTTAGTAACGACAGATAGTAACAAGCTTATCAAGTAAACCAGTGAATTCATTTTTGCGATAGTAATACACTATTCAAGGGGATTAATCAGACTCCATTTTTAAGGCTCTTTTTTAGGTTTAACTGATACTTGCTCTGGGAAGCCTTGCCAGTACCCCTGGGCAGAATTCCCCCTTCTCTGTGCTAGCTCAGTTTATTCATGCTATTAGCTTTACTGCTCTAGGTTGTCTGTCAAAGCCCAGTGCCTAGAAGAGTGTCTGATATATAAGACATATCAATGTAATATCCCTGCCAGGTTATGTTTCAAACTCAAACTCACTAAAAATGTTCTTGTTCCTCAGCAATATGTGTGTGTATTAGGGGTGGAGGGAGCAGGATATATATGCTTGTGGAAGCTTTTCCATTAACATGAGTGAAATCATCTCACCAGATGACCTCCTGTCAGTGCCTATGGGTATATCCATCTTTCTGCACAGAATTTCTGCCCTTCAAAGAATAAACTTATCATCCGGTTGACTCTTCTTAGGAAAGCCACTATGAAAAAACTTTAATCGAGTTTGCGATATTGATAAAAAAAAAGATAAGTTGAAGCTGGAGTCCCTGGTGGCGGGAGACACAAGGCAGTGGGAACTGCCAGAAAGTGGGTGCATTGTCACTACACAATTTTAAAACAATAGTCAAATCAACATAAAGTCTGCTATTTTATTATCACCACGTAGTTGCAGTTCTAAACTACATCAGTGATAAAACACTCCTACCTTCCAGCGCAAACCAAACCACTGGCTTGAGTATATGACCATGTTTATTCAGCATGTTCCTGAATTGCTCATTGTAAAATATCTTTGAATGTAGAAACAGAATATTAAGATCAGAAGACAGCTTAGCTATCATTTCATAGCATTCCTTTCATTCGACCTGCATTGTCTCTTTCATTAAACACAAATCTAAGTAGCCACTGCTAGAGATCATGCTTACTAAGACATGCCCCTGACCTTGAGAAGCTTATAAGTCAGAGAAAGTGCAGTCCATGACTTTCTCAAGGTCACATCAATGATGACAGGTTGCATCAAAGCAGAATCCATGTATTTTCAAATGACCTTCCTTTCCTAAGGGGTTTGGAGAGTAGAGCCCATGAACCACAGAAATGGCAAGGCCATGAAACACCTTCCAACCTTTGACCAAAACAAAAGTTTAAAATTCCTGGCATTTTCTAAGAAAAATTTTTTCAGAGTTTGCTTTTCCCCCTTAGTATGCTGATATTTCCTGGAACTTTGCAATGACTTCTATCATCTCCTGTCATTTAGTACAAGACTTTTTTCCCAGCAACACAACTGTATTTTGAGGTTTATGCTTCAAAGGTAGTACTTGCAGTTGTCTCCCCAGGTGCTTGAGCTGAAGCAACAACCCCAAATCTACCTCAAATGACTTTTAATTAAATTGAACTCAGTCAGTCATGACGTATGCTTTGTGCTGTTTTCTACAGCTAAAGTCCTACTTATAAACCATTTAGTCATATCGACCCTGGATTTGGAACCTAATCAGAGCTGTGTATTACAGTATGATGGCTCCGAACATTTGCATTGCTTTCATATGTGGCAGGCTAATTAACTATTTGTGAAGGGCCAAAGGCACTTTTCTCACCAGGTTCATTTGTTGAGTCCATCTCAGGATGCATTTTCTCTAAAAATCCCAAACCACTACTACTCCTTGTCATTTCACTTTGCTTAATGGTTGCAGTGTGTGTTGTAATTGAGGAAGGTTACACGGCTGCCTCATACAAGCCAACGCCCATCACTGACTCTAGACGAGCTTTGTGCAGGTCCCAAATCAATGCTCCAAGCTACACTAACCTATAGCCTGCTGGTGGTATCAGTATTCAAAGGTTTAGGCCCGTTTCTCCTCCCTTTTTGGATGGAAGCCAGACTTAAATAAAATAAAGAATAAGAAAAAGAAATCAAATAGAAATTCAACCACCGGAGTCAAGGGCAAGCAAAATTGATTTTAAAGGGCTGGCTTCAAGCCACAGAAACAAAGATATTTGAGATGAAAACTGTGCTTGAAGCTCTTGGTTAAATCTCAGCAACTGCTGAGGGAGAAGGTATAATGGGAAAGTGGGCATAAATGCTTCCTTTTAGCATGCCAATGTACTGAAGACTAAGACAATGACACACTCTTTACATTTTCTGTACTTTGAATTTTCCCCCTAAATGTCCAAAACTAAAAAGGCAAGAAAAAAATTAAAGAAATATGCTGTGAAAGTATAAGATTTAAAATCATCACATTAAAATTAAAGAAAGAATTGCTCTCAGAGTAGTTCTGTCTGAAAGGTAAGCAAGAGACACGAAAATCAGGGCAAAATGAGAGGGTGGTAGAAAGAAAAGCAAAGTTGATATCCTCCAACTCCACATTGTTCTTCTATTATTTGATTTCTCCAAAGTCATATAATTTGCATTGTTTAAGTAGGATGTCCACATATAGACATTATAACCCCACTTACATAATTGACTGCAAGTAATGTAAGATTTACTGACAGGCAACATTGCCTTTTGGTTAGGAGAATGGGTTCTAAAGCCAGAATGCCTGCTTCAAAAGTTGGTCTTGCCACTTACTAGCTGTGTGACTTTGGACAAACTGCTCGACCTCTCCAGGCCTCAGTTTCTTCATTTGTAAAATGGGAAAAATAATAATAGTATCTAAGTCACAGTACATAAAATGAGTGACATACGTAAGATGCATATGGCAGTAATGACACATAATAAGTGGTAAAGTGCTTGCTATTTTTGTTATTAAATATTAGTAATACTTTCAGCTGCCTCTCCTATTTCTTTATGTAATTTTGCTCAAAAATTTTCAACACAAAATATCCAAGCAGGGAAAAAAATTAATTTTTACTCATACTAAAGTTATTTATGAAATTTAATTCCAGGTAAACTGTTGATGTAAATATTTAAGTTTACACATAAATCTTCTAGATGAAAATGAAAAAAAAAATCTTCAGTACTGTGGTAAGGCAAAAAAATTGTTAAATAGAAAATAAAAAGCACTAAGCATAAAAAAAAACACTGAAAAAGTAGACTACTCTTAAATGAAAAATTTCTGTTGAGCAGAAAACATATTGAGAGAGAAAAATACAAGCTGCAGAGTGAGAAAAGATAGTTACAACACTATGAAGGACTCATATCCAGAATATACAAATAACTCTTGCAACTCAGCAAGAAAATGTCAGATGATACAATAGAAAATTGGACAAAAGACTTGAAGAGACACTTTATAAAAAATAATATCAAAATGCCCAGTATAAAACATTCTTCAACATCATTAGTGGTCAGAAAAATTTCAGTGTTAATGACAAGAAATCCTTTATATACCCAACCAAAAGGGCTAAAAATAAGATGCGAAGCAGAGTGTTGGTGAGGAAAAAGAACAATCATAACCCTTACACACAGCTGGCGGAAGTGTACGTAGGAACGACTGTTTTGAAAAACTACCCAGAAGTCTCTACCAAAGCTGAGTCTGCGTGTGCCTTATGACACAGCAATCAATTTCACTTCTAGATTTTTATTCAGTAGGTATATACCCCAAAATGCATGTATAAGAATGTTCAGTATTATTATTAATAGCTCCATACCAGAAACAACATGAATTCCAACAGTGAAATGAATGAATTATGCTAAATTTTGACATAGTCCTACAATGAAATACTACACAGCAAAAAAAATGAACAAACTACTATTATACATGGCAGAAAGAAATCTCAGTAAAACAAAACTGAATGAAATAAGACACACACAAAAAAGCAGTACTTGTTGTATGATTCAATTTACATAAATTCCCAAAACAGACAGATTGATGTATGGTGTTAGAAGTTAGGATGGTGAGGATGATAGTTATACTTAGAGAAAGGGATTAGTTACCAGAGGGGAGCAAAAGCGGGGATTTCTGGAAGGCTAGTAATGTTTTATTTACTGATTTAGCTGATAGTTACGATAATATGTTCTTCTTGTGAAAATTTATTGAACTGTATAGTTACGATTTGTTTACTCTTTATAAATGTTATACTTCACTAAAAATAATATTATCTAAAATTATTTAGGCTATGAAGTTAACAAATAAATGTGCTAAATAAAAAATTTAATCTCTTAAGTCTTAACCTTTGGTTATAATCTATTCATATCTAAATTGAACTGAGAGACAGAGAGAGACAGAGAGAGAGAGAGAGTGAGTGTGTGTGTGTGTGTGTGTGTGTGTGTGTGTGTGTGTGTGTGTTGCTGGACTATAAGTTCCATAAAAACAGGGTTATTTATTTGACTGTATAATTTGCTGCTTTTGTCTCTGGCCACTTCAACACTGTCTGATATGTAGTAGACACTCAAGTATTTGTTGAATACATGAATAAATAAATATCTCGCATTTGATAAATTAAAGGAAAATTAATTTAATACTGTACTTGTGGGCCAGGAAAATGGAATGAGCTTCTTCCTAGGAGGTATAAATGTTATGATTGATCTAGTTTTATGGGTCCTCGAGCAAGTCTTTTCTCAAGCAGTGTTTGTAATCGAAGAGAGTGATATATGTATAACAATCAACAGTGGGAACCAGTGTGCAAGGCCATGAAACATAAAGGAAATTAATTTCTGAGCTCACCAAGAGATCTCAGTATCTATCACTTAACAAAACACATGCATTCCAGTAAAGAGAACTCTATAGCAATTTCTTTAGTAAAAGGAAATCTCATTTCCTATGGGAACTTTCAAAAGAAGTTGAATGGGTATCTTCACAGGGAAAAGTGTTACAATAAGTGAGGGTTTAAAATAATATTTCTATGAGGAAAGGCACAAGATGATGGTTAACTCATGACATAGCAGACATTAGAGTATAGCAGTGCCCCCATATCCACCAGGACCTCCGGTGGATGCCTGAAACCACAGATAGTACAGAACCCTATATATACTATGATTTTTCCTAAGTATACATACTTATGATAAAGTTTAATTTATAAATTAGGCACAGTAAGAGATTAATAACAATAACTAATAATAAAATAGAACAATTATAACAAACACTGTAGTAAAAGTTACGTGAATGACTTTGGGGCCATTATTAAGTAAAATAGAGGTTACTTGAACACAAGCACTGTGATATCACGAGTGTCAATCTGATAATTGAAATAGCTACTAAGTGACTAACAGGTGAGGAGCATATACAGCGTGGATATGCTGGACATAGGGATGATTCACGTCCCAGGTGGAATGCACGAGATTTTATCACACTACTCAGAATGATGCACAATTTAAAACTTATAAACTGTTTGTTTACGGAATTTTCCACTTAATATTTTTGGAGTGCGGTTGACTGTGCAGAACTAAAACCAGGAAAGTGAAACTACAGATGAGAAGGGACGACTGCACCTAGAACAACTGGCATATGTCCTCTGGTATTGTTGTCATTCCCCACCTCTGTCATTACGTGTTTCCTTCAGCATTCTCTGTATTCAATCAGGGAAAATTTTCTATGAAATTCTGGCTCCTCTCCCTTCTCTTTAGGCTTGGTTACTTTCTAGATATAATAAAGCTGAGGTATAATATTATGCTTCACCTGTATTGATAATGATTTCACACTCTATCTTGAAAATCCCACTAGTTTGAAGTCAAAGGCTGTGTGAAACAAATTTTTAATGTGGTAAATTCAAAATCGGGCAAATCAGCCTTAATTTTTCTAATGGATGAATGTGGACAATTTGCACCCATAGATTCTAAAGCAATTAAGTCAGTGCCTAAGGAGACCATACACGCAGCAGTGGTCACAGAATCCTGAGAGAGCGGCTCAATCAGGCCACAGTCTGAATCCATGTCTACTATTCTCGCTTAGGGACTGACCATGAACCTCATTTTTCATTTGTAAAACAGGGATTAAAATTCTTTGCTTAGACTTTTTAATGAGTTAGTGTACCACAGAATAGATGCTCAATTAGCAGTATTATTATTATTAACATCATTAGCAGCAGCAGCAGCAGCAGCAGCAGCAGCAGCATCACTGTTTATATCCAAACAACCAGAAAGTAGCTGTAAGCCCAGTGAATCAGCAGTTACTGTTGGTTGTTGTCTAGATGGCAGAGAACTTGGATTTAATTTAGTTCTAGCTGAATTAGTTTAGCAGCCTGGCCTGATACATTAATCAGTTGGAGAGACCGGCTATTATGGCTGCTGTTTCTTGCTCCATTATTGAAGAGCCACTCATCACCATAGTTCAACTTTTCATCTGCAAAATGGGGCTGAACACCCACAGTCCCTCACACCAGCAATCATTTCAGTATTGCCCATCTTGGAAACTGGCTGTGGAGTAAGCAGAATTAGCAAGCAGTGGGGAGGTAGGAAGGCCCTTGGGTTGCTGGTTGGAAGTTGAGAGCTGGAAATAATTCTCTATGATCTATTGCCTAGAGAACACATTGAGCCAGCTGGCCTGAGAAGATAAGAGATTTATTCTTCTCCAGGCTGGGTGGTGCCACTACCTAACAAAGAGTTGAGCTAGATGCTTAACAAGAGGTACTTTTACTGTGTGCCAAAGTCTGCCTGCATTTCATCTAGATTCCAATTTTTATCCTTTGCCACACTTTAAAAATTATTTTAGATCTTCCCTGGAGGAAGTAACCACAATTTCTCCCGCTCTTCTCAGACGGTTCGTTCTAAGTATAAAGGATCGGAGGCGGAAGTGGAAACAGACACTGATTTAGCCAAATTTGAGAATGAAAAAAGGTTATATTTTTAAAAATGACTTGGAATTATTTTGGAAATAATAGTGGGTTTGTATAAATGTTATAATGTCCCTCACCCGTTCCTTTGTCTGTTTGTCTCTGTGCTTACTTTTATAGTTATACTCTGCCTTAATAGAAGCAAAGGTCGGGAAACTGAGAGAAAGAAGGGCAAGCAATTGGTTATTAGCCCTGCAAGATGACAGTGTAAGAATGGAATTGAGCATTGTGCTGGGTAATTTTGTGTCAGCTTGGCTAGACTATGGTACCCAATTGTTTGGTCCAAGTCAAATGTAGATTTTGCTGTGAAGATTTTTTTTTTTAGTTGCGATTAACATTTAAACCAGTAGATAGAACTCTGACACCAATTCCAATGTATGTATTTTCCCACACCACCAAGCAATTCTCTGAAACCAGCTGGGTGCCCTACAATTTAACTCAATGCTGACACTGCCTACCTAGAGATAACAGCTAATCCTAAAGGTTAATGCCTTAGTCCCATAAGACTGCCCTCACCCCTTCAGATGCCATTGCAGGTCCAGGTTACCACCTGTACTTCTGACCAAACAGTATGGATGGGAGGTTCCTACAACCCCTCTTTTAATTAATTTGCTAGAGTGGTTCAGAGAACTCAGAAAAACATTTTACTTACTGGATTCCCAGCTTATAATAAAAGGATATAATTCAGAAACAGCCAGAATGAAGAGATGCATAGGACAAGGTATAGGGAAAGGGCATGTAGCTTACACGTCTTCTCTGAGTGTACCTCTATCCCCCAATATCCGCGTGTTCACCAACCAGGAAACATTCAGAACACCATCCTTTCCAGTTTCCATGGAGGCTTCATTGCCCAGGCATGAGCCATTAAATCACTGGCCATTGGTGGCTGAACTCAATCTCCAGCACTCTCTCCTCTCTCCAGAACTCAGGTGGTGGAACCGAAAGTTCCAAACCTCTAATCACATGATTGTTACCTCTGGTGACAAGCCCCATCTTTGGGTGATCTAGGGCCATTCAAAAAGTCACCTTATCAACATAACAAAAGACACCTTTATTGCTCTCATCACGTAGAGAAATTCCAAGGATTTTAGTAGTTCTGTGTCAGGAACTGGTTGAAGTCTATATATCTCTCATTATAAATCACGATACCACAGTAGACTCTGAGTAAAACAGATCACCCTCTATAGTGTGTGTGGGCTTCATCTAATCAGTTGGAGGCCTTAAGAGCAAAGACAGATTTCTCCAAGAAAGAATTCCCTTTGAGATTGTAACATAGACACCCTGCCTGAGTTTCCAGCCTGCTACCCTGCAGATTTTGGACCCAAGACTGCAACATCAACTCTTACTTTACATATATATATTCTCATATTGGTTCTTTTTCTATGGAGAACCTTTACTATAAGCATCTTAGTCTTATAGTAAAGGGGAGACATGCCGGTCCCCATGAAGAGCTGCCAAAAATGGCTTATCCCCGTTCACTCTCCTCTCTTTATCTCCCAGTCTGCCAGTTGTTTTGGAAATTCACTGAGCAGGACAACATTACTTGCATAAGGCCATAGACATTTCCTTACCCATTAGGCCATGATCTTGGTGAATCACTCAGATTAGTTAGCTGGGCCCTGGATCCTAAAAAGAGAGACATGATATTAACTTCTGAAAATGGAGTTGGATTTTGATACTCACAAGCCCTGAGAGTCAGGGGCAGATATGGCCACTTTAAAAGGATGAAACATAAGCTGAAAGGGATGCCTAAAAGGAAGATGAAAAGATAATTTGTTATGTTTAGTAATATTGTGAATAATCAACATTATAATATTGATAAACCCCAACCTGAGCATCCTGTCTTTAAGAGACAAATCCCAACTCAAGCACATCACATATGCAGCAGTGGTGGGCTGGGCACCAAAATACTGAGGTGAAGCCCCATACTCCTGACCCCTTCCAGCCACCCACTGCTTACTCAAGCAAGGAGCCAGATAACCCTATGCCAACAGCAACACGCAGGGACTTTGGATATGGGAAGAGACACTTCAGGGTCTTTCTACCCACTCAACTTTTCCTCCCCAAAATCACATCCCTGGTAACCTAGACTCTATACTGCATTGGGTTCTTTGCTTGGTTATAAAACTTTTCGTCTCAGTATTCAATCTTTGGTCTCTTAATGTTCTTTTTCTCTTAGAAATAATTACCATTGATTTAGTTTCTATTCTCTTATCCTCACTCATAGCCTTTGGAGTAAATATTGTTCCATTTTGCAAATGAGGCAAGTGAAGCTGAAAGAGCTTTTCCAAATGTCAGTCGGCAGATTGGAGCCCAGCTTGGCTGAGAGCTGGTGCTCGTGCTGACCCACAAGACATTCCAGACACGATAAACCGAGAAATGCCACAGCTCAGATACCTTGGTGTAAGAGGAACTCCGTGATAGGGCCCTCAAAAACAATGGGAAGCGAGAGGAGAGAGAAGTTATTTAAAAGGAAAACCAAAGCCTCTTTAGTCTATGAATTTAAATGCAGACATGACATTAACGGCATGATAACCCAAGAATACTAACTCACTGTTCGTAATTAGACCTGGCACATCTTTACTCTTTGACAGATGCAAAAAATTTCAAAATATAATTAAACCTTCCAATACCCTTGTGAGGAGGTGGCATATATTCATTTTACAGATGGGTGAACTGAGGCCAACAAAAGGCAAGCCTCTGAAAGTTAACTCATGAATCAGTGAGAAGATATTAAGAAAATCCTGTGGTTCTTCACTCCTCTGCTCTTCAGCTCCAACCAGCTCAGAGTCGTGGTCTAGAATTTTTAAGAGAGGAATCAAGATCGAATGTTGTTAGGAAAACTTTCACCCATATTTATCCACCTAAATATCTAAAACACATTTGTGAGACAATAGAATAAAAGTTCATAGTGCTTTAAGCCATTATGTTAGTTGTAGCGGATTTATCCAAGGTTTATGCAAACTTGCTCGGCCATAAAATAAAATTTGCCTATGGTACTTGTTAATAATGTAGGTTTTCTGGATTCTCCCTCAGAGATTCCGATTTGGTAGATCTGGAGTGGATCCTAGATCTAGAATCTGTATTTTTGACAAGTTTCCAGGTAACTTTTTATAAGCAAGCAAGTGTGGGAAACACTGGATTAATTATTCTGTAAGTTCTCCTAAGCTTACTGTTTATGTGCCTAGCACTGTGTTAGGTTCTGTCAGATATACTTGGAGTATAAGAAGCAATCTCAAAAATCCCTCACTCCTTCATACTCAATTTAATGGAGAAGGCAACAAATGTTTATTGCATACCGACTACTGAAAGCCTTAGTTCCCGGGCTGGGTGCTACAGCAGTCACAAAGATGAAGAAGCCAGAGAGACAGACAGCTAAGCCATATATTAGAATAGCATGAAATGATAATATAATAGAGGTGTGTACAAAGTATTCTGATGAGGAAGACCAGGGAAAAAGTAAATCTGGCTGAAACAGAGAGGGGAAATTGTACAGCAAGGGGAAGAACTATGAACTGGGTTTTGAAAAATGAATAGGAGTTTGTCCATTGGGAGCACATTACAGAGAAAACAGAATAACATGGGCAAAGGAATATACGTATACATGTATGTGTACACATATATTATAATCATGACTCTTTGGGGAAGGGCAAATAATATAGCATGATGACAGCATAAGTCTGTGATAAGGCATGAAAGAACTGATCTGCTAAAGGATTTTTTTTTTTTTTTAATGTCCTTGTATGTCCTGTTCATTCATTCAGCAAATAGCTATTGAGTACCTGCTGGGTGCCAAGCAGTGTTTTAGGTTTTGATGATTTATCAGTTACAAACTAATTTTTCACAATGCCTTTTCTTGTGCTTTTACGTTCTAGTAGCAGGAGAAAATCAACAGACAAATAAAATATATGGGATGTCAGGTGTTAATAAATACCAAGGAGAAACAAAAGATTGAGGAGAAGAATAGGGAGTGTCTGTAGCAATGGTTGTGCCTGGGTGAGGCCTTGCTAAGAAGTGATATTTGGTCCTTGAAGGAGGTGAGGGAGGGAGCCAAGTGGGCCAAGAAAGTTCCAGACAAAGTAAAAAACAAGGAAAGGCCTTGAGCATGGAGTTTGCCTGATGCCTCTGAGATACAGAAAGGAAGCCAAAGTGCCTGGAGTGGAGGGGGAGAAGAGAGAGTGGTAGGAGATGAGGTTATTAAGGTGACGGTAGGCAGAGAGGAGGGGGGCTGAATGTGAAGGATTCTCTAAGCTATCTTACAGATTTCCGGTTTTTATTCTGAGTGAGAAGGAACACCACTAGAGAGTTTTAAGTGGAAGAGTGACATGATCTGATATTGGTTTAAAGGTGTGTCACTCTGACTGCTGTGAGGAGAACAGCATGTAGGGGCCTAAAGCAGATGATCTGAAACTAGGGAGGAGACTACTGAAAAGAACCGGGGGTGAGACAATGGTGGCCTGTGTAGGTGGAAGCAGTAGAGGTGGTACAAAAGGTAGAATTCTTTATATCTTTTGGAATGTTAAAAGAGTGGATATAGGGCATGAAACTAAAAAAAAAAAGTTGAGGATCTTGGCCCTTATTCTAGAAACCATTTCAATGGTATTACCTGATCTGTGCTTTTGTGAAATCCTTCAGGTTTTCACCTGGAGGGCAGGAAAGAAATAAAAATGATTGACCAAGACTAGGTCTGTGTTCTTCAAAAAAAGAATCTTGGTGAGAGAAGCTTTGGAAGAACTAGCTGCAAAATCTGGTGACAAATTAAATGTTTTTGGTGTGACTGGTGAGTGATGGACTGAGAGGGTGGAAGTCAGATTCCTGGCAGGATAAAAGATGAGTTTGGCTTTGGTTTGTTAATCTTGAGATGTCCGTGATCTCTGGATGAACAATTAGTAAAAGACTATGAACATTTTAGCTCTGCCATTTAGGAAGGAGGATGTGGCTAGAAAGTTGTGAAGATGGCTAGTGATTTTGGATATTACACACTAATTTTAAAATGAGACTTCTAGGTCTTGACAAGGATAATTATTTCTGCAATATATAGTGTTCATATCTCTAAATTTAAGCACCAGGGGAGCATAAATGCAAGGAGATAAAATAGTCCTCCAGGAATGTGTATGAACAGTGGGGATGGGTGGAGGGGAATTGTGTGGACTATGAGAAATTCCCCAGCTTCCTTAAAATGGCTATACACTACAAGCAGACTTCATTACTTATGATTTGTCTTTGCATAAGTATAATAAATACATTCATAAATTGTCTTTGCATTTTTAAAGCATGTTCTGTGGATCCTCACAAAAATCCCCCAATGGGTCTTAATGTCCTAATATGAGCTACATGGCATTATTTTTTCCCATTGTGTATATAAGGATCAGAGACTATTAATATTATAAATGTTTTCTTGATCAAGGTAGGCCAAAGTCAATGTCCCTTTTCCTATGTCTGTGGGTTTACAGTGGAGGCAAATGAATAATATATACAAATTCTTTTTCTGAAAAATTTTTTTGGGGGAAGTTTGTCTCCTTAATTTGTGTACAGATTTGTCCCTTGTTTCCCAAATGAATTAAAAGTAACATCAAGTGGAAATTTGCCATAAGCCTTATAACGTTAAGCTGTGGGGTGGTTATAAATAGATCTCATTGTGGGCAGTGATTTTGTCCCAGGGATGATTATTTAAAAAGATCAGAGTCTACGGCCATACCACCCTGAACGTGCCGATCTCATCTGATCTTGGAAGCTAAGCAGGGTTGGGTCTGGTTAGTACTTGGATGGGAGACCACCTAAGAATACCAGGTGCTGTAAATAAAAATAAATAAATAAATAAATAAATAAATAAAATAAATAAAAATAAAGAGATCAGGACATCCCTTCAGCTTGTGAGAATTCTACATTGTCATTCACAACAGCCTGATTGCTGACCAGAGGCTAACTCCTTTTGGGTCCACCCCATAATTTAGCTATACCAGCTCTGGATCAATTCAGAACATCCAAGAATTTTACCCTTGTTAGAGAGCTGAAATCTTTACATTATATCTAAATATTGAAATTTCCCTTGAGTGTAATTAAAAGAAAGCCACTCTAGCCCAGAAAGGAGAGGCATGCTCAATTTTGGCAACCTTAAAATAATCATCACCACCTTTTGGTGAGCTTTCACATCTGTTGACCCATGTGATCTTCCAGTGGCCTAAAGCAGGACACTAGGTGAAACTGCAGTGTGCCTGGCTCTCTGAGCACTCTGACCATTGAGATGGGAGCTTCAGCTTTGGTATCGGCCTCAAGCAAAGGACTCTCCTCAGAGTCTATGAGCAATAAGGGCCACTCTCTCTCACTCACAGGATTATAGTAAGGGAAAAGTGAGAAAGTAGATATAAAATCATTTAAAAAGAAATAGAGTCTTTTGATGTTTTCTCAAAAGGAGAAAAAGAAGGATTTTGCTGATCATGTTTGAGAAGTGAGGAAAGGAGAAACTAGCTCAAGAATAGGGGATGTTTTGTGCACAGAGGGAAACACAGACAGACTCAAAGACAGAGCGGGCCTGGCTAATTATAGTTGGCCTGGGAAGGAAGGAGGAGGGCTAACGAGGAGTGAAGTGTCCTATGCCATTGGTTAGTAGTTTATATTTGGCTTCTTCTGACTGGTCCTAAATTAGAAGTGAGAACAAAAATTAGGGAAGCAGTCAGTTATTTTTGAAGTTCTGGCCAGGTTGGCCAGTTGTGGGGGTTATTGTTTCACTTTCTGGGTTGTTGCTAGAGATAGTGGTCTGACTTCCTACAGATTTGACCTATATCTGGCTGCCCTCCTGGTCTGCTTAGTGTAGATAATAGGTTGGCACCCTGGCTAGTTGCTGCAGATCATAAATCAGAGTTCTATTTTTATATATTGTCTGGCTCTTGTCCATTTGTATATTTGGTCTCTTAGAAGGAAGAGCAGCTATTGAAGAAATGAGGTACCTGAACTGAATCAAAGAGATTCTCACAAATGGACTTAAGACATGCCTAGTCACAGAAGGAGAAGGGATCAGGAGAACCTGCTGCTTTTTTCACAGA
This sequence comes from Pteropus medius, assembly GCF_902729225.1. NCBI lineage: Eukaryota > Metazoa > Chordata > Mammalia > Chiroptera > Pteropodidae > Pteropus > Pteropus medius. Next base: position 8,574,722 of record NW_024340848.1, on the reverse strand, counting down.
CTCCAAGATAAATTGACAGTGAACACCACAGGGGAAGGTTCAGCCATATTATGTTTCAGAAATCTGGACCCATGACAAAGTCACTGGTTCAATTCAAACTGCTTGGGATCATGTTTTAGCCACACCTATTTTTCCTTTCATTGCCTGGATCTGAAGGCAGTTTTGCAAAGCCTTTTCTACAATGCGCTTTGTAAAATCTTTCATATTGTTTGCTTTGTTCTCTGTCACGTTTCTCTTCATAAAGCCAGCATTTAAGTGGACTGTTACCACTACAGCTTTTTTGTAGAACCAGTCCCAGGAGAGTCTTTATCTCCATGATCCTGAGTTGCAGTGTAGCTTTCTTTACTGGACCCCTTTTAATTCAATCTTTTTTCTCAGTCAGACTGTGGAGAGGTTTCCTTTCCTTTTTTTTCTTTGCCTTTTTACCTGCTGCTTAACTAGAAAATTACACTCCGCATAGGAAGGTAAACGCTATCTCATCCTGTTGCTAGAATAAAAAATTATCTTGTAACTTTGCTCTGTTGGACAAAAATCTACATCAGACCAACGCTCCCTCGTAGAAAGCAGTGACTTTCAGAAGGAGGACTGTGGCCTGGATAATAACAGCAGGGCTTGTAATCTTCCCCGTGCTAATGAGGGTCGCATCCTACCTGACTTGTAGGACTTCTGCAGAGAGGGTTAAAGCTTCTCCTGCTCTAATTAGCAATGGCTGTGGAGGGGGAAGCTGGCACCTTTAAAGGTATCTATCCTAGGGTTTTGAACAATGCAGAGAAAAATTATTTGCGGGCCCAATAGCAAAGATGGTTAATTAAAATAATGATGATGCCGATAAGAGAAATGACAAACGGGGGTCCCTTGTTAATGAGGATGGTCGCATTCTCTGCTCCCTTCTCCCCTCGCTCATCAGGAAATAGCAGACTGGAGGCCCCAGGAGACTCCCGCTCAATTAGGCCCTGCAGGCAGTGGAAGCTGCCAAAGGCCCTGTGAAGAGAAAATTTAACCACCTAATTTGGAACGGAAGGAGAGAGGGCACAGGCTTTAATGGAATATGCCACTGGCACTTCCAGGTCCACAGCTGACGAGACTCGCCACTTGAAACATTTCTCAAAAAGACAGGAGAACTGTTGGGGTGAGGGAGAGACAGGCTTTGAAGTCACAGAGGCCTGTGTTGGGATTCTGATTCTAGCAATGTTACTCCATCTCTCTGAGCCCGTTTTCTCATTGAAAAACATAAAGATAATGATGATGACATCATCAAGTGCTGTATGGAGATTGTGTGTGTGTGTGTTTGTGTGTGTGTGTGTGTGTGTGTGTGTGTGTGAGTGAGGAGAGAGAGAGAGAGAGAGAGAGAGAGAGAAAGGGTACACAGAGCATGTAGATCACACAAGTAAAAACTGACACCTTTCCTTTCTACCTCCTCATGTCCCAACACACCTGCCCTGATGGACTTTATCCCTCTCTGCCATCTTTTTTGTGACATGCTCCTCATGGTTGATAGCACCTGTTTACAGTGGTCCACACTTTGCCCCCGCCAGTGTTACACTGAAGGTGTCCTAAATACCTTTCTTGGGCATTACTAAGGGGCAGTTGCCTAAGAGCAGGACCCATTCCTTCTCTTTGTCATCTTAAATTGTCAACAGACCTCCTGTTGTCACATGTGAGTTGGACATTACCCCCTCCCCAGTGCCCCTAACAAGGGAGGATCCTTGGAGGGACTCAGGGAGCTAAAGAACATTAATTCTTGCTCCTTCAGGTTGGGGGAACCCCTCATTGGTGATAACACTTACCTTTGTAAAGCAGAAGCATCTCACTATCTTGATTTTGTCCTTTCCAATGACTCTGTGTGATTGATAGGCTGGGCAGAGACTCCCAAAGTTTAATTAACTTGGCTAAAATCAAACTTTTAAGAAGAGGCAGAAATAAAAGCCAGGTATTCCAAGGAAAAGCTTGAATATATTTTCCATTCTTTATGAAATAACTAACATTGAACTCTATCTCATTCGGGATACGTTAAAATCTCAGTGGCTTAAAACAACAAAGGTTTATTTATCCCTCATGCTACAAGTCTACCACAGGCTAACTGGGGCTCTCCTAAGTCACCCCCGTAATCATGTGCACTCGGAGACCCAGGCTGATGGAGGAGCTGCTCCTTAGAGCATTACTAACTGGTAGGTCAGAGAGAAAGTCAAGCATAGTTAAGCATATGGTTGCTCCTAAAGTAGCAGCTTGTATGTGACACATTTCACTTCACTCGCATTTCACTGACCTGCCTGTGGCAGGGAAGTATAACCCTTGCAGAGGGAGGGGCAAGGACATTGGTGAACAGTTCCACAGTCTACCATCAACTCCATTGCTCTTTGTCTCAATCCTCAGTGCTGTAGAAGTGAGTGAGGTCTGGTAGTGGTCCACGCACCCCGCTTAGTAAGTATAGATATAGATAGAGAATTGTGAACCCCTCTGCTTACCCTTTGTTGAAAGCAGAGACAGGGAAAGATATCCACAATAGTGTTTGCTTTGGATGAGACAACTTAAAAGATGATGTTTGAACTTGGCCATCAATAACAAGTTTAAATCCTAGACCCAAAGTTAACATGTTTGCAACTGCAAAAGAAGACTCTCTATGGGCTGGCCTCTTATGACGGAAAGCACACCATTGCTGCAGGTATGGGAGTGGTTCAAAGACACCAGCAAATGCTTAGCTTATTGTCTTCAATAGGAAGGCACCAAAATGCCCCACTGTTTTTGTTTGTTTGTTTGCTGAAAAGAAGAGAGAACTAAATAGCCCGCTAGTGACAAAGGGCCACATTTCTCCCCTTAAGAACAGCAGAAATAGCATTTCTAGGGTGTTCAGTATGAGCACAATAGTATATGACCTGGGGCCTCAAATAATTGAGTTCTCCAAGCACCAAAGCTGTCCTAAGACAGACCACATGGCATCTCCATTTGTGTTTGCAGTACATGTTGCTTCTTCATCCTATAAAACTGTGTTGTTTACACACACACACACACACACACACACACACAGAAACCATAGCTTTTCCTTTGAGTCCACACAGCCTGTTCCATACAGATGAACATCAGATATATTTACTTACCAACTTAGCCTTCATACTTCACCTACTTCCAGGAGGAGCTGAGGCAGGATCCGCTTTCAACTTAATGTGAAACAAGACAGCTAGAACTGAAACCAGCACAGAGACTGTGTGGTGGGAGCACAGTGAGTAGATGTCTCCACATCCCTGAAAATACCTAATAAAGTGTTGAGCACTGACTTGTCTCCATAGCTTCTGGGAGCTTAGGCACAAACGGACCACACAGGCCTCCTTGGGAGTGACATGTATCTGACAGGTGAAGTGCCGCTCTGAGGGCTATCCTTTCCTGCTTTGCTGGGGAAAACTGCCCCTTATTGGAAGGCTCAGGAGAGGGTGGTTTATTACCAGGATAGCTGTGCAACAAAATCTGTAGCATCATCCTTCCCATCAACAGTGTACGCAGCCCTCTCTCCATTCTGGCCCTTCCCTCCCTCCTGACTAACTCTCTCAGGGAAAAAACGAGTCTGATCCATCTCTATGTTCACGTGTTGGCTAAGAACACCTTAAGATATGACTGGATCCAGGGATCTTTGTTTAATTACATTTAACTAACATTCATTTATGAACCACATATTTAAAGCACAGAAATGCAGAGATGAAGAAGGTCTGACCATGAACACTGATTGGCAGAACCACCCTTAGACCCAGGGAGCCAGGGCTCCTGTGCTTAGGGGACCCATTCTGGTCCTTCTCCAGTCAGCCTCTCCCGAAGGGGAAGGAAGGATTCTGCAGGTCCGGGAAGGATATATTGAATTGATGTGTCTAGCCTGTGACCCTCCCTCCTTCTACTCCATATTCCAGGTACTTGGCATTCCAGAATACCCTGCCCAAACTCCCTACAACAACATCTGGGGCCTACACAGGCTCTTCCCAAGATCCCACCTAGTCTGGTGGGAGTCTATCCAAGGGGCGAGTGTTGAGGGGGAGAGGTGGCTATAGTTTAGACTTTTGACCTGAGTTGTCCAAAGACTTGAGATCATCCCCTCACAGTGGGAGAAAAAAAAAAGGGTGGAAGTTGGAGCAGATGGTCAGCAGGCCAGGGCCTCTACTGGAATGCTCGTCCCTGGTCCCGAAAATATGGATATGGCTTTGTGCTTTGGGCACTCTGGGAGGTGAGGGTAGAGCTAAGGTTAGATATAAGCACATCCCAAGTCTAGAACAGGTTTCTTTTTGCCAGCAAGGGGTTAATCTACCACTGTACCTATTTCTGATTGTTTACGAGAAGATCTGACCATGAAAGACCAATAAAAGTGTTCAAGAGTCTGATTTTTTTTTGTCTATCTAAATTACCATCTTAGAAGGTAAAGCAAACCAATTTACCTTGAGGTTTTCATCAAAGAAATCCGTAGACAGTCCAGGAACCACGTGCTAACAAGATAGCGAGTCCTAAAGTAGGAAAACAAACTAAAAAGCCAAATTTAAACTAAAAGATATTGCTTCATGATAAACGCCCACTTATTCAGGCAAAAGAATCAAGGATAGCAGTATCATGGGAAATACAAATATTCTGGTTAACTGAATGGTAAAAGCTAGGACTATTTTGTCCTTACAGAATTAAACAGGAAAATATTAAAATTATACTAAATATAATTATATCTCTTCTTCTTTGTCACCGACCTTGTAATTTTGGCAAATTGCCTTTATTATTTTTTTAACTTGCCCATAGGTACTTAGGTTCTCTCTTCTAAAGACTGGCTAAGGAGTAAAAGTAGGACAAATGTCCCCAAGCGTTCCTCTCTTTGTTATGACCAAACACAGGCACACAAGAACTTTCATTAGGGAGAGTCCTGGCCCTATAGCCATAGACTCTTGCATATAACTCATAGCTTCATTGTTGTGATAGGACTTCAATATCAATAGTTGAACTCTTCGTAACTATTGTCATTCTAGAGTGTGGAGCTCACCAAAGAATTCTCTTTCAGTAGAGAATTTGTCTTCCCTGCTTTCCTTTCTGTGTTCAGGGTAGAACCATAGTTGCCTACTCAGCCAAAATGATTAGCTTGCTATATATGGCCTTCTATCTGAAGAATGTCCAAGTCTCTGCTGTCCTTTATCTTCTTCTTTTACCTTCTTAATCAACTCCATCATTACCCACCTGATGATCGCCTTCAGTGTTTTCCCCCCCAGATCATTTGGGAGAATTCTGCAGGATTTCCATATGACTAGAATAGAGGACAGATTTAGTGAAGAGCAAGATGACAACTGTGAGTGTGTTTTTGGGCAGGGGGCAGTGTTTGATGGATCCTAGGTGCCATGCTACAGGGTACTTACTTGGTCCTGAGGTCACTGGATCACCTTTAAGAAGGTTGAGCAGAGAAGTGATATGGCCAGGTCTTTGAAAAGGCAGAGTCAGGCCAAGAGGGAAGGTTTTGGAAGCTAGCAGAACAATTATTTCATAATAGAACTTGGGCTTTGGTTTGAAGCAAAACTAACTTCCAATCCTAGTTCCAATATTTATCAACTATGTATTCATTAGGTGCTTATTATTTATTTTCTCTGATACTTAATTTTCTAATTAGAAAGGAAGTCATAATGCCTCATAGTGTTTCTGTGAAGGTTAAAATATACATTAGAAGCTCCTATTGGCAAACCAGATGAGATAGGAGGAAAGCGTAAAACAGTGTGGTGGTTGTGGGAGTGAAGAGTAGGAGATGGACATTGGTGACAGCATCACCAGCATGGGTAAGAGGAATTGAAGGTAACCAGGTGTTCTACCTTGAGTGACCCATAAGTTATAGAGCTCATGATTTAATGGGAGTTGTTTTTTCAGATGAAAAAAAGAAAATGAGGTTTGATTTGGATAAGCTGATTTAAGGGAGTGAGTGAAAGACATATGGGTGTTCATTAGTTCACTATAAATAGGGCTATCTAGAGAGTACTGCCTATTTGGGACTCATCAGAATATAGGTTATTGTAGGCACTGTGGGATTTGCAAACTTGCCCAAGAGAATGTGTTGGAATAATTCCCTTATTGATTCTTTCACCTACTAATTTATTCATCCAATACATACTGTCTACTATGTGCCAGGCTGAGTGCTATTAAACAATGGTGGATAGGCAGAAGTTGTCCTTAAATTTCAGAGTCTTATGTCTAGAGTTTAGGATCAAAAAGGGTGATGGAAGCCCCTGCACTTCAATGGTGGGCAGCCAGGAGCCCAGGCCTATGTGAGGGCTGGATGCCAGGATGCTGAGGTGGGCATGGGGTTGGATAGAGCTGGTCTGTGCTTGTGGGTCATGACAAGGAGCAGGGATGACTGTCCAGGCTGAGAGTGTCTGAGAATGGAGGAAAAATGCCAATCTGGAATAAATTGTATACAACACAAGACAAGAAAGGTAGTGTGTACATGACTGAGCTTGAAGAGATTCCATAAGGTATATCTGGAAGTAAGGCCAGAGTGTTTTCTAGGGTATCTGTCATTTGGACTCTGGGTGGTAAAGAGATTGCTGAAAACATTACAGTGTTCAGAATCAGAAGGACCCTATTCTTCTAACTTCAGTATCTAGCCCTGTGCCTGGTTCACAGAAAATGCTTAGTGAATGTTTTTTAGAATTAAAAGATAAAGGAATAATAAAAATAAAGAAGACATTAAAAAGAGTAAAATTATCATCATTCTGGGTTATAACTTTAGAAGGTAGAAAAGATATTGTGGAACCTTTCCTGACCTTCTACCAAGTCATAGAAATTATTATGCAGGACAAAAGGCTTGGTAATCTGACTTTTGGGACTGCTGAAAATTGATGAAATCTTGCTCCAATGATTTTGAGTAAAATTGGCAAATAATAACACGATGATATACAACATCATAGTATGATGCTGAATATACTGAACATCTTTTCTAAATTTCAGTATCTCACCTAAGAGATGGCTTTCTCTCCTAGAGAGCAAAAGAAATAACAGCGTTAGCAGAGGATCATGGCTCTTCAGAGGTGACTGAGCCCATACATAGTGTTCTGCTTCTACTTTCACATGGGGAGCAGTATCTTACAAATATTTTAAAATTATATTCTTAAATCTTAAGACATTCTTGCTATCTTTACAAAAGACCATTTCATTCTGCTTCCCCTCTTTTGCATACATTATGATGGATTTAGTTATTTATAAATTAAACTTGAAAACAATTGTATTTCTAGAGTCCTGATAAAATTTTAAGTTTTTTCCTCACTGAACAAACATATTATTGACAGGAACTGATGGCATCCTGAAAGCTAGCTTGTCCTCATGGTTTCAAATACCAATTCGTGTGGTCCTAATTTCCTCTTTATCTTTATATCTTCATATTTCGCATGGAACAATTGTTTGAATAATTTAAATGATCAAATATACAAGCATCACCCAGAAGTGTGAGGGTTTTGACTTTAAAAGTAACTCAGTATTTCAACGTTAGGATGAGATCAACAATTTGCCTAGTTTTTATTCTCTCCTCTTCTTCTGATATAATTACAATGTTTACTATAATAACAGTATAAAAACAGCAATAACAATATGAATCTAAAGTCCCAGATTATTTCTAATCCAGGTTTGTTACTTCAGGGAATTGAAACAAACAACTGGAAATAAATGAGAAAAGCATATAAATGTAAATATCTTCAAATTCTACAAAGAAAAGTCAAACAAATATGGCTGCATTCTTAACATTAGTTCCAAAGAAATTGTAGCCTATCAAAATAGAATATAAAACAGAGAAGCGGCATAAATAATAAAAATCATCCAACACGAAAGCAACAGAAGGTAGTAATCTATAAATCAACAATTTTCAAACTAAAAGACAAATACTCAGACTACATTTTTATCGCAAATTATAAATGTTGATAATAATATTAAAATGAAAGATGCATTTAAAGAAAAAAACATTAAATGATACAAAAGGGGTCATTTTATATTGAAAATTTTAGCCTCATTAAAAAACAATACAAGTCATAAACACTAACAAATCACCAAAATATATAAATTAAAAACTATGGTGAAATGATACAAGCATGGTTATAGTGTGAGATTTTAGTGTGCACTGTCTTTGAGGATAAATATTTAATTTATATGCTTATGTATATGTATTATAATTTAAATAATTATATACAAAGATATATATGTAATACAGTTGTATGTTTACTTTATATTCACATTAGATATCTCTCATATGCATAATTTAATAATGTAATTCATATATTCTTTTCATGTATCTATGACATTTTTACAAAAATAAGAACACACAAAGCCCCATAGAAACCCAAGTATAGTTCAGAAAGTAGAAATTGTGCAGGCAGAATCACCTGAGCACATGTTGATTGAAAATAATAGGAATAAAGTAAGTTTGTTTCAAAATAAAAGAGATGGCTACAACCAACAGTGAGAAACTGAATATAAAGACAAACTGTTAATAAAAACAAAAAGTTAAGCATTAAAAGATAGATTTGGTGAGATTTAAAATAAAAGATAAAAAATTGGATCAATGAAATATAAGTATGAAAACAATAAATTAAAAAAATTAAAAGGAAAAATTCAAGCATAAGTGTAAGATTAAAACTTGAAAACAAAAATTAAGAACTAGAAAGGTAAAGTAAAATATATAAAACATAAGCATAAATAGAAGAAAAATATTATTAAAAGGAGTGAATATATAGAGAGAGGTTTATGAAAGATATAAGCAAACAGAGAGAAAAGTCCCCCAAAATAGAAAAGGAGTGAAAGTTAATTGTGAAAATCAGGAGTCCAGAAATAGAAAGAATGTGATGAAGTGCCGAATAATGAAAAAGCAACGGAAACACAGAATCGAAGGAGATTTAAAAATTTGAGAGCAGACTTGTTACTAGGAACTCGACAGACTGAGCTAATACAGATTCCTCTTTCAGCCATAAACAAGTAGAAATGTTGGACAAAATATGCCAAAATAACTTTTCAAAACATAGCTGAGCTCAAAGACAGGAAGGAAAATCTGCAGGCGCTAGAACAAAAAAGAAACTCAGCAGAAGGCTGTGGTGGCTAGAACTTGGGCAAGTCTAGGTCCCTGGAGAGGAGAGTGTGGTGGCGCTGTGTGTGTGTGTGTGTGTGTGTGTGTGCAGTGTGTGTGTGTGTGTGTGTGTAACATTGATTGGAAACGACCTGGGGAGGGGTGAGGACCAGGACCACAGGAGGGTCAGAGGCAGAAAGTGAACCAGGGTGCTTTGCAATGAAGTCTTCAGTTGACCCTATAGGGTTCTTTGGAGCTGAGATATCACCAATAAAAAGACCTGGCCTTTACCTCCACAACAGTGTCATCCATATGGCCTGGCCCCAAAAGGTGGCGTGATTGCAGGAGGGCAAGTCCTTGAGAGAGACAGCCTGACAGCTGTTAGGCAGCAGCCAACATTCCCAGCAGCTTGGGGGAATGAGACCTTTAGTGCAGGGCCAGAAAGGTGGTTCTGGAGAGATACAGATAATTTTCTTTGATTATATGGATAACTTTCCTTTCAATTTTTTTTTTCACAATTCATTTAGCTACATCTATGTAATTTTGATACTCTCGAATATTTTTTTCTTTTGGAGTTATTAGGAAGATACAACCAAGTGATCCACTGTCTTCTTTCCAACAGATGTACAGACACTAACATGGATGCTACTACATACAAATATATTCATTTCAGTGTTATTTATATTAGTGGGGAAATCAACAATGACCGGAATGTCCCTATAAATGCAAATAATAAAATTATATGCAGCTATTAAAATGATGTTTTCAAAGAATGGACATTGAGATGTTAATATATGTATTTACATTGCATAGATTGTATGATTCTAATTTCTTAAAACATTTGTTATTTAAAAGTTTATTCTAATTGCTAAGGCATAGAAATATGAAAAGAAATAGATCAAAATAATATCAGGATTTGGCTCTAAAATGTATGGATTTTTTAGTAGCTTGTATTTTCGAAATTATCTAAGATCACTACTTTGTAATCATAAAAACAATTGACGTTGTTTATAAAGTCCGTAAATAGTTACACTGAATTAGATTCCATTAATTTTTAAATTTATGTTTTCTATGAAAACTGTGATTGTGAAGCATTACCATATTGAGAGATTTTCAATAATATTTTTTACATTTTTTTCGATCTTATATTTAACACTATTTTCAAGGAGAATAGATGGAAAAAGTAAATCTTGCATGTTCCTTAGTCCTCTTAATTTATCTGAGATTTTTCTGGGAAGAGAAAAGCTCCCCAAATATGTGTGTGTGTGTGTGTGTGTGTGTGTGTGTGTGTGTTACACCTGTCTTTGTGATTTAACTTCCATTGTCTTTTGGAGCCTTTTCTATGCCTACTTCAATTGTTCTAAAGTCAAATTCCTATTGCATATGATTCCCACTAGTTAGAGGGATATGGTCAAATAACATTTTTCTAAGGCTCCAAATCTCACTAAACTATAAGCAAAGAAGGCACCCACTAATCCCACTTCTAAAGAATAAAAAGAAAACAATAAATTGCATCATTCAAGAGATTTTTAAATAAAGGAACTTTTCTGTACTAGAAGTTTTTGTTTGACAAAGCTGATCCTGTGTTTCAATTGCCATAAATCTCTTTAAGTGTTTAACCAATTTTTCTCATTTTGCAAAAATATCTAACAAAATCGCAGGGGAAAAACAATGGTTCTTGACACCACAACAGTTTAATATGTCAACTTATTAACTTTTTCTTTGTTTATACTATAAGGACTGGTCATACTGTAAAAGTGGAAATTCTCCAGTTTCAGGGAGGTGATATCTCCAGGCGCCAGCCCAGGAGAAGCGCAACATTCCAAGGTGAAGATGATAAAACTGTCTATTAGGCCCTGTTTGATCTGAGAATTCCCTGGATACATTTATCTTTGTACAAAACGTTAATGGATAACTTCTGCTTCTTGTAATCTGCTTATTGAAGGACATAGTAGGAGGCTTTATAAGCTGCCTCCTCTGAAAGCTCGGGGCTGATCCCCTCTAACCCTGCGTGGTAGAGAGTCAGTTGCCGGCCGGCTAATAAAGGCTCATGATTAATCTCAATTGGCTCCATGGGTCTTAGAATCATTCGCACCATAACATTTGGAGGCCCCAGCGAGATCCTCCCCAGAGAGAGAAGGGGAGTTTCCTCCGAGACCCACAACCCCGTCGCTCCAAGTGGGGCATGACCGCGTCCAAGGGGCGGCCGCTGAGAGACGTTCCTCAGCCCCGGATGTTGGCAGCCCTAGATCAGAGAAACCGGTGGACAAACATTTCTGAAAATTGGACGCGAGCCTTCTGATCCAGTCTCACCGGTGAGTTAGTCTAAGAGTCCTCTTAGACCTGTTTCTGTCTGTGGGCCCTGAGAACTAGTGGAAGGCTGGACGCGGCACAACTTCCCTAGTACGGTCAGGTCTGAGACATCAGACCCTGACCCAGGACCTGTTTCGGTTTCAGTTTCTGATACGCTAGCGTTTCGTGTTACCTGTAGTCTGTTTTGTCTGCCTGTATTGTGTATGTTTGTCCGGACCGGTTGAATGTACTGTTACCCTCCTATTGCCTTGGTCCTCATTAGTTTACTTACTTTGGTTTCCGTCAAGTTTGTCTCATTGTCTGATTGTTCTGGTCTCTGAATGTCTCTTGTGATTTTTCTTGTTATTCTTTTTAGTTTATTAATTCTTCTTTTTGCAGGGTTTCTTGCTGCTACAGCACTGCCCGAGTGGCCACCTAGTCACCAAGTGGACCTTGTCTAACATTCTTATCTTTCACAGGACTTTTATTCTCATTCACATCCATCCTCATCGCCATGGGACAGGCTTCTTCTAAGCCCACTCCCTTGCGGTGCCTTGTGGACAATTTTAAGGATTTCAGGCAACGTGCCTGAGGTTATGGGTCGTCAGTCACTCTGTTGAATCTCCAGAGGCTCTGCCAAGTAGGCTGGCCGACCTTCGGAGTTGGATGGCCATCTGAGGTTTCCTTCAATTTGCAGACTGCCTTCAGAGTCAGAAGTGTTGTTTATGGGAATCCTGGTTACCCTGATCAGGCCCCATACATAGATGTTTGGCTAGACATTGTGTCAGATGCTCCTAAGTATCTGAAAGATTGTCAGAGTAAGTCAGACTCTCCAGTGGCTGACTCTCTGCTGGCGCCTGCCTCTCATACTGTTCTTCTGGCAGAGCCAAGGAGCACTCCGGCACCTCAGAAATCCTTTGAACCTGTTCTACAGGCACCTCCGGAGGATCCGGAGATCCTCAATACCCCTCCCTATTGCTCTCCTGGTAACCCCTTTAGGCCTCCTGATTCTCGGGAGGCAGCCCCTCTTCGGAGCCCACAACACACTCAGACGGGGGCTGTCTACTACCCTCCACAGGATCCTGACCCCATCCCTGATTCGTTGCAACCTGCAGCTGTCCTGGCACCTCTCTGATAGATAGCCCCACCTGGGAGAGACACCCAGACCTCTTTCATGGTGTATGTCCCCTTTTCAACTAGGGATCTGTATAATTGGAAATTGCAAACTCCGTCCTTCTCAGAAAAACCCCAAGGCTTGACCTCCCTTTTAGAATTCATCTTTTTCACCCACCAACCCACGTGGGATGATTGCCAGCAGCTTTTATAGGTTTTGTTCACTACAGAGGAGAAGGAACGCATTCTAAGGGAAGCTGCAAAAGGGGTCTCGGACCCCACTGGGCAGCCCACCACTGACCCCACATGGGTACAACTTGTATTTCCCAGCACCCGACCCGACTGAAATCCCAACACAGATCAAGGTAAGGAGGCTTTCCTGAGGTATCTCCAGTTGTTACTCCAAGGCCTCCGGGCAGCGGTTCGCTGACCAGTCAATTTATCCAAGGTAAGTGAGGTTATTCAGACTAAAGATGAGTCACCTGCAGCATTTTTTAGAGAGGTTACTAGAATCTTATAAACTGTGTACTCTCATTGACCTGGAGGATCCAAATAATTGGCGAGCCATTAATCTAGCCTTTGTTAGTCAGTCGGCCCCAGATATCAGAAAGAAATTACAAAAACTAGAAGGGTTTGAGGGAGAGAACTTATCTAAGCTTCTTGAGATTGCCCAGAAGGTGTTCAACAACAGGGATGATGTCCAGAAGGTTATGTTTGTTGGACAGGATAAGTCACGGGGCCGCCCGGCCCGCCGGGACGGGCTGAGGGCCACGCCGACGTCCCGAGGGAAAGGCGGACCGGGGTCGGAGTAACTTAGAGAAGGACCAATGTGCATACTGTAAGAAGAAAGGACATTGGGAGAACGTGTGCCCCGAAAAGGGCCAGGGCCCAGGGAAAAAGGCCCCACTCATTATGTTGGAGGATGCAGAATGAGGAGGTCAGGGCTCCTACATTATGAGCCCCCGGGAGCCCAGGGTAACATTGCAAGTTGGGGGCCAACCCGACTTTTTAGTGGATACGGGGGCTACTTACTCAGTTTTGCAGAATACCCAAGGTGCCCTATCTAAAGAAAAGACTTTAATACAAGGAGCCACAGGACAAGGGAAATCTTACCCTTGCACCCAGGCCAGAATTACCTACCTAGGAAAAGGGACCATCACTCATTCGTTCCTGGTTATGCCTGAATGCCCGTACCCCTTGCTGGGGAGAGACTTACTACAAAAATTATAGGCCACCATGTCTTTTAAGGAAGGACACACTGAATTAACTCTGGGGGCCACTCCATCTGCAATAATGCTCACTTGCCCTCTCTCTGAAGAATACCTTTTATTGGAGGAGCCTGTTTTCAATCCTTCCCCTAATGCATCACTGTTAAAAGAACTGCAGTGCAGGATCCCTCGGGTGTGGGCTGAGACTAACCCACCCGGATTGGCACCCCATCAGTCTCCTATTGTTGTGACCCTACTGAGTTCTGCCGAGCCCATCAGCGTAAGGCAGTACCGCATCAGTCAGAAGGCTAAGTCTGGTGCATATTCGGAGGCTCTTGAACGAAGGGATCTTAGTCCCCTGTCATTCGCCGTGGAATACCCCACTGCTTCCAGTTCTGAAACCGGGTACCTAAGACTACAGGCCAGTACAGGACCTCAGAGAAGTAAATAAGTGGGTTGAGATCATACATCCCACTGTTCCCAACCTGTACACTCTCCTGAGCCAACTGCCGCCTAGCCACCAGGTGTCCTTGATTTAAAGGACGCTTTCTTCACTCTCCCCCTAGCAAAGGCGAGTCAACCAATATTTGCATTTGAATGGGAGGACCCTGATAGACTGTATTCAGGACAATTGACTTGGACTAGACTGCTACAGGGGTTTAAGAACTCTCCCACATTGTTTGACGAGGCCCTGAGCCGGGACCTCGTTGACTTTCGTCAGAGACATCCAGAGACTGTTCTACAATATGTGGATGATTTACTCTTAGCCGCTACAACAGATGTAGAATGTAAGCGGGCCGCTGAAGATTTATTACAAGAATTAGAGGCTAAGGGATACCGAGTGTCCGCTAAGAAAGCTCAACTCTGCACATCCCAGGCAGCGTATTTAGGGTATAAGCTGCAGGGAGGCCACCGGACTCTGTCATCAAGCAGAACTGAGGTCATTTTAAAAATACCCCAACCCACCACTAAGCGGCAGGTCCGAGAGTTTCTCGGAGCTGTAGGCTACTGTAGGCTCTGGATTCCAGGGTTTGCAGAGTTAGCCAAGCCCCTGTATGCCAGCACTGGGGGAAAGTGTGAGGACTTGAGTTGGGGAAAAGAAGAAAAAGAGGCTTTTGAAGCCCTAAAAACAGCCTTGACTACAGCCCCTGCTTTGGCTCTGCCTACTTTAGACAAGCCGTTCCAACTCTTTGTGACTGAGACTAGAGGCATAGTGAAGGGGGTCCTCACCCAGACTCTAGGACCATGGAAGAGACCCGTTGCATACCTCTCCAAAGGACTGGACTGCATTGCAGCAGGGTGGCCTAATTGCTTGCGGGCCATTGCGGCTACGGCTATCCTCACCGAAGAAGCACTGAAGTTGACTTTAGGGCAGACTATCCAGATTATAGCCCCCCATGCGGTGGAAACCATGCTCCGCAGCCCCCCTGGTGATTGGATTTCAAATGCACAGATCACTCAATACCAGGTTCTTCTCCTTAACCCCCCACAAGTACAATTCTTGAAAACTTCTGTTCTTAACCCAGCCACCCTTTTGCCTGATGATGACCCTCAACAGCCATTACATGATTGTCTTGAGCCTTTAGATAACATCACCTGCCTCAGGCCAGACCTGACTGACATCCCATGGCCACAACCGGATGCCACACTGTACTCCGATGGAAGCAGCTTCATCGCAGAGGGAGTCAGGTATGCTAGGGTGGCAGTAGTTACCAGAGGGACTGTCATCTGGGCTCAGGCCCTGAGCCACAGAACATCAGCTCAGTGAGCTGAACTCATCGCTGTGACCCAAACGCTCCGATGGGGTAAGGAGAACACATTTAACATCTATACAGACAGCAGGTATGCCTTTGCCACTGCACATATTCATGGGGCACTCTATAAAGAGAGAGGATTACTCACCTCAGGGGGGGGAGGAAATTAGGAACAGAGAAGAAATCCTAGCTCTCCTGGAAGCCATCTGGCTGCCTAAGAAAATAGCTATCATACACTGTCCAGGTCACCAGAGAACTGAGTCTGAGGTAGCCCGGGGCAATGCCTTTGCTGACCAAATCGCAAAGGAAGCCACCCGAAAACCAGTGGGGCCCACTGACATTCTTCCAGTTCTGCCCCCCAGAACGCTCTCAGACTCACCCGTCTACACCCCGGGGGAACTTCAATTATGCAGTAAGCTAAAGGGGGTAGTAGGACCCAATGGGTGGATGCACCTCCTGGATGGACGCACCCTAGTACCCGGTGCCCCTAGGTTGAGAACTAGTCTCACTAGTCCATCAGAGCACCCACCTAGGAGGGACAAAGTTAATCGAACTTTTGAAAAGAGACTATTATATCCCAGGGCTACACAAAACTGCCAAAGAGGTAACAACAAGATGTCATATTTGCGCCCAAGTTAACCCTGGGCCTCCTGTTGAAGTACAAATTGGATCAAGACTCAGGGGCCAAGCCCCGGGAGAACATTGGGAATTAGATTTTACAGAAGTAAGCCCTGGGACTTCTGGATTTAAGTATCTACTTGTGTTCATTGACACCTACTCAGGATGGACTGAAGCCTTCACAACTAAGAGAGAAACTGCTCAGGTAGTAGCTAAGAAATTAGTATCAGAAATAGTACCCCAATTCAGCTTGCCATTAACACTGGGGTCCGACAATGGCCCGGCGTTCATCACCGAAACAAGTCAAATCTTAGCCAAAATGTTAGGTATTAATTGGAAACTACACTGTATATATAGACCACAGAGTTCAGGCCAGGTAGAAAGAATGAACAGGACATTAAAAGAAACTTTAACTAAGTTTAAACTTGAAACTGGCGAGGACTGGGTGAGCCTTCCCCCCCTTTGCCCTTCTTAGGGTGAGATGTACCCCTTACCTCCAAGGCCTCACCCCATATGAAATCACGTTTGGGAGACCGCCACCTCTCCTACCCAAGATAGGGGTAGAAAAGGTGACTGAAATTCACAATTTCTCACTATTTAAGTCCTTACAGGCACTACACTTGGCAAGAAAAGAGATTCAACACTTAGTCTCCGCCACCCGGGAGAGCCCTAGACAGTCACGTAAACCTCATAGCCACTCTCCTGGTGACTAGATTTGGGTAAAGAAGATACAGCCAGCTGCCTTTGAGCCCCTCTGGGACGGACCATTTCCTGTCATCCTCACCACTCCCACTGTGGTCAAAGTTGCTGGGAGACACTATTGGATTCATCACACCCGCATCAAGGCTGCTCAACCACCACCAGAGACTGAGAGATGGCGTGTCCGCACAACAGGAGACCCTCTCAAGATAAGATTCTCGCAGGTTTAATTATAATTGGATAACTGCCTATATCAAAAGGTGGGTACGGGCAGTAAAACTCATGGTTCTCAGAACAAACTACCAACCACTCCAAGTCAGAGAATCAATGATTTGATTTCCCTTCGAAAACCAGTGAGGAATGTAAAAGTGGAAATTCTCCCGTTTCAGGGAGGTGATATCTCCAGGCGCTAGCCCAGGAGAAGTGCAACATTCCAAGGTGAAGATGATAAAACTGTCTATTAGGCCCTGTTTGATCTGAGAATTCCCCGGATACATTTATCTTTGTACAAAATGTTAACGGCTAACTTCTGCTTCTTGTAATCTGCTTATTGAAGGATGTAGTAGGAGGCTTTATAAGCTGCCTCCTCTGGAAGCTCGGGGCTGATCCCCTCTAACCCTGCGTGGTAGAGAGTCAGTTGCCGGTCGGCTAATAAAGGCTCATAATTAATCTCGATTGGCTCCGCGGGTCTTAGAATCGTTCGCGCCATAACGATACATTTTTAAAAATCTGACAAACGATACACTTTGAAATTATGAACAGATCCGTATCAGTGTTCATTGTTGTTTCTCTTCCATCCTCCCCGCACCCTCTCCCACGGCCTCTCTCATTCTCTCTCTTCCCTTTCCTCCCTCCCTTTTTTTTCCTTTTAGACTGAGTTCCAAATTCCTCTGCTCCAACTCCTGTTTCTCTCTACCACCACTCTTCCCCAAATCATTTCCTCATCCTTTCATCTTTAGCTTGCTTTTCCACATTTCACAGTGAATGTCAATGTGCGGGAATGTGCAATGAATGGGGAGGGTTACTGAGAACCATGATTTTAGAAGCTTATGTGTTTGAGAGCCTGTGAAATCTATCCTGGCCTCAGAGCTTTTAAATTGTTTCAATCTATATTTTCTTTGTCTTTCATGTTTTTAAAGTTTCACATCCAATAACCACATTTGTATCCAAAGCATGGACTTTTTGAGTTTGACAAAGCTGATCCTGTGGATTCAATTTCTATAAACCCCTTAAAGTGTTTAACCAACTTTTCTTATTTTGCGAAAATGTCTAAGAAAATCACAGGGGAAAAACAATTGTTCTTGACACCACAACAGTTTAATATGTTAACTTATTCATTAAATTGTGCTTCACATCAATGGAAATCCTCAGTTCTACAAACTATCATTTTTAAATAGCAATAAGGATTGATAATGTCACAATACAATCTCCTAGTACCCAAGTTCATACATATTATTGCACAGAAACAAAAGGAAATATCTCTTAAGAGAAATAATTTACTATCTATTGAATAACTATCTTTACATCTAAAATGGGGCACCAGACAAAAGTCCAGATTTTTCTTTCCAACATTTTTCATCTTTGATACACTAAATGAAAAATAATGCAAGGAAAACCCAGAAATTGATTCTGGGGGGAAAAAAAGAAGGAAAGAAAAGATGATCACATGATTTAAAAAAAAAAATAACGACAACTTGGTGGGAGACAAATGTGACAATAATTAAATGACACAAACTCTGCTTCCTCAGAACACAGTTTTCCCTGGCAAGAACTGCGGGTTTTCCGCTCTGACATCTGGCCCTTTGATGAGTTAGTTCCCACGGTACAGCAGACCATGGAACTCATAGAGGTTCCACGTAACGTGTCAAAGGATGACTGTACAGATTTTTCCATAGACAATTTAGAACACGAGCTTAAGAAACGTGTGCTTTCATGTTCTCAGATCCAGAGTTGTTTGGTTACCTTGAATCCTTGCCTGGAAGTTCGGGGGCATTTTTCTTGGATGTGTTGCTGGTGTTCATCGTGAGGCCAGTCCTCTGGAAATCTCAGCACCTCAGAAAGGTCAGTTGGTTCTGTTAATGTGTCATGAAGATGGGTCCATGTGCATTCCATCATTAGGCTACAAAACACACAGGTTTCAGAACTCCCCTGGCCAACTTGCCCAGTGGGTTAATTCAAAGTGTTAGAGAATCAGTTCAGATGTGTCCAGGTGAACGTGGTGAGAGAATAGCAGGCTTATGTCCAGTAGAGATGGAGGAAGGGGATGAGGAGAAAAGCTGAAAGTGCCTTGGAGAAAGAACCTTTGCATGTTCCCCAGAGGTGACACACTTGGGTGGAGCCATCAACCTCAGCCAACCCTGATATCCGGACTGGAGACTTTCAGTTGGAGTTCTTGTGACTGGTGGAGATACAATAACTATGAGAAAGGAAAACCTTGGAGACACAGCTGTGGTCAGATCAGGGTATTCTTTGCCTGTGCTCAACCCAGCTTTCTATTTGACCCAACTCTGTTGGCCTTTACTTCAGTCCTTAAAACTGTCTTAATGCTCTGGTCCTATCTCAGGAGCCTCATGCCCTTTCCTGCTCTTTTAAATGGCCAAAGAATTACAGTCCTCAGACTGCTCTTGTTCTTGAGGACAGAAGCTGTATATTAGTTATTTTCTATTTTTCAATAATTTCTAGCACATATTTAATTCCTCATCTTTCCGCCTTTGCAAAATCTGCTGCCTTTTTATGAGCCTTACTTTTTTTCTGTAGTTACCCTGTCTCTCCCTAACCCCCACCTCTGCATGATCTCATTATACAGGACCTTCTTCTCAGCTAGAGGTCATGGTTAGAAAGGAATCAGATAAACTCCCTGTGTGATGTTAGCTTATGACAGCTTAAATCATTTCCTCTTGCAAATGTGCAAAGAGACTCATTTAGCACCAAAAGAAAAAAAATCCTTTAAGAACTAAAGCAATAAGTTGGTAATAAAATTCCAGGGACCTGGAGAAGAGGTAGAGAGGAAGGAAAATTTTTAGAGCAGGAGTTCTATTGATCACCCCTTAAGCTTCACTGTTCAGGCTGGTACTGAGTCTAAATATTTCTAACACTAAGCTTCCTTCAGGAGATGTGAGCACATTCCCTCGGCCTTCATCTTGAATAGTTTTTGGATTGGATGGGGTGGACATCCAGCAAGAGGTGTTTGAGTACCAGTGCTGCTTGATCACCCCTACAACATTGTCCATCTTTTGGCTGTTTCACTCCTAATAACAGACTCCTTCACTGGAGGCAGGGTGTTAAACACCAACTCTACCAGTCTCCTTGGCATCATCTAAGTCACTGCAGTTCCATGAGAGGATAAGGAAAGATACAAATCAATAAAGATTTAGATTTCATATTCTTGCAATTCCCAATCCCAATACTGATGCTGAGCTGCATAAAGTAGTAGGAAAGACTATGAAGTCCAAAGACTAGGGCTCTGAACAACTTTCTTGTTAGTAAATTAGGATCTTTGGGAAATCTTTCAAACTATCTCTTATGGAGATAGTTTGAATCTCCATATCAAACTATCCAATGAGTAATGAATAGAGGTCTATTTAACATAAAGAATGCACGAAGATCAATGAGATACTAAATATAAAAATGTTTTGAAAAGCATTAAATACTACACGAAGTAATGAATTTTAATCTTATTCTTTCTAAAACATATGACAAAAATGATGACATTGAAAAGCACTTGAAATATTTTTCAATTCCCTTTTGTGTCAGAGACTGATAGTTTTTATCAGTATTAATTTTCACATTGTTTCTTTACTAATAGAACCCTCATATTTATCAAGGCACATGGCAGCCAATAATAAAGACATTTCCTGGCTTTCTTTGCAGCTAAATGTAGGTAATGGCTAGGTTCTAGCCCACAAGATGTGACTGGAAGTGACATATGCAACTGCTGTCCATTTCCTTTCTGCTGTCTTAAATGTAAATGAGATGATGGGAGCTGCAGCAGTCATCCTGGACCATGAGATGGAAGCTACACATTAGGATGAAATTGCAACAAGAGAGGGCTTGGGCTTCTGGCAATGAATGTCACACACCCAGTTATCAACCAGTGTGTCTTTTAAGTGAAGAAGCAAACACTTCAATCTTATTGAATTAGCTATTATTTTGAGTTTCTCTGCTAAAGCAGCCAAATGGGAATCCTATCCAATAGACATATTTATTTGTTAATGATCTATGTTCACCTCTTTGCTAGGTCTATCTGGTAAACCTTCTTCCCCATAGTTATACTATCGCTGGACAGATTTTTGAATAAATCTTCATATTTCAAACATTTGATCAAACTGTTTATGACAAAGTTACCTCCTTTAGATGAAAAAAACACATTGTTATAATTTTTAATAGCACACATGATTACTCTTAACTGTTGCCTAGCACTAATTGCTATATATTATTAATTATTAGAAAGAGAACCCAAATAATTCTCAGGGCAAGTTTTCTCCAGTTACCAAGAGGAGACTGCCAAAAAATGAGAAAGTAGAATAGATAGTATGTATCTTAGTCAATAATAATAATAATAATAATAATAATAATAATAATAATAATTTAAACACACACACAGATACACACACAGATGCCTTATCCCAATCTGGTTACTGGGGCTGCTATTGCCAAGAGAAGGAAAGTAATGTCTCCCAGGGAGTTGCGGGAGTCAACAGGATGGGGAACTCCCTGGGGAATTTTGTTTCTTTCTTCTTGGGCTTTTAACACTAATGTATCTGAAATTGATTTGGTTTGGGATCTTAAGGCTGCTGACTTCCCATGGATCTTTAGGCCCAGGTGCCTTCTGTTGGCATCACTTCCCCAAGCCTCACAGCACGTAGGTGTGCAGTCAATTTTCAGAGAACAAACTGCATCCCTACCTCTTGTTTCTATCAACATAGGACCCCAGGGATATGACAAGTGTGCTGCTTTAGAATGAAATGATATGAGGAAGGAAGCCCTTGTCGGTCTTTTTTAATTTGCTCAGCACCGGCCTCAGGCCAACACGAAGAGATGGTTTCTCCTCTGAACAACCTGATATCTGGTCTCCAGTGGAGCACCATATATCACGCCTTTAGCAGCAAGGCCGCAGAGAGCCTTTTAATATAAATCCCGAGGTGTCTAAGGAACAGTGTGAAGTTAGCAGAGGCTGCCTCCGAGTCTCAGCTATGCATAAATCTCTGCCAAAAATTTAAAGTGAGTTTAAAAGAAACAATCTAAATGCTTTCTAACTTGGTTTGATTTTTCACATGACAAAACACTGGATCGTTATTATAAGTGCATGCGTGCATGCATGTGTACGTGTGTGTGTGTGTGTGTGTGTGTGTGTGTGTCTGTGTGTCTGTGTGTCTATGTGTCACAGTGGCAGGCAGAAGGATAATTTGCAGCCCTGCTATTCTAGGCCGAACATTATATCTTAATATCAAAATGTGAAGATAGAGAGTGAGCTGCTTATTAATCCCAGTTGCAATCCTCCTTTCCTTCCTATCTTAGGAAAAAATTATTGGAAAAAGAAACATTAATATTTTGTAAACCTAATCTCTACCAACCAACAAGCAATATTTACTTGGCCCCTTTAACTCACCCTCATATATGGCTCAAAAAGTACAACTGCCTAAAAAGTCATTACACTCTCAAGCTCATTGATGGGTTGGTGGTGTGGAGAGGGCTGGCCTCACCCGGGGCAGCACGGCTCTGGGTCACTGCCAGCTTGGTGCTGTCACAGTTGTGGGACAGAGACATACCCTCTGGTCAATAACAGCTGGATTCTTGCATGATTGGCAGGAAACTTTTATCTCATATGGAAAACACGATGGAGTAAAAAGAGCTTGCACTTTGCAGTTGGCCAGATCTAGTGTATAATCCACAAGGAAGCTACTTACTGTCAGTGGGTTTCACTTTTCTCATCTACGAAATTTGGACTAGTAATATATACATTGTTGTGAATAGATTTAAAGTATGAAAAGGGCCTCTCACAGTTTTTGGCACAAGGGAGGTCCCCAATAATGTCTTCTCTCACTGGACAGATGAAACCAAGGGTAGTGAGAGAAGGATCTAGGCGGCTTCTCTAGATCTGTCTTCGATGGAGCCACTAGGCTCCTTTTGTGTAGGCAGCCACTCCACGAATGCTTCCAGGCTGACTGACTCTCAACCCCAGAGAGAGTATTCTAGAGGCTGAGATGTGGCTTATACAAAGCTGGCTTAAACATCAAACATGTTATATATCAATGAAATAGGCTTTTCAATCTGATTTAGGGGTTTCACTCATTTTGCCTTCGGCTCCTTGAGAGGATTGATCAGATCAATCTGTTGTGAGAATTTTTACTCACTCTGATCCTCCTAGCGAATGCTAGGGAAGGGCTCTCAATTTCTTTTTCTGTACTTCTCCTCTTATTACTTAAAAATGTGTTATTGTAGTTCTGGTTGGGAAAAGGTGAAAATCAGAAGCACTTGACAATGCAACACATTTTTTGGTTCAGTTTTATACACTCTAGTCTGATTCATAAGCTGTAGCCAGTCTAACAACAGGTAAAAACCATGTGGGGAAGAAAAAGTTATCAGCCTAGAAATATTCAAGATTTGGGGAGGTAGATTCTTTTAAAATTCATCCCATTGTGTTCCACGTCTCCTGGCCTAAATCAAAATTATTATTAACTTATGGATCTCAAATATATTTTTTATACCTGTTAGCTAAGCTCCTATTCTTCAGGCCAAATTCTTTTAAAATGTCTTTTCCTCTCTGATAGAAGAATTTCAAACCTGGCAGTACCATATCAAAGACGATGACTGCTCCAAACAGATAAAACTCAGAAATGTTCTTTAAAAAGTAAGGTTCTAAAGCTGGTTTGGAAATGTTGGACATATAGTTATCTTCCTGCATTTGCCCCCCTTATCATTCGTTCCTCATATTGAAAATAAAACTTGGTAAAGTGTGATCTTCTTAGGCATTAGTTAATAAGCACACTTTTTCCTAAATGCCCCTACCAAGGTTCATTTATCAGGGCCACAGGCACCCCTGTCCTGAATCTACTCTCCGTTCCTTAAAATTGAGGGAGGAAGCATAGCTCAGGGCTAAGTTACAAGGCTTTGTAGGACGTGAGTCTCTAGTGATGGTCAATAGCAGGGTAATCTTGTTTTAAAAGACCACAGCAACAAAACACGTTACTCTTCTCATGATTTAAACCACATTCAAATAGAGTTCCAAGGTGACAGCCAACAGTAAAGTGAGGGTTGGCCTAAAACCTCATCAAAGGGCTGAAAGGGACTTCTTTTTCTCTCTCTCTAAACAGATCGATATTTCCATTACAGAGACAGTACGAAACAGACTGGTTTCAGCAGAACATCCAAGCCATAATTTGGCTTTTCATGTGTGCCTCTGTGGGTTCCAGTTGCCCAAACTATAACCTATGCTGCTGCAAAGGAGATTGCACAGACCGTTTCCTTTTTGGTGCTTCTCTCTTTGACCTTCTAAAGTGGTCTATACTGGATGTATTCCTACCCTACTTAATATCACAGATTGAAAAATGTCAGAAAAAAAAAAAAAGAAGAACAAGACTGATCATCTCCAGCTGGAGAAAGATGAAGACAAAGAGGAAGCAGGTGTCCAAATCAAGCCACATACAGCCAGATGTCCTCAGAATGGCCCACCAGTCCCAGCAGTCTCCACGGTAATGCCACACGAGGTCGGTGCTCCTGCTCATCCCCCCTTCAGAGGGAGGAAAGGGCAGGGGGTCACCATCTCACCACCTGGCTGTTGTAGTCCTCAGTGACTGCCCCCTCTGTGTTCCCGTCCTCCTTGGGCCACCGATGGCCCCTGTGCTCCCGCTGCAGCCTCCGCTCCTCCCGCCTCTTTTGCCGGTCCCTCTGGTGCTCCAGCTGCTTGGTGTGGTGGTAGCGCTGCTGGAAGAGATCCTTTGCATATTCATAAAGCTGCACGTCCAAGAAGTTTAGCTCTTCAATGCGTTGGCGGGCACCCTCATTGATCTCCACATTGGAAGCCCGCGTGATGTTGAACTGTGTGAAGGGAGAGATGAACTTGAGGTTGAATGTCCTCTCAAAGAGAAACTGTGTCTTCCTCTGGAATTCTGTGAGCCCAAAGAAAGCCATGTTCTTCAGGTTGTTTTTTGCACTCTGCAACAGGATGGTGTTTCTTTCACTCTCGTTCATGAAAGTCAAGTTGTAGCAGCCCACCAGGCTGAGGTCAGCCAGCATGCGCACCTGGCGGTTGTTAGCTAGGTTGTAGGTGCAGTCCATGAACTCCCGCAAGCTAACCCCAGACCAGTCATCCCCAGGGTAGCAGGTGGGCAGCTCATCCGGGGTGGGGCTTCTCCCATCGCACATGTGGAGGGAGGTTTTCCACGTGGCCCCTCTCTGGACGTGTTTCCATTCGCTCAGGTAACGAGACACTGGATCACGTAACATTGTGATGTAATAGAAATTCCTGGAAGAAATGAAAGGAAGAGTGTCAGTCATTGATGACTATAACTCTGGGATTCTGAACCTTTGTAGTGTTTATATCAGCAGTGAGTCAATGGTTCTTCTGCCAAATGTTCATGTGAGAGTGTTTGCCTGGATTTGCACTGATCAGGCAAATGTTCCCATATGTGCATGTTTCCATAAATATACGTGGACCGATTTTAATATCGAGTTTGTTAGGCTTTTCCTCCCTGTTCCAGTGTGGGGAGGGAGGAGTGAGGGACTGGCTCATTCATTCAGCAATTATTCACTGATAGATTACTACCAGCAATAACAATATTAGATTCTTGCGACAAACTTTTGAAATAGACATAGGACTACTTGGTAGGGAAACATGCAAGGAGGTAAAGTGATTTGTCCAAGGTCGTGGCACTTGAAGGCAAAGGTGGAAGCCAAGGCTCCTTTTTTCTGTTTACACTGTTATTCTGGATTACACACACGGGAGGTGAGGTTGGGGAAGGATGTGTTGTGTGTGGAGACTAATATTTACTGAGCAAATACTATGCACTAGAAACTGTGCTAGGTACTTTATGGATATGGGCACAGATAATCCTCAACACAACTTCGTAACTGGGTTTTGTCATAACTTTATTTATTTATTTATTTATTTTATTTAATCTGAGAACACAGACTGAGAAAAGTGAAAATTAGAGCCCAAGATCTATTGGATTTCAAAGCCTTGTGCTTTCCTGTGCACTATATTGATATTTTAAAAATAAAAATGTAACTAATATTTAGTGAATGCTATTAATTGTTAGGTAATGTGGTTATTACAATCACAGGTCTTACCTCATCTAGTGGCATCTAATGGAACATTGAAAAGAAATATATTTTGTGAATGGTTAGCTCCAGAATGAGCAAGTAAAGACAGGGTACCTTTGGCTTAAAAGGGCAAGAGATGTATAAAAAGGTAAGAAGAGAGTTGAAATAGTTGATAAGTCAAGACACAATAGTGGGCATTACAGAAAAACAATATTGATTCAAAATGAAGAAAATCTTTCTTATAATTTCAGCAGCTAGCAATAGAATGGGCTGACCACCCCACCTCTGTCACCAGAAGTGACATCCAGAGTTCTCCTGGGCAGACAAAATGGCCCCGGAAAATTCTGGTAGAATACCAGGTTTCTCTTGTCCAAACTTAACTGGATTTTTTTGTTATTGTCGAAATGTATACCTAGTACAAACAATAACAAAAATAAAAAATTTAAAGGTACAATGATTTTTATACTGCTTTTTAAAAGGACTTGATGAACTATAACTTTTAAAACTATACATTTAATATATTCAGTTATTTTGAATGCTTCCCTTTAAATCAGGAGAAAAAAAATTTACTGAAAGTGCCACAGACAGGCCAGCCTGAGCCAGTCACCATTTTACATTACTCTGTTGTCTTTCCCTGTGACAGAATGACAATTCCATCAGGAAAGAAAATTTCCCAAAAGGTCAGTAGGAAAGCAGAAAACAACAAGCACAGCTTCTGGGCTCCACAAAGAAATGTTGACAGTGAAGTTTTGCTCAGAGAGGGTGTTGCCATGGTTGAACATTATGTAATACACCACTGCTAATCCTGTTTTGGTCCTACGTTGGGACTTCTGCACTTTTCAAGTCTACATGCAGAGAATGATTTTTCTTTTATAAAACAACTGTATAATAAATATAGAGACACAATAATGATGATGATATAACTCAGGTGTGTTAAGGATGCCCATAACATCAGGACAGAAGTATTTAAATCAGAGAGACCTTTACATTGGGTCAAATAAGATCACAAATGGAAAATTTATTATTTCCCTATTATCGGGCAAAACAGAAAACAACAACAACAAAAAGAATTTAAATCAAAAAGATGATGGCAATCAATTGGTAAGTCTCAACCTCATTTATGTGTCTCAAATTTAGAAACAACCCAGATTTTTGAAGTAAATGTAAGAGATGGAGGGTTTGAGGCTTGGAAATTACAATGGTTTGTGGCATAAAGGTTTAACTGGGACTGGCTCCTGAATCTTAGAGGCTTTTGTTCCAACTGGAAAAACTGGCCATAGACTTTCCGGTGCCTTATTTTTATCAGAAGTCAACATAGTCTCAAAGCTGACTGAAACTGGCTTCGTTTTGGTTTCGAATTTCACTTTAATCAGTTTAACATTGCATTTAAGAATGACTAACCAAACCGTAGGGTGATATTTACATGAGGAAGATAAGTCCCAAATATCTGCAAGTTCTACTGGCCAAACAGGTAAGAGGCCCATTTGTAATTATAATTAACTTTGACATCAAGAAATAAAAATATACTAGTGGAATATTTATATTGATGAAGTTCAAAGTTGTCCCAACTCATGGTTCAGGAATGAAATGGCTAATAGCATCTGGGTATTGCTTTAGTCAGACATACTCTCATGTATGCTTTGTTTGTTTCAATCCTATAAAGCGGTCAAAGTAGAAAGTTAGAAAAACAGTAAAAATAGACAATAGGGTTGAATAATAATCAACTATCGATGAAAAACTCCACAAAAATTGATTACTTAAATCATATTTCTCATTTATATTTTTTTCTACTTTCAATTACTTTTCTACTTTCAGACAGAAACTGCAACAATTATTGATGAAATAACGTCTATCTCCAGGCCACATACCCAGCCTTCGTTGTGTGTGAGCTTTGCTCCAGTTTCATGATGCTCCTCCCTACTCCAAAACAATGGAAACTCATTTGTTTTCTGCTCCCATGACTCCCACTTCAGTTTCTAAGGAAAACACTTAAAGGGTTCAGGACTACTGAAAGCTGCAACTTTGCATCTCAGGCCTTACTTGTTCAATAGCACAACGAAGGGTAAAATAAAGAAAAGGGAGGAAGGACAAGCAGTTCCCAAGCAAAGCTTGTCATGGTCACAATGCAGAGGCCTGCACGGGCTCCTTCTGTTGCTCCTTTTAATCCAATCTCCTAGGTGTAGATAGAGCATCATCTGTTCATATATTTGTCCGTGCAGTTAACCAAAATTCTCCCTGGGCTTTGGAAATATAGATAAGCAAACTATTACTTACCCCCTTCATTTCCTTTATCCATCATTCGTTAGCCCTCCAAACATTCATTTAGCACTTTCCTACCCCACCTCCCACCCCTGTATTTGCCAAGCGCTGGGACTAGGAATTGTGGACTCAGAGACGACTAAGACATTGTCCTTGAGGAGATCTCAGGCACCCGATGATTATGGTAAAGTGAAAGAAATTCTAACCATGAAGTTAAGTAGATGTTCTCCCAATCTCCCTGGACCAGAACAACCCCTAAGACAGATAACTTCATCTCTGTGACAGCATCCTGTCAGCAGGTCTCACATTTGCCACCTACTTAGTTCAGAGCTTATGTTAATTCACTGAAGAATGTCTGCAAAGCAGTTGCAGCTCTTTAGCGTTGTCATTCGTATGGCCCCAGAGTAATGATGGCAAATATCTATGTATTCAGGAAGATTAGGCCACTGGTGCCTTGGTTAGTTCAATAATTGTTTTAACAGATAATTAACACATGGACCGTCATGGCTACTAAAGTTCTAAGACATAGGACACACACTTTTCCATGGCTGCTTTAGAACCACTTTGGTATCTTGCACTTCTGTAAGATAATCAAATTTAAAAAATTCTAAATTCAGCAGAAGGGCGTCCCTGCCTTCCCTCAGTCTTTGCCTTTTCCTTTTCTTATTTGTATTCAGCTCTTATTTCCTGGCTCAGCTCAAGCCTCATACCCATCTTCTCGACTTCTCCAGCCTCTAGAACATACTGCATTACTTACTGCACTCTTAACTTGTATGTGAAAGTCTTGGTGTCAACTACCCTTATGTTCCTTTTTGAGAACTGGACCTTAAGCATTGTGACACATAGCACCTCACACAGTCCTGCTCATAGCAAATCTTCAATAAATGATGTTATGTAAAAGAAACAATCATTACATGAGATATGTATTTTTTCAATGACTAAGGTTAATATTGCCTTTGATAAATATGCCCTTTTTTCTCTCTTAAAAACAAATCTGATATTATTTTTGAATGTCTAAAGTGTGTGAAAAGAGTAAAAAGATACATAATCTTCTAATACATCCATCATTTGATTGCAATGGTCGATATGTAGAGAGACGGTCAATACAGACTTTGAGTAAAAAGTCATACAACAAACAGGTAATTAGTTACAATGAAGTATTTTTTAATGTTAAACTTTAACTAGTTTTCTTCCTTACTGCTTCAAGTACCTGTATTTCTCTAAGCGGTTTATTGTATAATTGCTCATTTCTTTAATTATCAAGTCATTTAATTAACATGTTTATTGAAGGTGTGTTATATGTAAGGAGGTTCTCTGGGAAATTTGGAGAACATAAATAAATAAAATAAAACGCCCTGAAGTATTGTGGGTGTAAGAGTGGTAGATTAGAAAAAGGCATTGA
The DNA here is from genome assembly GCF_902729225.1 of Pteropus medius. Taxonomy (NCBI): domain Eukaryota; kingdom Metazoa; phylum Chordata; class Mammalia; order Chiroptera; family Pteropodidae; genus Pteropus; species Pteropus medius. The sequence continues at coordinate 8,545,079 of NW_024340848.1, read as the reverse complement.
GTAGCAAGTTATGGAGGTAAGGAGTGGACAAAGAATATTTACAAATGTATAGAGAGCAGAGTGGCCTAATTAGACTAGAAAATTCATGTTGTACATTTTTCACTAAATGTTTGTTTAATAAATAGGTGAATGGAAAGAAGGCATAAACTAGAACAGGATGCTGAGGCCAAATTGTCATGGGCTCTGAAAGCAACTGTGAATTGCTAAAAGAGGAAAAGCGTTGATTTAAGAAGATTCATTTAGCAACAGTGTTTAGGATGGATAAAAGTAGGCTACAAGAGACATTAGGCAGCCCTGCTGAGACTAGTAGGGAAGAACCCAGAAAAATGGGTGTGGATAAGAAAGAATCACTGACAGATTCAAGAAATATCATACACTCATCTGTCATTATTCTCTCCCCCTTCCTCATTGTCAGCTTCTTCTAAATTACCTTTTCCTCCTTCGTATTTTCTTGTTCCCTTTATCTAATCCTCCCCTTTCAATTCTGCAATGGAAAAGAGGGGGAGCTAATATGCTCATCAAAATGGTAGAAAGAGAAGTATAAGTGGCTGGAATTAATCTGTGGAGATTAAAAAATATTCACTTTTCTTTTTCTATTGCTAAATGATATTCCATATATATACAAAAAAATATATATATATACACACACACACACACACACACACATACACACACAATGGAATATATGTATCACATCTTCTTTATCCATTCGTCTATTGGTGAATATTTAGATTGCTTCCATATCTTGACTATTATAAATAATGCTTCAATAAACATTGGGGTACATATATCTTTTCAAATTAGTTTTCATTTCCTTCAGATAAAACCCAGAGGTGGAACTGCTGGGTCATATGGTAGTTCTATTTTTAATTTTTTGAGGAGCATGCATACTGTTTTCCACAGTAGCTGCACCATTTGCAATACTATCCAACAGTGCACAAGAGTTTCCTTTTCTCCACATCATCAGCAATTGTTATTCGAAATCTTATCATTTGCAACAACATGAGTGGACCTAGAGGGTATTATGCTAAGTGAAGTAAGTAAGATAGAGAAAGACAAATACCATATGATTTTACTTATATGTGGAATCTAAAAAAACAAAACAAACAAACAAAATAAAATAGAAACAGATTCATGGATACAGAGAACAAACTGATGGTTGCCAGAGGGGAGATGGGTGAAAAAGATTCAAGGGAATTAGAGACACTAACTTCCAGTTATAAAATAAATAAGTCATGGGAATATAATGAACAGCACAGAGAATATAGTCAATAATATCATAAATTTATACAGTGGCAGATGGTTACTAGACTTCTCATGGTGATCACATCATAAGGTATACGTAGAATTACTATGTTGTATACCTGAAACTAATGTCATATTGTATGTCAACTATACTGTAATCAAAAAATATTCATTTTTATGAGTCTATAACTTGCCTAGCAAATGAGAACACACCTGAAAGAATCTACAAAATACTAGGTTCACAGGGGAGGTTTAATATATTTCTTCCACTACTAGCTTAATCCTTATAAAATCAAGCAACACAATTAATATCTTTACACTCCACACTTCTACACATTCATAAAAACCAGTTCAACTAGAAACTCCTCCAGTTGGCCTCCTGCGATGTCCTCAGCAGCAGAGATTTCTGCCTCCCGAAACCTGTGCCTCTCATGCTTTACTTTTTTTTAAACACGTATTTTTCAGTTAAAGTTCACATACAACAATATTAGTTTCAGGTGTACAACATAGCAATTATACATTTAAATAACTCACGATGCAATCACCCCAAACGTGAGTCTAGTACTCACCTGGCACTATGCATAGTTATTACAATATTATTGACTATATTTCCTATGCTGTACTTTATATCCCCATGACTGTTTTTATAACGACAATTTGTTCTTCTTAATCCCTTCACCTTTTCCACCCAGTACCCCCAAAGGCCCTCCCATCTGGAAACTATTGGTTTGTTCTCTATATCTGTTTCTGCATGAGTCTGTTTCTGTTTTGTTTTTGTTTTTGTTTCTTTTAGATTCCACATGTAAGTGAAATAATATGGTATTTGTCTTTCTTTATCTAACTTATTTCACTTAGCATAATATCCTCTAGGCTCATCCATGTTGTAGTAAATGGTAAGATTTCATTCTTTTTTATGGTAAGTGATATTCCATTGTGTGTATGTACTTTTATGCTTTACGTTCATTCCAGTGACCAGTAAATGTCTTATCCCTTGAACAGGCTTTATGCCTTACTCATCTTTCATCCCTCAGAGCATATGATACACGACCTTATACATCACAAATGTTCAGGTGTTCAATGTGGAGTGAATAAATATATAAATTTTATCAGTTATTGTTTCAGGAATTCTGATGGTGATGTCCCCAGGAAGTGGAACTTGTTGGTATCTTAACCAACAGAAGTGGCCCAGCTTAAGGGTTTCTCATAGCCAAGACCTTGTGAAATATGTAGGAAAATCAATTTCTCTTCCTTCTTCTTACCCTACAGACTTTGAAATGAGTTTTCCCTACATAGTCAAGTTTTGACAAAGCTCAGTTTCTCACAAAGAATACTGCGAGGGATTGTAAGTTGGACCTGCGGGGCATCTAAAGGAGATCTCGGCCTCACAGTGGAGTACGCACAGATGCCGGATACACCTGCACCATGAGCTGATGTGCGCATTTCTGAAAAGTGAAACTTAGCGCCCCCCTCCTCCCTGCTGTACTGTGTGCTGGAGTCATTTTCCAAATGCTGAGAATGGGATTAATTTCTTGACTCTCTTTAGAGCCGTACACTCATTATGGGCTGCCCATTCTTCATTATCTCAATAGAGCATTATCCACACTATACTGTATCTGATGGGGGAATTGTGGCAGTTTGAGCTGAGCAATCAGACTGCCCTTTGACACAGTGAAGAAAAGGCTTTTTATTCAAGCCTTGAAAACAAATTAAGGAATTTAAAAATGATGTTCTAAGCAAATGGGAAACTGGGAACTCTGATTGTTAAGTATCGTAATAAAGAACTTTAGGAGGCCAACAATGGTGTGTGTCAGAGGCGTCAGTTCCAAGGATGTCTGGTATTGTGACGAGAAAATGGAGACATGCGCTGGTTGTTATCTTACCTCGCACAGAAGCCATGCACTCCCCCACCCCCACTGCCATCACCTCCTCCCTCATGGTGACTTACAAAGCAGCCAGACCTTTTAGGCTAAGGCATTTTTATTTTACTTACTGCCCAGAGATCTAGACTCTTTTCCTTAGTCAGAAAGAGGGGAGAGGAATGTCCCCAGTGGTGCCCTTGAGAGGAGAAAAGCTTCATATTCCTTCTCTAACCTGTTTGCCTGATAACTTTAAAGGGAGAATTCTTCGTCTGTGGCTGGTCTGGGTTTTTTTTAATCATCAATTTCTACCTTCCCTCTCCCCAGTTAAAAATAGAATATGTTGTTATTATGGAAAATATGAGCAATGCAGAACATAAGAAAAGGAAGAAAATAAAAATTACCTATAATCACGTCACCCAGATATAACCAGTTATACATGTATATTTTTTCCTTTCTTTTACAGATTTGAGATCATAATGTACATTATATTTTAACCTGTATTTTCAACTCAAAAATACAAGGTGAATATTTTTTTTCCATTTCATATTCTTCCATAAAAACATAATCTTCTAATTTTAGATGTACCATAATTTGTGTGACCAATTTCCCAGTTTTGGACAATGAGGCTGATTCTATTTAGAGGGGTATACTATAAACAATAATCTGATGAACATCCTAAGCCATAAATACTTCTGCAGAGAATAAATTGCTAGGAGTAGAATTTCCGAGTCAAGAGAATTTTCCTCCCCATTCCATTTTCAAAATGCCAAAATATAGCCAACCACAGTCAACAAAGGACAGGACAGGGCCATTGCATGAAGCCTGACATCTTCAAGCACCAGGGGACAAGGCCACCTGGAAGCCAAAGGATGGTTGTGAAACAGTCTCCTGACTCTGTTCTCTCTTGGCTGGACCAGGAAATTGCCTTGCCCAGAACATGAGTCAAAGATGGACATTTCAGGACAAGCCAGGTGGGGTTTGTGACATAGTGATGAGGTAACATTCTTCCAAAAAAGATTTGTTTATTTTGCACTTAACGAGCAGCTGGAATATCAAAACATTTGTGGAATCAAATCTTACTCATCAGCACTGCAGCTACATTAAAGTCGACATCTGGATCAGAAAGACGAAGGTCCCTTGACCGATTATATTCAGCGCTGGTCCTCAAAGAAACAGCCTCTTGAGCAGCAGCTTTTTTTTTTTTCTCAATGTCTAGGTGTCAGCTAACTTTAATTAAGGGAAGTCACACATGATACTAAACCAACCAAACAAAAGAATGAAATAAGAGGCTTCCTTCTGGATGATGCTGGTCATTTCTCAATAATGATCAGTCTACTCCCTAATTCCCCAGAGGAAGAATTAGTATTTATCAATAAGAGACAACTTTAAATCCTGTCATGTTGCTGCTTTATACTGATGTGAAACCTGAGCCTCAAACTCACTAAAATGCCATGATTTTTGGGTGGTTGTCATATTTGCTTTCACTTTTCCCCAAGTGGCTGCTGCAAGAATAAATTTCAGGGAATGCATGTTCTAGGGGCTTGTTTTTGCTATCTTGCTGAGTACAGTTCCTCCCAGTACAGTTTCAAATGTGCCAAGGAAGGCTCTGCTCTCATGCATTATTCAGAGACTTCTGTGATTATTTGGTTCAGAGGCGCCCTGCTTTGCGCGGCCTCGCTGGGATTTGGGCATGAGGACGTCGCAAGGCGCTCTGCTCTGCAAAACTGTGGTTTATGCATGTGGGCAACCAGCCGAAGCCTGGATCTGCCCCAGAGTGAGATAAGGCCCAATTCAGTCTCACTTGCAGCTCTAATCCCAGCCGGGCAAGGAAGAACACCAGATAGTACACTCAGATTGTGTTATCAGGCCATTTGTGTTCAGCCATGCTCTCTCTTTAGCTAATTTCTCAGGCGCTGCTTTTAGGGAATGTGAGAATTACACAGGGTAAGAAGCAACGAGGTGTCTCCACTGCAATTGTGCTAGCCAACTTGGAAAAGAAAAGAAGTAAATCAGGATATTTAAGAATAAGGCACATATTCTGATATTTAGATTTATATCTGACAGCTTGGATGTAGAATTTCCTAAAACATAAGAACTGAAAAAAAAAAAAAATCTTTGTCCAGATTTTGTCATTTTCTTCCATAAAAGATTATTTTATGTTAGGATCTTCCTAAGATTCTGTCTGCTATCAGGACTGGGCAATCATTTTAGCATATTTAACAAAATACCTGAAAGATTCCCCACTTGATTCCATCCCTTGCCAGCTTTCAGAGAGCACCTTGAAGGTCATCCCCCAGGCAATGATTAAGGAACAAGCTAACTTAAAATATAGACAGTTCCCTGTGAAACAAAAACTGACAGCAATAGCAATAATAACAGCTAACATTTATTGGGCGCATACTATGTCCATGTACAGTTCTAAGTGCTGTATTGCATTGACCGATTTAGTCATCAAAATAACCCTTCGAGTCATGGACACTTTGAGATGATGTCTGCAATTTCACAAAGTGATGAGAGTTCTGACAGTCTCTTCCATCATCTTGTAAGCATGAGACTGCCTTAGAGACGCAGTCTGTGACGTAATGCTGCAGTGGTCCAGGGTTCCTTAAACTCAAATCTCTAGAAGCAAAATGAACACCTTGGGATAAGAGATTTGTGTTTACCTGTGGGTAGGCAGCAGGAGCTGAGAGTGAGGCAGCACTTTGCAGGGTCTGGGGGATACAGGGGATCTGGCTCCTCTCAACCTCAGGAGTATATGGGTCCAGAGGATCCCCTAGATATTTACAACGTAGAAGGAGTGCTAGAAACAATTTCCCTGAGCTCAGCACACTCACAAAACTGCCCAGCAAACTGACACTTGAGAAAGGGTATGAGAGACGAAGGGGAATTATTGCAGTTCCATTTGTTTTTCACGCTCCCGAGGAATCTAGAAGCCAAAAGCTGTAGTAATCTCAGGACAATAAAGGATGGTTAGAAATAGTGATGTAAGCAAACTCAGATAAAGGTAAAGCTCATGCAATGTCATAATTTTCTTTCTGGCTTTAAAAAAATCTTTTTTTTTTTTTTTAGGGAACACAATATTACAAAGACTCAGAAATGTGTTCAAAGGAGGTTGCTGGATCCTGAAGCTGGCTGTTCCAATGCCTTTATTCACAAAGAGTAGATTCAAGGAAAATAGAAGACAACTCTACTATTTGGAAGGAGCATGAGCACATGATTTCGAACATGTTGGAAACTTCACTTAATGTGCAGTAGAAGGAAAATAGGTTTGAAGTTAGAAAGATCTGCCTTTCAATTTTAGACCCATCTCCCATTTCGTGTGACTTGGTTAGTTTATATGACCTCTGTCAACCTTAGTTTCCTCTTCTACACAGCCAGGGTATACATGCTTACTTTATTGGGTTGTGGGAATTAATGAATAAAATAGCTACTAAAGGGTCCAGCAGTAACTGATACATAGCAGGTCCTCCACAGAAGTGCACACCCTCCACTTCAACAGCTTTCCTTCCTCCATGAATGTCGGAGCCTCAGAAACTACTCAAGTACAGTGAAATTTTAAATATTAAACAAGCTGTGTTAATAATAAAAAACCAGCTGATAGTGCTTTTCTATTTATGTAACATACTTACAGTTTTCAAAACACTTTCCTCATCCATTATTTTACTTTATTTTTACTACGAGACTGTATCAGAGGCAGAATTTTACATAGAAGAAAAGTGATGCTCAGAGCCATAAGAGGATGCTCCCAGGTTCGAACAACTAAGGATGAGCGGATCTGGGGCTTTTCTTCTTCTTCGGCTCGCATACTTGTTTATTTGTTTATTTAAAACATGTTCTGATTATGTATTTGATGCCAAACACTATGCTAGATTTTTGGGATTTAATGGTACAGAAGACAAAGCCTGACCCAAGGAGCTGACCATGCAGTCATCTTTCGATGGCCCCGCACTATCTTATTTTGCCCTAATGTAGTTAAGAGTTAGAAAGAAAACATGACATTAGCACATTATTCTAAGTTTGAAGGTTTCATTGATTTATATATTAGCTGATTTTTCTCTTTGAAACCCACTGAAAAGGAGGTCCCCAAAGAACTAGCCAGAAATGCCAGGGTATGGATACACCTTTGGGTAATATTTGAAATTGTGGGTAAAAAAATCATTCTTAGATAATAAACACTTGTTTCTTCATCGGCAGTGTTGTGGGCTCCAATCTGGAGGCACATAAAGTCCGGTGGTGTCTCTTTTTGTGATGTCAGTAGCCAATGACGATCATTCACTAGAGGAGTGCAAAATGGTGATATTCTCATTTGATCATTCCTTTTTCATTTATAGCTGCCATACTTCTATCAAGAGGAACTTTCCCTTATCGACTATTTGTTATTCCAAGGTAGAGTCCACATAGGAAAGGTAGACGGATGCTGGACTCATGTTCTCTATACTAGTTTTCAAAATAGCAGGCTGCTTTCCTAGAATCCTCTAGAGGGGCTTTTTGTTTATTGTTTGTTTTTATATCATTATGAGCTCATGAATCTAAACATTTAAATTAAACATATTAAATATAAACTTATTAATGTTTTAATATATTGCAGTCATTATCCTTATTGATGCTCAAATTATCTAATTTGGGGCCAATAAGGGCTTATTCAAGATGGACACTGAATTCTTTTGATATACCCTTGAAGCCATTTACATATATTCTTAAAGGATCTTGCATATTGCAAAAGTTCCATATTTAAAAAGACCAAGAAAGACGATGTAAGAATTGAATTTTTCTACAATTCCTAAAGAACAAAGTGTTTGCTGCTCAGTAGCTGATCCTGGCCAGCACTAACTGTGCACCACAGTCTTCTGCCTCACTTCCTACCAAGCTGCGTAACTGCTGTTTGTACTAATTATACCTGTGCATTGAAGGGGAAATGCACCAGACACCATTTTTAACTTTCACATGTTCTATCTAGGCCCAAACAACAGAGATTTCCTCTTTCATTTTTCCTTTTCTTTTTCTTCTTGAGCTCACTCACACACATGACATTTTCCTCCATGCTAGGAACAATAGGCACGGTTAACGATTCGTTTGTGATTAGATGCCAATGCCACACCACAAACCAATCTAGGAGAGACCAAATTATGCTGGGAGTAACACACAGACATAATGAAGTTCTCTCCAAAATCCACTTATTCACGTAATAGCCTGAGTTCCTTCCAGAAGCCCAGATGACCACATGGACACTCAATGGGATCTTTTCAGCTGCAGTGAGCTCCGAAGCACTGCTGTAATTCTACCTAATTAATAAAGCAATGACAGAAATTTTGAAAAATAGATGTATGATAATTTAAATCTCCATGAAAAAATCAATTCGTTCTGTCTAAACTTTGCCTTGGGTGCTCCCTTCATCAATTCAAGTGTGGAGCACAGTGACCTTAAGTTGCAAATATTTTTCTTCAGGCATGATTGAAGCATCAGAGAAGTAATAGCTTTCAACATTCATTTCTTAGAGATTTTAAAACACTCAAATGAAGACACTTATTTTCCTATTTTCCTCTGCTATATGTAAATCTGAGAAAATAATCTTTAAACTGTTCAAAATAAATGTAGCTTGGAGCTGCTAGAGGTGGCTTTTACCTTTGTGCAATCGATACATAGATTAAAAATAAGGAAGGCATCCCTTAAGAAACAGAATAATGCAATTGCAATTTTCTTACTTTGGGAATTTCTCTAAACGTGCCCCCTCTGCATTTATTATTTCTCTTGGTGATAAGAATCTGAGTTTAATAATCAGAAAATAAAAACAGCCTGTCCTTTTAAAATTGATATCAGCTACCATCTCTGAGTCCTCCATTGAAATGATATGAAATATACTGATGCTAATATAAAATTAAAAACGATTCAAAATCATAAAGCAAGCAAACAAATGTAACCAAAAAGAAAGAGAAAAAAATTTAATAAGTTAAAAGCTTTTCATCAGTTTTCAGTTTGGATTTATTACAGCCACAAGGGGGCTCTCAAATCTTTCCAAAAACTAGGTAAGTGCTGAGAGCTGTTTTACTAGTAATTAATTTCCACAAATCAATATTACCTATTAATGTACATTAGATAGACAAGCTACAAATTTCTGAGACTTTACACTCAAGTTAAAGAGAATTTCCTATAAAAAAATTCTAGGGGCCCGCAGTGATTGTAAGTCAAAGCCGAAATGAGTTGCACCTGTGATTTCCTGCGTCTGCTGTAGCATAAAAAATCCCAACACTGCAAATTTCATCAAAGGTTAAAACTGAATTTGAAGCACTGTGCATATAATGGAATACATTGACCTCCGATGGATTTTAAAGGCTATCCACCTCCTTCTGCCACATCATACACCCCCAAAACAGCCATGCAGGCTGACATGCAGAAGTTAAAATGCAGTGACCCTCTCCTGGGGCAGTGGGAAGTTGCTAGAGCCATTAGTTCTGGACGTTTTCAACTCATGCTGAGAGCCTGATGGTGTTGATAGTGTTTACAGCCTGCACCACAAAAGACATTTGGAAGGAAAGAGGGTATTTTAATTTTCTGTTCAAGCCAGAAGACGGGCAGAATCTAGTGCGACACTGGGGCAGATGGGAGGTTTTGGCAAACAAAAACAGACTGGAAATGCAGTATTCTCCAAAGAGCTGGCAGAAGACAGAACACCACCTATCACTTCACCACAGGAAAAAATATGGGAACAGAAGAGAAGTACTCTCGAACATTCTGTAGGATTAGTTAAAATACCAACAACATCACCTTTGCACAAATGCAGAAAGCACTTCTGAGTTTTGACGTGAAGTAGCTTTTGGATGACTGCCTTTTCTCTAGCATTGTGTTCCCAAAGATAGGTAAGGATTGGTAACAATTCTGCCATAGGGTGGGAGTACTTCTGGGGCATTTGGGGATGTGGTCCTTCTCCTTCTGAAAGCTTGCTCTCCTAGACCTTGGAACCATGAAAAGTGGTTGAGGGAGGGTGAAGACACCAATCCCAGCAGCACAACTGTCCCTTCTGATCAGCATTTCTCCATACCATGCTTCACACTCATTTGTTTCTTCAAATTAAGAATTATCAAAGTGTCAATCCCTGGTTCAGGAAGGCCAGTGTTCTACCTCTTACTCAGGCACCCAAGAGATGTGTTCTGGAAAATCAAAGTTTTCTCTCATGAAATTCTACATTGCTTGGCATATGCTCTAAATACAAATGAAACTAAATCTTGATGTAAACCGTGTTAATTTTTAGCTAACACTTTTTAGAGTTAGTGCTTCCCTGTGTTTAATTCCCAGTTTAAATAGAAGTAGTCTCTCTTAACTCGCCTTAATCATTTCTTTTTAGAGTTTCAAAAGGTGCCTCCTAGGAGGCATCATTTTTTTTTTTTCAGTTCTAATCCAGACTTTCATTTAAATCCTTCCTATTCATCACTTTGCAAGTTATTTTTGTGCTTTTCCACGTCTATCCTAGAATACTTTCCATCATTCATGCACCCTCAAAATGTTGAGCTTCTAGTGGGACATCCCTTGTTAAAACATTCCAGCCATGACCTGGGATTGAGGTTTGGTCTAGGGTTCATGTGTCCAGATGAGGGCCTGCAGCTGAGTCCTGACTCAGAACCCTGCGCCTCCAGAAGGGCAGCTGGGACTGAGGCAGACCCTGTAAAGGACAGGGATCAAGCACCAAGCAGGCAGAAACATACAGATCCTTAACAGATCACAGGGCATTATGTTTTCAGATAAAGCATATCTAGTCAAGTTTAAGTCCATATTTTTGGAATACATTTTGATTTGCGTGCTTACAACAACTCAAGGTGATAAAGAGAAGGAATTTCTCACCTCGAAGCAGAAAGAAAATGTTATAGATTGCATGTCTCCTCCCAAGTTCATATGCTGAAACCCTACCCCCGCAATGGGATGATGGTATTTGGAGATGAGCCCTTCGGGAGGCTTAGTAGAGGACATGAGAGTGAAGTCCTCTTAATGGGATTACAGGCAAACCTTGGATATATTTGGGGTTCAGTTCCAGACCACCGAAATAAACAGTCATAATCCTTTTGCTGCTAGAGGGTGTGCTGAGTGAAAACAGCACACCAGGAAAGAAGCTGCGTTTCCAGGGATCTTATTCCTTAATGGATAGTGACAATCAGCGACAGAGCACATGGATGGGGTATATCCTTCTCAAGAAGGAGAGGTGCACGTTGATGCCTTTTACCATCCTTGCATTCAGTCCAAATTACATTACATGGTACAGATTCTCTTAAAGGTAGATGTAGAATTCACACCAGACCCTTTTTCTGTGTCTTTAACATTTTCTTTCCTACTTTTGCCTTTATTCCTTTTTGTCAGATCCTAGGATAGCTGTAGGGTAGGTAAACCTGTACTTATGCTACTATCTTTCCAAAAGTAAATTGCAAAATTTATCTTGATACCCAACTAGCCTCGGAAGCAAGGGCTTAACATATAGTTCCTCTGCTGGGCCAGAAATAAGATTAGCGCACAGGCAGAGCTGATCTCACAGGTACTGTAATGGGAGGAGAGAAAGAAGGAAGCAGTGATTGCCCGAGTCCAATGAAACTAATGATAGGAGGTTGTAACCGTATATCAGATTCTTTCGGGTTCAAATCTGCAGGTGTAGCTGAAAACGTGAAACCTCCAAGAAATCCTAAATCAAGTATCAAAGATATGTCACCACTGCCCAACAGCAATGTCTAAGAGGTAGATGTGTGTCTCTCTGTGTGTTTTCACTTTAAAATACCAAGGTAATTCCTCACATTCAGGAGAAAAGACATCATATGTGATATTATGATTTATAATAAGAAATTTGATCTTCCTCCAGTTCCTGATACAGGGCTCCTAAAACCTTTGGAATTTCCTAAGTGACTAGAGCGGAAAGGTGTCTTTTGATATGTTAACAAGGTTAATTTGTAAAGCCCCCCAGGTAATTTAAGGTAATTTAAGGTTGGGGGCTGGTTGTCAGGAGATCCAACCAAGTAATTAGAGGGTTGAAACTTTCAGTCCCACCCACGTTCCTCCACTGGAGACCTCTGGGGAGGGGAGAGGGACCTGAGATTGAGTTCAATCTCCAGTGGCCAATGATTTAATCAATCACTTCTAGGTAATGAAGTCTCCATAAAAATTCAAAATGACAGAGTTTGGAGAGCTTCTTGGGTTAGAGATGTGGGGGAGAGGCACACTCAGAGCATGGAAGCTCCACGCCCTTTCCCCCATACCTTGTCCCATACATCTCTGCCATCTAGCTGTTCCTGAGTTATAGCTGTTTATAATAAACCAGTAAAATAATAAGTAAAACGTTTCTCTGAGTTCCGCGAGCTGTTCCAGCGAATAAAGGAAACCTAAGGAGGGGGTTGTGGGAAGCTACGATCTATAGCCTGTTGGTTAGAGCCCAGGGGACTAGGTGAACTTGCAACTGGCATCTGAAGTGGGGTGGGGAGAGCTAGTGTTATAGGACTGAGTACTTGATCTTAGGATCTGGGTGTCCTACAATTCAACTCAGTTGTGACACTATCTGCCTGGAGAGAGCATCAGATCCTAAGTCACAACTGAGTTGAATTGTAGGACACTCAGCTGGCATCAGCGAATTGCTTGGTGGTATGGGAAAACGCCCCCACCCATTGTATTTGGAGCTAGAATTACACCATGATTGGTTGACAACTTTATAATGAGCAGAGCTTCACCTAATAGTTAGAGTAACCAATATCTCAAAGCTTGAAGAATAAAAAGTAATGGTTAGCAAGGCTAACAATTGTTAGCAGGCAAACTCCTCTTCTGGGAAGATCTTCACTGTCCTCACGTGCTAGTGAGGGGGAAAAAATGTCAAAAGCTTATTTTAAGAGTCAACTTTAGAATTCTTCTCAGGAGGAGAACTGATTGTACTTAGTGGCGTATCTAGATCTATATGTGTTTTTAAAGAGAAGAAACTCTATGCTTAGCATTGAGGGGCTGGGGCCAAATAAGGCAAGGACTCAGACACTTTCTAGAAGAAGCTAACTTGAATTTAGGGGAAGTAGGAAGGAAACAGAGGTTTCCAGAAAGAGAAAGGGAGTGATGGGTACGCATCATGGTGGAGGCTTATGGGGAAATATTGGCCAGCAGGAAGTTTCTGGTGGCAGAGTTGAAAAATCTGAAGAACAGAGATGATCGACATTAACTTTTAAATTAATATCTGTGTGGAGTCTGTCCTCTAAGTCCTCTTTGCAACCCCAAACCATCAGCACAGCCTGCTATACAAACACTTGGTGTGGGTGGTAGACTGGGACAATCAAGAAGAGGCCGAGGTCTTTAACTATGCAAGTAGGAACGCCACTAAAGTCAGGCTGTCAGAGCCAAAACTGACCTTGAAGAGGTGACTTTGAAAATTTGGAGAAGGCTATATGCTCCTATCTCCCCATTCTATCACCCCAGCCCATCCAGAAGACCCCAGCCTCATCCCTGAGGACATTCGCTCTCTGGCCAAGGCTCCCTATTACCTAAGACTGCTGAGCATGTTCTTTCTGATCTAATAGAAACTGAATTTGCTAGTTTGGCTGTTAGTTGGGCTTGAGATCCAGATATTACTGATTCATTCATGCTTCCCTCTTCAATTTTAAGCCTTAATATTCTTCATATTTTAAACAAGGCTTTCTTTTGGTGGCAAAAGAGTAAATTAGATTGGTAGGTACAAATGGTTATTTATCATATGCGTTTCAGCTTTCTAATTTGTTTTTAATGAGGTCTTCTATTCATACATTTCTTATTCATTAATTCATTCAACACATACTTCTATACCTACTATGTTGCAGCCACTGGATATTCTATTCTATGAAGTAATTTCATCTTTTTGTACATTGAAATAAATGCATTTGCTTACCAGTATAGAAAAAGTTGAATAATATTAAGCTTTTCTTTGATATTCTTTTTACAAATAACTGTGTTTTTCACATTACATAGAGCTCAAGACATTTGTTGAACATTTTCCAAAGATTCTTTAACACTCCAGCCAAGTGGGTAAAAAAGAATTGCTATTCTGATTCAAAGATGATTTAGGAACTGGGCCCAAATCATATCAGAAGTGAAAAAGCCCTTTAAAAATAGGACCGTTTCTTCCTGGTCCTCTCTGCCAAAACAGCACGGGGCAGGGTCTCCTGACAGTGCCTTATCGCTTAGGAGCTAACAGGCTGAATGGATATTTCCTTTGCACCCTCGAGGTAAGTAACAAGAATGGCTTTTCATTTCTGCTGTTGGTTTTACACCAGTAACAATGTTCATTTTATTTCATTAACAAGAAAAAGATTCACACGTCTGGGGCCTGCTGCTCCTTCATACAGAACGTTGTTTCCTTATCACTTGTCTAAATAGACCCAACTGAGTAGGGAGCTCTCCAGAGAATTTGTTTTTGGATGGCCCCTATTATTAGTACTTAGTGTATTGTTTGAAGCACAGAGGCCTATAATTAAGCTGAAGAAAAACTTGAATCGTAATTTCTTATTTTCGATATCACAAGTAATAGCAAAATTACCTAAGCACTGTAGCTACATTTTTTGTTGTTGCTTTGTTTTGCGTTTCATGGACAGTTTTCCATTAGGTAAAGGGTAAGCAGACTTCCGCACCCCAAAACACACACTCAAGCTCTAAGTCGGAAGCAAATTCCCCAAACTCAGGGAAACGCGTATTTTCCCTCTATTTCAACTTAACAACTAACTCATTTTTAACATTGTCTAAAATTTGCTGATTAGACAGAATTCAAGCATTGACACCACTTATTCGAACAAATTATTTAATCTCTCTGAGCTTTACTTTCCTTGTGTTTAAAGGGCGATTAGAATAGTAGCAACCTCAAACAGTTTCCTATGAAGATTCAATGAGACACACATGGAAAATTCTTAGCACAGAGCCTACCACAGAGAAAGCATTAAGAGTCAACTATTCTCATCATTCGCACAGTTTTATGGTAATAATAATAATAATAATAATAATAATAATAATAAATGATAACCCAAACAAATACCTTTCGTGGAGCACCTCCGATGTGCCTGGCAGCAGAGGAAATAGGTCTGCTTCCTCTTTCTCTCTTCCACCTCTTTGTCTCCTTCCCTCGCTGAAGGAAGGAGAAGGGATTTATAATAATATTGGTTAGAGTATGGAACACGATGGAGCCACGTTTTCCTGACATGAAGGACTACCAGACTTTCAAAGGAAGGCACCATGGTGAGATCGCCCTGGACTTCCTTCTATCCTGCTGGGGAGCCAGGACACGTCTCCACAGCCTCCAGGTCTACACCACATTCTCTAAGTCAGCTTTCATCTGCTCTCAGACTGCATTGGATGCAGTCTCAGCCCTTAATTAAGAGGAACTTTGATTCCTATTTGGCATTTCTTCCTTGGTGAGAAACCTTAGTCGTAGTGTCCTTGTGTGCTGGCCATAATACCATCCTATTAGTACCAAGATCTCACTCCAAATCCCTGGCCCCAGGAACTGTGCCCAGCTCTATAGAAATATCTTCCGATAAGCTCTATAATCCTTGTGGAGGAAGGAAGGTGTCATTATCTTCAACTTTCAGAGGACCAAGCCAGGTCTAGAGACTTTATAGCCTCTGTCTCAGAGCTAATAAGTCTAAGAGCCTGCATGTAAATCCAGGTCTCTCCAATTGCAAAGCCAGTGTCTATAAGTCTTATACAGCATTGCCTCGTCTGTGCTAGGAATTATAATAAATATCAGGGATACCAAGATAACTAAAACACAGCCCTGCCTTCACAGAGCTTGTGGTTGAGTCTGGGAGCTCACAGTCAATACAGAGTTCCCCCAGGTGTGGTCTTCAGACTCCCTTCACACATGACCTGAGCTACTTCTTAACGTGTATGTTCTTTGTCCCCTTGTCTTATTCCCTTTGGGCCATAACAAAAATACCACATATTGGATAGCTTAAGCAAAAAGATTTTATTTCTCATAGTTCTGGAGGCTGTGAAGTACAAGATCAAGATTTTGCAGGTAGATTTGGTGAGGAATGCTTTCTGGTTCATAGACGCCTGTCTCCTTGCTATGTCCTTACCTGGTAGAATGAGTGAGAGAACTCTCTGAGGTCCCTTTATGAGGGCACTAATCCCATTCATGAGGACTCCATCCTTAAAACCTAATCACTTCTCATAGACCCACCTCCTAGGACTACTATCACAGTGGGAGAGAGGATTTCAACATATGCAATGGGAAGATGTAAACATTTAGTCTATAACTCCCCTCTTCCCTCAATCATGCTGAATCAGAATCCCTCTGAGACAGACCTGAGGATTCTGCATTTTTTAATATGATGTCATGTGACTCTCAAAGTAATTAAAAGCTGAAAACTACTAGTTTTAAATTTAAAAGCAAAAGACAAGACAATAAGAAATAGCATATTCTTAGGAAATCTCTCTAAAACATTAATCCATAAGGATGTTTTTTTTAATTTTTTTTATTTTTTTGCCAAATGTGTCTTTCTGAATTCTTAGCCTGAATATTTTCTGGGGTTGCTTATAGCCACCAAACATAATTCTTAGTTAGGAAGAATCATGTTAGCATTGGATTACAATAAAAATTTTATTACTAGGCTTCACTTTAAAAAACAGAGGACATTATTACAGGGCTAACAAGATCCATTACTCAAACATGATGAATGCAAAATCAGAGGTCCAAGAGCTTTTTCCTTGAGTCTAAAATATTAAGCCAATAGCTCAAATGGTTAGAAGTGAATTTATATTTTCTCTTCAGATTAGCATGTAATTTGTTCGGAGATTTTTTGTTGTTGTTGTTCTTTTTTAAAAGGAGAGTAATGCCACCAGTTTAAAAAAGCTTCTTATCTTCTCACATCCCATCTGCATCCTGCAGTAGCCTGACTGGGCTCCCTTCTCTAATTCCCATGGACCACTGCTTTCAGATGAATCATCAAATTAACTTCCACATCTAACCTCTACTTAAAACCAGTAATCAGCTCCTGAAAGGAGTTCCTGCTTCCTACTCCCACATGCAAAATTCTCTGCAGTCTAGGCTCCCTTGTCTCTTTTTTTTAGAATCTACTTCTTTTCAAAATTAGGTTTTTTCAAGGAGTTGACCTACTTAAGAGTCTACATTCCCATATCTGTGCTTTCTCTTTTGCCTTTTCTCCTACAAATGCTGAATTGGTAAGGAAAAGCTGGGTTATCTGCAGTAACAAAACAACCCCTAACACTCAGTGGCTTAAAACAACAATGGCTTGCTTTTTGCACAAGTCAGGTGTCTATAGTGAGTTAGCATGGCCTCATCCATTGCAGAGTCTATGGGTGAAGTAGCCATTTTGAACATTGCTGGTTGCCATGCAAGAGGATAAAGAGAGCTCAGCAAGATTCGGATTGGCAATTAAATGCTTTAACCTGGAAGTGACACATGTCACTTTTGCTCTCCACTCATTCATCAGAACTAGTTACATGATCCCACCCAACCACAATAGAGTCAGGATGTACAATCCTACCAGTGGCTCAAATAAAAAAAAAAATATGAGTGAACTGTGCCCATGACTCAAATTCTATCAATACAAAGGCTGAGCTCAAGTATCTCTTCTGTTGCTTTTCCCAGAGAGCCTAGCTGGATGGCAGTGGTGTCTTTTATCTTCATTCTTAGAATCTTTATTTTTCGTTCCATTTATATGGCACTGTAGTATCTCAACATTTTTATTTCATGTACATATGGCTTATTTCTTCTGAGACTAGAAACTGTGTCGTTTTGGAAATCACTCACCTGATCTATCATAGTTAAGAGCACATATAAGTGTTTAATAGCATATCTAAGCATTGATTACCTTTCTAAATTACATTTGAAATATGGCATCTATCACACTATACTTTTGTACCATTACGCATCAGAGCTTTAAATTTCTTGTTTATCCAGTTTAATTCTGACAATCATTTCACTATTTACTATTTCCATATTTGTTGGTTTTATCCAGCACCTATATTTTATTTTATGAAACACTCATTAGATATCTTTTTAATGTTTTATGTGTATCCCAAACACATAGGGCTGTGCCTGACAAATAATAAACACCCCATAAATACCTGTTGAATAATCCATTCTATGTTCTAATGTAGACCCTAAAAGAAAATATCCTTATTCTACAGATGAAGAAATTGGCTGAAGCTTTAGGAAGTCTGGCAAATAATGCAGTATAACATTCTTATACAAATAAAACTATTTATTATCAAAATGATTAAAAGGATACTGTTTTGATTTAGGGCAGAATTGATATTTTTAAAACGTTTAAGTTATTAGTCTAGCTGGGTTCTTGATGGCAATCAAGAGAAGCCAACTCTAGCTAACTTAGGCAGAAAAAGAATTTGGGGGGGCAGGGAGGAGGAAGTAAAGGAGAGTTTGTAGATTCAGAAAGGAAAAGCAGGACATAAGGGAAGCAAGATCCAGCTGTAGTCCCAAGGCAGGGAGTCTGCTGAGGAAGCCACCCCTGGCGCACCTCCCACTGACCCCTGGCTCCATGGCTGCGGGATTCTCTGTCCATCTTCTACTCTTCTTAGGACTGTGAGCCACCACCTCAAGAACTGACAAGCTGGTATCAGCCTGATCGAGCCTTCTCATATGTCTGTGTCATAGATGCCCAATTGTGCAAGATAGGGTTCTGCGTCACTCCCATCTTAGGGACCCCCAAAATAAAAATAGTAGTAAATGAACCAAGTGGCACATCTCCAATATAGTTATGTGGGGTTAATCAGACCCCATGAGCTGGACTGGCATTCCTGACCTCAAATCAAAAAACAATTAGCGCTTGTATCAGACATGAGAATGTAGAAAGTACGTCCACATAAATGATCCCTTACGGTGGATATGACTGCTATTTTCATTTCATAATGAGAAAACCAAGTCTTAGGTAGGTTACTGACCAGAATGACGACATAGTAAATTAGTCAGGGCAGAGCTGAAACTTGTATACTTGTATTCATTTTACCATATAATACTACATTTCAATCTATATTAGAGTTCAGGGAAGATGAAGGGTTGATAAAAGATAGAGCCAAGTTTGTTTGTTTGTTTGCTTTAGTTAGAACACTGCTTCACAACTTCTTCCATCTAACTTCACATGTGAAAAATGATCATTATTATACAGGGGTAAATGGATGAGACTGCTCAGGTAAATCCAACTCCAACTCAATCCAAAATCAGGCTCCACAGAAAGCTGAGGACAGAAATATTTTAATCATCCTAAGCGGGAAGCTCAGATTTATAAAATAGCTACATAGAAACAATTATAGAAAGCACTTTCTAACCAGTGTATCTGGCAGTATATTATCAACTGATACCACCCATGACCAGAGATAGTTTCCCAAACACTGATTTTATGTCTACTACCGGCCAAAATGAGTTGTCTGAGCAGAGAAAGACAAGTCTACACACTCGGAGAGCTCAGATTTTCATAGGAGAGACAAAAAAATAAACAGAAAATTATAGTGCAGTGTGATACGGCCACGAATCCAGGAATTCTGGTGGCCACCAGAAGCTGGAAGAGTGACAGATTCTCCTCTAGAGCCTCAAGAGGGAGCACGGCCCTGCTAATATCTCGATTTTGACCCAGAGATACTGGTTTCAGACTTTTGGCCCCCAGATCTGCGAGAGAACGCACTTCTGTTGTTTTAAGCTATCAGGTTTGTAGTCATTTGCTATAGCTTGAACTATATTGTTTTATTTTCAATTTGGGAGAGCCACTGCTCAGAACCCCTTTCTCTGCACAGTCCCAGATTAGAATTCCCCAAAGTGAAGTTAAGTGAGACTTGGGAGGTGGAAGCACGGCAGCAGCCCTTATGCCCTAAAGGTCATTATTAGTTAGAAGTTAAGACACCTGCAGAGGTTAAGCGGTTTTTTTCTCCTCTGGACTCCCTCCCATCCACACTGCACTCACATCTCAGTCCTGACAGCTGGCCCTGCTGACTGACAGTGCTAGGAACTCACAGAGCCAATAAGCCATGAGTAGTCCAAAACCTTCCATCAGCTTCTACACCAACCATCTCATGGCCCCACTGTGTCAGCTGCATGTGTCCACCTTCAAGATCTCCTTGTAAGTTTTAACTTGTTCATCCATAACAGAGCTGATCAGTGTTTTTCTGATTTTAAAATTCTCCTTTTCATATCTTTACTTTCCAAGCTCCTCCTCCAGTTGTGAAAGTTCTTATTCCCACCATAAATTCTTTAATATACATAGTGCTTTTTCTTTCCTGATTGAATCTTGACTGATCCATATGTATGAGCTGAGGTAGACCTTAGCCAAATGCTCTTGGAAGTAGGGGGTGGCTATAAGCAAAGGCAGGAGATGAAGGAGCTAGGAATGCTGCAGGGTGTGGTGAGTAGATGTAGTGGTTGAGAGGAGGGAGATTTAGGAGATTTAGGTGATTTAGGATGGTTCTCAGGTTTCTGGTTGAGGTCGGGGTAGGAGGGCATGTGTATTAGTTTCCAATGGTCGCCATAACAAGGTACCACAGAGTCTTAAACAATAGACATTTATTGTGTCATAATTTTGGAGGCCAGAAGTCTGAGATCAAGGTTTCAGCAGGCCATGTTCCTGCTGAAGGTGCTAGGAACGATCTGTCCCAGGCGTCTCTCCCAGATTCTGGTGGTTTTCTGGCAATCTTTGGTGTTTCTTGACTTATAGACACATCACTCCAGTTTCTCTGCCTTTAGTTCACATGGCATTTTTCCTGTGTGCATGTCTGTGTGTGTTCTGTCATGCTTTATTTTAACTGCTCATTTAATTATCAGGACCTATTAGCAGATAATATGCTCCGTGATGAGAGGAGCTGGAGCTATTTTGTTTCCATTAATGCCTCTAATACCTGGCATATCTCAATAAAATTTCTATGACCACACGAATATACAAATTAATTGAACTTCAATTATTTATTATTTTGGGGCTTGGAAATATTTCAAAATTGTTTAATGAGGAATGTTTGGTTCTGCCCATGTATATTCTGTGGGTAAATTTACAGTGACATGTTTGCTTATGCGTCCGTGTTAGTCTCCACCACATTTATAAAGTGGAATCAATCCCACCTCTAGCGATGAGCTAGATTTAACAAGTGACATAGACATCTGCAATTCCAGATATTTGTCAGGGAGCTTAAATACTTAATAAAAGCTCTGAAATAGAATCTGTGGATTCTATTTAAGGCTAAAACTACTCATGCCTCTAGATAATCTGAAATATATCTTTGGGTAAGCCGAAGTATTAGAATCCTGCATACCTGAAACAACATCCTACAGCTTCTTACAAAAGATCTTTAACGAACTTCACTTGAATATAAATGTAAACTTTACAGATTTCTAATGCTATCTAACTTAGATTCATCCTAAGGATATTTTTGAGGATATTTGTCCCTCCATTGCATTTGTGACCTCTTCTTGGTGACCCATAGGGCAATATTATTTCTTTTGGAAAATGTTTGTTTTTAATATGTCAAATCTTGGTTTCCTTACCTAAAAGATGAGGGCAATAACTGTCTCTATATCATATAATTTGAGACAAGATAAAATGGAGTAATACCAACCAAATGCTAACCTAGTACAGTGATTGGTACATGGCAAGCAGTTAATAATATTGACTATTTGTTACCATCATCATTATCATCATCATCATCGCCATCACCATCGTGTTACCCCCTTGGCATTTATTATTGGAAAACACCAAAGCATGTTTCTGACCACCTCTACCAACTAAAATTACTTTATGGACAAGATAACCTTAACTTCATCTTAATTTTTCATACTCTTACTTTTCCCTTAAACCAATTTTCTCATTTACATAATTCTAAGTACATTTTTGTTCATACTTTGAGATGCTGGCTTACAACCTTTGTGGAACAAAGTGAGTTATTAATACATACATCCATACATACATTAGTTTTCAAAGGGCAAAGATAGATCACAGAGAAGTGAAATGACTTACACTCAAAGGAGCAAAGCAAGAAAAATCTCTGTGTTCTAAATCTTAGCTCTAGGCCTTTTTTCTCTAGAAGGCCACTGAAGCTTCTCTTTCTCTAAATTTCTACAGCCTCCCATCAAAGAGTTTGATGTGGTCTTTTCCACATTCCATGCTACTTATTGTTGAAATGAATGTTTTTCTTCTAATTTGGCACAGAAACTGCACTGAGGGAAGGAAGGACCTTGCTAAAATAGATCACAATAGCTGGAAAGGAAGAAAGGATTCCTGGAGTGTTGTGTACTGCCTAGGTAACCTAACTATCGCATAGTGAACTGATCTAAGAAGGGATTTAAATATTATTTTTCAAGAAAGAAAAAGTCAATTTCTCTTTATTCCCCAAAGTAGCTGTGATTAATCTGTGGCGTTATGAAAAGGGAGCAGCCAGACACAAAGCCCTTGAAAATGTATGGCTCTGTATGTGTAATAAACATAAGTTTATAAATACATTCGTAAGCGCCAGGCTGTACCTTAAACACTCAAGATGCCTCCCTCCTCCCTTTTATACTACATGGCCTTTGAAGCCACATAAAAGATGTTTAGGGTTGCCACCTGCCCTAGATTTCTCTACAAAGATTGGCTTTTCTCTGTTCCAACCACTTCAGTTGTATATCTTCCCACCCCCACCACTACCACCCCGACATCTGGCTTTACACTCACATTTTCTCCATTTGGAATTTGGTGACTCAACTCCAAACCATGTGCCCTGCCACAAGAGCACTGGAAGGCCCACGTGGAATGTTGATGTGAACAAGTAACTGCTCCACTGCTCGGCCTTCAGGCTTATATACCCAAGTTTAAGGTGCTACCCCTGAAGCCCCGCCCAGGCTCCTAGGATATCTCAGTAGGAATGCCCAACCTCCTGTTAAAGTCAGAGGCAGAGATGGGTCCTAAACACTTTTCCTTCAGATAAGCTGCAGCTACTGAGAGGGCAGGGCCTACTTCACTCCCCAGTCTGGTTCTGCAGAATGGGAATCACGTTAGAAATGTCTTGTCTTGGTACATTTTCCCCCACCCTTTAAAACACAACACACACGCATATTATCTAGAGAGGTATATTCCACATGACATAATAAAGTGCCTTTTGAACAGATTATAGAATAGAAACAGAATCACAATGGTTCTTTCCTGCTGTCAAAGACTCCAGATGCTACAATCACCCTTGCCGTAGCACAAAACTTCTTGCCTACCCATTCTTGGTATTAGATCTAAAACTATAAACAAATAAACAAATTTGGTAAGATTTCAAATTTGAACACAGGCTTTTTGCCAGAAAATATCAAGTTCCAATTCTGGTTTCAATTCAGAGTCTTGTTTTGGTCTTGAAAGAGAAAAACAAATCAAAACACATTTTCTCATCAATTTGTGCAAAGTCATTCTCACCTGCCCCTCTGGGTACAGTGAGGATTAATGGCTTCTATTTCCTAACAATACCCCAGTTCCTCCTGGTAGTAAGTTAGGGATATGGACCCATTAGCTGCAAATGTGGCTCCAGTGGCCTTAAAGGATTAATATACCTTCCAAACCTCTTAACTTACTGGGACAAATCTGGCTCAATGAGTTAATGGGCTAATTAGTTAATTGTCAACTCTGCAAAGATGAGAAGTATTGTTATTTTGCACTTTATTAAATTCTCAAGGATTAACAACTATAGGGAGTAGATGCTAAGAGGATTTGAAAGAGGCTGGATGACTGTGACAGGCAATATTGGCTCTTGTCAACAAACTCTTTTCCAACCTTTACCAGAGCAGTAAGGTGATGATGCCATTAATTATATCCCCATGGGTACCTCTGGCAACCAGAGTGGTTGGGAAGAGATTGGGATTCATCATGTAAAAGTCCTTTCTATGTGAGAATGCCTGTCCTAAAGTAAAATAAAGAGTCAGGGAAGTAGAATAACTGTCAGTTTCCATGTTGAGTGAGAGATTATGTAGTGACGTTTGATCTGTAGTGTAACTGGATATGCAGAATGGTGAGGTACTTTATAGTGAGGCTTTATAATGCCACTTGCAAATATGGTTTACTTTAAGCCAAAGAAAAGCGCGTGGGGAAAGTATTTGGGAATACGAATATTCTTTAAATAATAATGAGGTGAGACCAACACAGGGCACCTGAGTCATAGAGACTATTAACAAGGAGAAGTCATTAAAAGATGTTCAAATTGTTAGTTATGATCAGAGATTATATAGCCCAGGCAACTTGTTTCTAAGGAGAAATCTTTAAAACTGCATGAGCCTCTGGATGATTTGGGAATGTGTTCAATCCCTTAGCATACCAGCACATTTTGAAAAATTGGAAATCCTACACAGAACAGTCACAGACCAACTGATAGATAATTAAGAATTCCTGGTACCACTGAAAGCATGTTTTATTTAAGGTTCTTGCCAATGAAATGGCTAATTAGACTTTAGGAAAAAAAGTATGTATGAAGAACAGCTGAAAAGTTCTTCTTAACAAAGTGAGGTTTTGTTTAAAGGGAACATGGCTTCAAAATAGAACATAAACAAACACAAATGTGCTATCGGGTATTGTACCTGATATACTCCTTGAGAGATAAAGTAGACCCTCTTGTTGTCTATGCAATAATCATCTTCCTTTCATCGTGTCCAAGCCCTGATTTTCTTTTGGTTTCGATCCTCTTTCCTTTCCCATGAATCGGATGGATGCTGTAAGTCTAAGCCTTTAGGGATGGGTCCTTTGCTGCTATGGTGGGTAGTTTACATGTGGGTGTGTAGCTAGTTTTGTCAATGAGATGTGAGATGTCTACTAGAGGACTTCTGAAAGTTTTCCTTCCTGATAAATTTCATGTCAGAAGTATCTCCTTTACTATTACCAGGTAATGTTGCACTTTGGTGTGCTTCTATAACTACTTCAGCCATCTTGTAATTGTAAGGAGAAACACAGAGGAAAGATGAAGCCAACACAGAGGAAAGGTGAAGCAGAGAGCTGGAAGGAACTTGGATCCTTGATGACTTTTTCGGACTGCTGATCTTACTGTGACATAACTCTGGACTTCCTTTAATTGAGATAGTAAATCCCATTATTTATTCCAGTTGAACTGAGTTTTGTGTTGCTTGGAGCAAAAGGCACTCTACAAATTCCGCCCCCGCCCAACCCCCAAATGGCTATATCCCAACTTCAAATTCTTCTTTGCTCTAGAAATGCTAAATATAATATTGTAAATTTATTAATCATATCAGCAATGGAGTCAGACATGGGGTGGAATCCTGACTCTGCTCTTGATGGAATAAACTAATATAAGTCTCCAAACTCTCTAAGATTTAAGTTTCTGTCTGTAAAGGGACAATAACCAGTCTTTCATTAGGGCACTTGTAAAGATTATGCAAGAGAATGCATGTAAATTGCAACAAATAATTCTAAAATACAAACACACACACCTTTTAAAAGCAATTCTGACAGCTGTTTTCAAATAGGAAACAAATTAAATGAGAAAATAAATACCATTCAAGTAGCAAGATAAATAAAACCAGAAAGACATATGATATATTGGACAGTATCTGAGTATAAGACTTAAAGCTTATTTTTTTTTTACATCTAATCCAGGATTAAGTATAAAAATATTGATATTTTTCTCAGATCTCTTAGGAATCTAGAATCTGAAGGGAAGGTCCCTTAGGAACTTAGGATCTGAGAGGTACTCAATATTTAGGGTCCTTGAGATTGTCAGGTAAGGATTAAACAATGAGATTGAAATGAAGTAGCCAGTGATATAAGTAGGGCAGGAATAAATTAAATATGCTGACCCAGAGACCAAGAGAAAAAGGTGTTCATGAAGGATAGA
Organism: Pteropus medius; assembly: GCF_902729225.1. Lineage (NCBI taxonomy): Eukaryota > Metazoa > Chordata > Mammalia > Chiroptera > Pteropodidae > Pteropus > Pteropus medius. Next base: position 8,519,199 of record NW_024340848.1, on the reverse strand, counting down.
GTGGATGGCAGTGTTGAATGCTGCTAAGAGACCAAGAATTATGAGAACAGAAAAGTGAACATATGAATTTCTATGGAGGATGATGATGAAAACATGATTAGAGTAGGTTGAGGAGTAAATGAGGGGTGAGAAATTGGAGACAATAACTATATGTATCTTTTATATTTTACTTGGTCAGTATAAAAAGAAATACAGCAGTAACTAGAGGGCCACCAAAGGCATTTTTTCTTTAAGACATGAGATGCTAGAGTACGTCTGTGGGCTGATAGAGTGATTCACTAAAGGAAAAAAATTGATGGGGCAAAGGAAGATGATCACAGGAGTAAAGTTCTTGAGAAGGAAAGATAATCTTGAGACATCTGGCCTTTGGTAGGAGCTGGAAAACCTTCATTAAATAAGATGGGAGGTATGGAGGTGTGAACAGATTCAGGTACTTTGGTAAACTGGGTAACAGGGAGATGAGTGGATTTCTATCTTTTGACTTCCATCCTGAACAACAGACAATATGATATAAAAGTCGAAAGATAAAGAATATCCCAGAAATAGAAAAGTCTTATACAGTTACCTTGTCCTAGATTTCAAAGTTTCCACCTTGAGATAAAAGCACAGAATTCTAAGAACAGAATTTGCCCCTAATTAGAGAACACTCTAATTGTTAAGACATTGAAATACTTGGATGAATAGCTTCTCTGAAATAGATGTAGTATAAATGCTTTGGGTCCAGATAGTTATGAATTTAACAGGAAAATCAATTCTCTGACCATTGTCCAACTACTTGGTGGCAGCACAATATGGTAGAAAAGAAACAACTTGAGGTCACGAAAAAATGAGGTGCACTCCCAGTTTTAAAACTGGGAGTTTTAAAACACACACACCGTATAATATTGGGCCAGTATTTTACCTTCTCTGAACTTCAGTTTCTCCAAATACATATACAATTTTTATAATAATAACTTACATCTCACATATTTGATATGAAAATCAAATTATGTGAGCTTAATAATACCTCTGATAGTAAAGGCTATTCTTCATTGGGTGCCTACTGTGGAGCAGTAATTCTAAACCCAATATATTTACTTTTATGGGCTGAATTGTATCCCTTCAAATTCATATGTAAACGACCTGATGCCTAGTATCTCAGAATGTGGCTATATTTGGAGATAGGGCCTTTACGGAGGTGATTAAGTTAGATGAGGTCATTAGGGTAGACCCTAATTCAATATGACTCGTGTTCTCACAAGAAGAGGAAATTTGGACACACAGAGAGACACCAAGGATACACACACACTGAGCAAAGACTATATGAAGACAGAGAGAAGGTGGCTACCGACAAGCCAAGGAGAAGGCCTGAGAAGAAACTAAACCCGCCGATACCTTGATCTTGCATTTCCAACCTCCAGAAATGTAAGATGATAAATTTCTGTTGCTTAAGCCCTCCCGGTCTGTGGAATTTTCTTAGAGCAGCCCTAGGAAATGAATACATCTACATAAATATGTGTTACTTTATTTATATAATCTCTTATCTTTAATTTTACAAGGTAAGTACTATTATCCTCATGTTACAGATGAGAACACTGAGACTTAGAGATTCCTCAAGGTCACAGATGACAGGTAAATTCTTATTAAATGCCTGTTAATTATAGGATCACTCTTAAAGGTAATTGTAAAAAACTTAAGTCATAGAAACAAATTAAAAAAAAAAAACAAAACTTGATCTGTTTCCCATAATCACACTCTTAGATTCCTAACTTATACGCAATGATTTCATAGCTTTTTCTGTTATTATTTCCAGAGCCCAACACTACTATCTCTTCAAGGATTATTAGAATTTTTAAACATCTTTCTTATTGGACTTTTATTAGTCCCTCGTTGCAATTCCATCATTCAAACTCAATTAACCAGATTGTTTATTCTTTTGGCCTTTGTTCCCATCTCAGCTGGGATCACTCCAAGGAGTTGCAGCTTGCCAGTTCTGCAATGAGGTGCTTAGATCAGAGCTCTGAGCGGGTCCCAGTTACTGGAAAAGCATTGCAATCAGATGGCGCCTATGTCGGTGCAGCCTGGGACCTCGTGGCTTTGCAAACATCTGTGTTCTCTTCTTTCCCCTGCAGTATTTCACGTCTCTTAAAAGTGGAGCCTCAAATCTCCCTTGTGCATTCATGCCTGGCACTGGGTGACTTCCAGTTGAAGGGTCAATAAATATAATTAAAAGGCTCATCCAAATGGATCTCATTGTCTGAGTGTCTTCCCTTGGAGAACCAATCCTCTCCATCTCATAAATGGAGTTTTTTAAAACATGAAGGCTTTGAAAGGTTGCCAATGTCCTCAGCCTATTGATTTGCATAGTTTAATGTCTGGTAAGTTGTAGTCAGGGTCCTCAGACTCATAAGAACACACCCTCACATGCAGAAAATTAATGGACAATGTTCACTGCATCATTCACCTATTCGACAGTCCCCTAGTGAAGAAATGGTTATCCACTAAGCTCTTCTCCTAGACAAGTAATGATGCCATGGCCTTAGAAAATAACAGTGAGAGAAAAATAGTAGTAGCTAGTTTCTTGAGCAACTATTATATGTCAGAGCATTTCTTTGTAGTTTTCCATACTTTAGTCCTATTGCTTATGATAACCTGGCAAGCTGCCAATTATTACCTGTCTCTCATTATTAAGGAAACCAAAGCTTCTTGAATTTAAGTAATGCACTCAAGATCTCATAAAGTAACTGAGATTGTCTCTCCCTCTCTGAGGCTCATGCCATTTCACTCTGTTAAATTTTCTCTCAGCCAATCATCCAAAAATATGAGTTTTCTTTAAAAAATTACCCTTTGAACTTCATTAAATTAAATGGTGCTTTCTTAAGCCAACAATCTGAGCTGCTCTCCTGCTTTAGAAGTCACGATGTTCAGTGATCTTTTGAATTATTGGTTTATTGCCATATCATTCAAAATAAATGACAGTATGGTTCATTTTTAAAATTTCTTTTGCGTCTGAGGTTTTGCCAAGATCTGTTTATGTGGAAAAGGAAAATACAATGAGGCTTGAAATGTTCAAACGTGAAGTTTCCTTTTTCCCTTTCAAATAAGGGCCAGCAACAAATCAAAAGGTAAGATTTCACTTGCAGTGATTGACTTAGACAAACTAAAGATGAATAAATGCCAGTATTTAGATGCAGTGACTGCTGCTTAAAAATGTGAATCTTAATGTTTCTGAAAGGTAACAGATTAGAAACCATTCTTCTATCAGTACTAATGGCAATATCAAGCATTATGATGATGGTAATCTGGGTTTGTGTTGCCTTTTTCCTTCTCACCATCTCAAAGCCATCAAAAAATATATCAGTAAACAAAGACCACAGTTGGCTATCTACTGGGAGCACCATTGTGCTGGACCACTATGCCTCATGTCCAACAAACAAGAGCCACTCTGGGAAGTGCAGCTCCTTGCCATTTGGTAGAGATTGCAAAGGAGAATTCGGTCAGATGCTTGTTGCCATGGAGATAAAAGTCAGGAAAAGAGCTGGTCAATGAAAACTGGTCTCCCAACATAAAACCCTTCTGTTTAGGTATGATTCTTTTTGGGCTCTCTGGGGGCCAGGCTGAAAATAATTTGCAAAATGTCAGAAACTTAAATGGGTCAGAGCATAACCTTTAAATATTTTTTATAGTACGTTCCTATTGCATTTTCGTTTAAAAATATAAGCAGATATTTACCAATGAGTAACAGAATCTTCAAGTTTACAAAATTTTGATATCTTAGCAGTTAAAAGAATGAGATTGGGATTCAAAGAGATTAGCTTCAAATTCTGTTTCTGCAACTTATTTATTAACTAAATAAGTTGGCCTTGGGGGAGTTAGTTACTTAACCTCTTTTGTCTTTAGTCTCCCCAAATATGTGATGAAAATAATAGTATTTAAATTACAGAGCTTTTGGAAGAATTAAGAGCCACAATGAATATCAAGCATTTTTTTCAAGTACTGGCACAAAGAATACATTAAAAATAGTAGATTTTAATATTAAAATTGATAATTAATAATACAATATTGTGATGACAAGGCCAGGACATAATGTCATCAATCAGTTAAAAAGGTAGGTTTATAACACTACGTACTTCCAAAGATAGTAAACAGGATAAAAAAGAATGAAGAGTTTGAGAGATAATAAAGGGCTTGTGCTGGAACGACTTCACTATAAATAGATTTTTTGGAGGGTGGGGCGTTTTAAAAGAAACTCAGCTGAATATTTTTTAAAACCACGCAGTAGGGTACTAAGGTGAAAGTCACAGATGAAAATCAATATGCTTTGCCAAAAATATAAATAAGAAAATTCATCAACTGGAAGAAGCATTGCTACAATGTGCATGCTGCTTCCATCTGGAAGAAAAATGCTAGAAAGAAACTTAATATTCATGACTGACACATTTTCTTTGTACTGTCAGTCAGCTGGAACCAAAATACACAGCTGGTTAGAAAGCCTATCTCTACTTCATGTTTCATCTGATGACCTTATACATCAAATCAAGAATTATGGGCCGAAACAACACTCTTCATCCTAGTTTCTTTTTTTTAGAGGGTGGTACAGTGACCAAAATCTGCCACAATGTAGCCTGTTTCCTTTCTTCACCTTTCAAGTTCTTATCAGAAATCAACACCAGAATTCAAGAATATAAGTCCAAAGTCCACTTATCAGCCAAAAAATATAAGAGAGAGAGATAAAAAAAAAAAAACATACTTGGTCAAATATCTTATTTGCAGGCAAAGTAATTTGTCAAATAGATGATTCATTTTTGTTTTCAGTGCATTGAAGTTATGTAGCAATATCTTAAAATACAGTTTTTGGAAACCTGGCCACAAATATTCAGGAAATCTAAATGTTAGAAAGAGTCTTCATTGTTAAAATATGGCTATTTTTTATAGATTGTAAATTTCTAGAGTCAGATCCAATCTTTCACCATAGTTTCCCAGAATTATAACCTGCACAAAGGAGTATTTATCAGATGGTTTCACATACACATAGAATGCATTTGCCTAATTATAAGTTCAGGGCTCTACATTTTAACATAGGTGAGTGTCTAAAATTTTACTGTTTAATCTGTCATCAGGGGTTGAAATAAAAGAACTGACACATGAAGGATGACACTGATGTGTCTGGTCTCAGAAAAAGAAAATCACTGGCCCGTTGCCGTTTGTCTGAGAGAGTGGAAGGTGTAATAAATGCAAAATCAGTAGAAACAAATGTAGTCAGGTAAATGCACATCTAAATCTTCCTCAAGGACTTCATTTCTTATTAGCGTATTATTGTATTCAATCAATACGAAAAAATTTGGGTGACAACAAAACTGAAATGAAGTGCATTATTATCTTTAAACAATATTTTACGAGGAAGGCAATTCTTAGAACCATAATATCCTTATTCCTTCTCAAGGGATTCCTTAAAACCAGCACAGAAGTTCCAGAGTATTGTAGTAGAAATAAATTCCTAGCACTCTGGCCTTCTGAGAATTGATTGTAGATTTATATATCTTTGCTTGCTATGGTGTGGAACAGACTGTAAAGATCCTCAGATGATGGAGTGCGGCTGTGATCCTGTGGTCTGAGAGATTTAATTAGACATTGAATGTGTAATACCTAATGATGGTTGTTTAAATTATCAAGGCGCACACTGCAATTCTCCAGCCCATGTGCCGGAAGGAAGCATGAGGTAAAAATCCCGTAAATTCCCTTCTGACATAATGGTATGCAGAGAAATATCACGTTACCATTGGCAAGCTCACAATTCACGAACTCTTCTTCCCTAATATCTGGGCTGTTTTGTATTTTACAGATGATTGCTTGTTATTCTTCGTCTCCCAACTACCAGGTCTGCTTGCCACCACATTGATCAATTTAATAAGTTGGCTAATTTCACCTCAGAATAATATTTCTGTTTATGTAAGTCTAGTTTTTGTGGCAAGCAACAAACACCTAGGAGTTTCCAGGGGAGCTATGATAAAGAATGCTGGAATGAAGAGGTGAGCCTCTCCAATCAAAAACACCCCCTACTTCCAAGCCTTGTCAGTCCTCCCCATCCATGGGGAAGTGGTGATTAGAACCCTGCTGTGCGCAGCTGTACTTCTACAGCCTGTTGAAGTGGGAGGGTACAGAGAGAGCGCCTCATTACCACGACTTTCAGATTGTAAGGTAAAATATAATAAAAAGTGAATCCTTTCAACTATAGGTTGGGACTACTAGGGTATGTTGGTGAGACACAAATTCACTTGCATCTCAGAGCTAAGCAATTTGCTTCATTTCGTTCCATCTACCTAATTCACAAAGCAGGACCACACATGCCCAAAGGGAAGCAGCTCTTGGTCATCTCAACATATTGGTATGGTGTCAAGAGGGAAGGAAAAAATGCTAATTAGAGAAGGATTGATGACTGCAAATGTTCTCCAGGTATAAACCATCTGGGCAGGTGTCTTTTAACTAAGATTAATAAACATATGTCACCATACGTTTCTCATTACAAGAAGCATGATCATGGAAAATCAAAAATTTCAAGTCAAACTGCCAGGCTGTCACAGAGCAAAATCTCTCCAGATAAACAAAGCTGTGCCAGCTCAGATAGGAAAAGCTGCCCTTACTGCACCTTAAATATTTTATGCCCAAGGTAAACATTCATCTTTCTTTCTGGAAAAGCGAACATTGACCAGAGGTCTCTCTGTCCAGGCCAAAACACAGGCTGTAAAATGTCCTCTTGGTTGGCAACCTGTGCTCACATGGACCAAAGATACATCCTGGCCTCTAAATCAATGCCTGAGGCCAAATATTTCAGAGGCTTTCAACAAAATTGGTGGCCAGGGGGCTGGAGAGGTCAACAATTTCATACGGAACTACACAGAAGTTGAAGGCCATGGTGACAAATGTAGGAAGTGTTCTGTGGAACACCAAAGGGGAACACATATAGTCAATTCAAAATTTAATTTATTCCAGAATGTAAAAATGCGCCAGGGCTGTGAGTTCCCAGGTAATCATCTGAGACATGATTTGTGGTTCAAATTCAAGATCAAAGTATATTTCTATTCTACAGCTCATGTGTGTAAATTTATCTCTGAGCATTAGTTTAAGTGTTAATGTGAAATTGTGTGCAAGCTCTTTTCACAAAAACTGCTAAATGCTTAGAAAACATTGTATCTAAGCTCCTTGTCCATGTAAGATAATTAAACTTTTTTCTATTTGCTTGAACTTGTAGTGGAATGACAACTCATTTTTCACTTTAGACATAGGGTAATGTGTGTGTATGGTATAGTACATGTTTTTGTATATATTATTTTTATGTAAAGATTTATCAAGACAAAGGGAAAATAACCATATTATTTTGCCTCTTAAAACCATTACGGTGATGAGAAGTAGACGGGCAAACCCTTAATAAGGTCTTATGGGAAGTCACCATTAACTTAAAACAGTTATCAGGAGCGGAATGTCAGAAATCTAAAACACATGATGTTACTACAGAATGGCACAAACTGAAATAAAAGATAAAAGACAGAGAAAGACAGTGTTGCGTTGGCTAAGTAAAGACACTCTTTCATGTTCTACCTTGTCATACACATAAAGATTTTTCACATAAGCATGAGAATGAGTGTTATTTTCCCTGATTACATACATTATTACCTTTTAGAGCCTAACATAGTTATGGCATCTAAATTTTACCCCATGTGTCAAGTTTGATGGCTTGATATGGTTGGCTGATCCTCTGTGTTAAGAATTCTGAAGCTGCATATAGGCTCAAAGAGATGAGAGATAATCAACAAATAATATCTGCTGTGGCTATAAAGCAGGCAGATGGTGATTTCTTCACATACACTTGCCATGATTCATTCTGTACATAATAGGTGCTTATGAAATGTTTATTATTGATAATAAAGAATGGAATATTAGCACACAAGATGCCAAAAGACAAAACGTCAGAACTCAGAGTATGGTGAAAAATAGCACAACAAAGAGAAGCTTTCTAATGAAATAGAGATTCAATAAAATTCAACTTGAAGAAATTGCTGCTGCAAGAGGAAGTCATCTTTCAACCTTAAAGAATCTATTTCACATCGCAAAACTCGAGGACCTCGTAGTAGACACAGACACTAAGAGCTAAAGGAAGACGCTTCCTCAGAACTGCATCTAATATCGGTTGCAGTATTAGGAAGTGACAGTCCTCTAAAAACACTATTTCATGAATAAAAATAACAATTTAGGGAATCAAAGTATAATGTTCTCTTGTAATATAACAGAAAAAATGTGAAGGGAAGAGAGTGGTACATTCAAGGGAAAGTTAGATAATTATTCATCAGAACTTTGTGAGGGAATTATGAAATAGCCAAAGTCATTCTGAATCAAAGTGGGGCACCAGAATTACCTATGGAGATAGCTATCAAGCTATATTATGCAAATCACTGTGCACGGGACCCAGGGCTGTGTATTTAATTATGTTCTCAAGAGATTCTGACACATAGACAGTGACACAATGTTTTATAGAATGTCTTCTGAAGTTCAATTTGGACAGGCAAGATTTTGTAATAAATAAATAAAAATCATGTCTCTGTGAATACCTGGCACAGCACTTAGTATGTTGTAGAAACTAAATAAATATAGATTGAATCTGAATCTTAAGTTAGAATGCGTTGAATTTCCATATTTTACATTTTCTCCTCATTCTCAAAAATGAGTATAAGTATTGCATATAGCATGTTACTGAATATGTAGTTAGGACTCAATAAATACTGGTTGAATTTGAATCTTGAGTTAGTTTTCAAGATTTCTTCATTTTAAGTATTAGCCTCATTGAGCTGGTTCTTGGGACTTCCTAATTTTAAGTTTTCCCCCCATTTCTAACAATGATTATACATGTTGCTATAGTATAGAAGATGTGCATGTGTGACTGAGAGTCTTTGTGCCCGTGTAGTAAAAAGTGTGTGTGTGTGTGTGTGTGTGGGTGTGTGTGTGCTTGGTAATCCATATGGAGTTGGTTTCCAGGTAACAAAGCTATACTAAACCACAAATCTTAAAAGACAAAAGTACTTGTCCATTGAGTGGTCAGTCTGCAGCAGTGCTTATCACTGAAGAGGGATATATAACGTTTCCACTGCTCAGACCAACAACTTTTCAAAAAGATGTGATCTGAATAGGAAAAGCTGCAACTCAAAGTTCCTAACAGAGCTGATTATTTGCTTGCATTATTTTGCTTAAGACTAGAACTTACTGGTTTCAGAGCTCATTTTAACTTAATCTGACCTGTTGGTTATAGTTTTACCTATAGTGGCAAAAACAATACAATTTAAAAGTATTTCTTGAGGTTCCAGCACTGGTGAAGATGGATTAAGCAAACCCTGCCCCGTCTCTCCTACTGAACACAATGAAATCTTTGACAGAATACATGGAGGAAACACTTGACCTGTATGCAAAAGTGTAGAACACCCAGAACTGCACAATAGATACAAAGAGAAAAATCTCCAACAGGAGCCCTCTTTTTATTCCCTTCAGATTTGAAGGCTATAGCACAGATTTTGAAAAATGAACTAATATTAGAATCATAGCCCACAGAAGGTGGGTAGAAACTTTTGGCCTGAACATAATCAGGTTATTGCCTGCTAATCAATCAAACAAAAAAAATCAATGTTCTCCATATATTTTCCATAGAGTCCCATAAGCTAATGTTCAAAATGGCTAGGGTACAATCCCAAATTACTCAACATGTGAAAAATCAGGAAAATCTCAACATCTCTCAAGGAATAAGACAATTAAGAGATGAGAACCCTGAAATAAACAGATGTTGGAATTATGAACAAAGATTTTAAAGCAACTATGATAATCATGCTCCAAGAAGTAAGACTGAATATTATTGAAATGTGAGAAAAGATAGAATATCTCAGCAGAAATAGAAGGAATGACCAAACTAAAAGTTTAGAACAAAAAAATATAATAGGCTAATAAACTAGAACTTGCTGGATGAACTCAATAATAGAGTGGCAAAGACAGAGTGATGTCAGTGAACTTAAAGACAGATTAACAGAAAATATACAATCTGAAAAACAGAGAGAAAAAGATTGAAAAATTTGAAGTGTCTCAAGGGCCCATAGGACAATATCATGTATTTTTGTGTTATTAGAATCCCAAAATGAGAGGATAAAGTGTTCGGTAAAAAAATTACTTGAAGAAATAATGGCTGTAAACATTTCAAATTTGGTAGAAAAAGAAAATTACAGATTTAAGAAGCTCATAAATCCTGAAGAAGATACAGTCAAAGAAATCCATGCCCATACACATCATAATCGAAGAGCTAAAAACTAAAAGCAAAAAAAAAAAAAATCTTAAAAGCATCCAGAGGAAAGCGTTGTATTACATAAAGAGGAAGAATGATTCAAATGGCTGTGGATTTGTCATTAGAAACCACGGATGCTGGAAGAAAGTGCATTTTTTATATGTTTAAATAAAAGAACTGCCAACCTAGATTTCTACATCCAGCAAAAACATGCTTCGGGAATAAAGGGGGAAACAAAGAACCCATCAGCAGCCACAGATTTGCTCTAAAAGAAAGAAATTACTTAAGGGAAAGAGAAATGATATCAGTGGAAAATGTAGAACTTTAAGAATGCACAACAAAAATGATAGATATCTGGTAATAGACAACTTTTCTCATCCTGTTCTTCAAATATAAATGATGGTTGAAGGTAAACATAACATTGTCTGACTGGGGTTTCAATGTATAAAGATGATGGTTACAATGAAATGAAGGAATATGACAATGACATAAAGAGAGAAGGGCAAAAGGACCTCTATGGTGGTAAAATTTCCACATTTCATTGTAAGTGATAAAATATTAATTATAAGTTGACTGTAAAAAGTTAAATATATATTATAATACTTAGACAAATACTAAAATTAATACAAACAAAAATGTTTAAAATTTCAATAGATAAACTAAAATGAAATAATAAAAAATTCAAGTAATCCAGAAGAAGGCAGAAATGAGGAAAGAGAATGCAAAACTAAGAAAACCAAAATATCAAATAAAAAAATTTAAGGTCACTAATCATCAAAGAAATGCAAATTAAAACCACAATGAGATATCACCTCATACCTGTCAGAATGGCTATCATCAATAAATCAAAGAACAAAAAGTGTTGGTGAGTATTTGGAGAAAAGGGAACTCTCATACACTGTTGGTGGGATTGCAAATTGGTACAGCTACCATGGAAAACAATCTGGAGGTTTCTCAAAAAATTAAAAATGTATATACCTTTTGACCCTGCAATTGCACTTCTGGGGATTTATCCAAAGAAAACCAAAATACTAATTCATAAAGATCTATGCACCCCAATATTCCGTGGCAGTACAATTTACAATAGTCAAGATATGGAAGCAATCTAATGCCCATCAACAGACGATTCGATAAAGAAGTTATGGTTCATATATACAATGGAATATTACTCAGCCATTAAAAAAATTAAATCCTAACATTTGCAATGATATAAATGGACCTAGAACTTATTATACTGAGTGAAATAAGTCAGACAGAGAAAGATAAATACCATATGACATCACTTATATGTGGAATCTAGGAAACAAAAAGAACAAACTAATCAAAAACAGACTCACAAATGTAGAAGACAATCTGGTGACAGCCAGAGGGGCAGAGGGTTGGGGGGCTGGGAGAATGGGGTGAAAGGTTGAAGAAGTACAAAGTAGTAGTTAATAGATGGTAATGGGGATGCAGAGCACAGCATAGGGAATGCAGTTAGCATTAATGTAATGGCTGGAGAGCCAGAGGAGTGAAAGAACAATTAGGGGGTTCATTTTATAAGCTATATAAATGTCTAACCAATGTACTGTATACTTAGAACTAATAAAATAAAATAAAATAAAATAAAATAAAATAAAATAAAATAAAATAAAATAAAATAAAATAAAATAAAATGAAAAAGTAGACCTAGCTCTAAGCAAATCAAATGTAAACAGTCCACACACCAATTAAAAGAGAACTATTGCTAGAATGGCCACAAAAACAAAAACAAATGGACAAAAAACCTCTCAATTATATGCTGTCTAAAATAACCTACTTTAAACATAATGGCATAGGTAATTTTGAAAGATACCCACATGAACACTAATCAAAAGAGAGCTGGAGTGACTACATTAATTTCAGACACAGTAGACTTCAGGACAAAGAAAATTTCCAGGGATAAAGAAGGAAATTACATAACAAGAAGGGGGCAATTCACCAAGAATATATAACAATCCTAAATGTATATGCACCTAACAATAGAACTTCAAAAATCACAAAGTGAAAACTGAGAGAACTGAAAAGAAAATTGTACAATCCACAATTCAACACATTTCCCTCATCTATATTATAACGAGTAGACAGAAAATCAGCAAAATATAGAATTCAACATCAACTAATGGATTTAATTGATAGTTACAGAATCTCCATAAAGAGAAGCAAATCTACATGCTTACAACTACAAAAGGCTGATGAAATAAATCAAAGAAGCAATAACTGACGTTACATACCATGTTTATAGATTAGACTACTCAATATAGTTAAGATACCAATTCTCCTCAAATTGATCTATGCCTTTAATGCAATTTCACTAAAAATCCCAAGAGGCATTTTGGGATTTGGGCAACCTGATTCTAAAAGTTAAATGGAAGGCAAAGTAGTATAGCTAAAATAATTTGGAAAAAGAAGATTAATGTTGAAGGATTCACACTATTTGATTTTAAGGCTTAATATAAAGCTACAGTAACTAAGATAGTGTGATTTGGGCAAAGGAATAGACATATAGGTCAACAGAGGAGAAAAGAGAACCCAGAAATAGACCCACAGAAGTATGCTAAACTGATTTTTGACAAGTTGCAAAAGTAATTCAATGGGGGAAAGATAGTGATAGTGGTTTTGAAAGTATGGGAACAACTGAACATCCTTAGGCAAAAAAAAAAAAAAAAATGAACCTTGACCTAAATATAACTCATACAAAAATTAACTAAAAATGGATCATCAACTTTAATATAAAATGCAAAACTAGGAATCTTATAGAAAAAAACATAGGCCAAAACTTTCCTAATGTTGGGTTATGTAAAAGTTCTCAGATATAACACCAGAAGCATAAAACATAAGAGAAAAGCTGATAAACTGGACTTCATCAAAATTGAAAATTTTTGATAGTGCAAAAAACACTGTCAAGAAAAAGAGTAGACAAGCTACAGCCTGGGAAAAAATATTAACAAATTACATGTCATACAAAGAACTTGATTAGAAAATATATAAAGAACTCTTACAATGCAATAATAAGACAAAGAATTCAGTTTTTAAAAGGGACAAAATATTTGAAAAGACTTTACAGTAATGAAAATATACAGATGAATATAAGCATATGAAAAAAATTCTCAACATTATCATTCATTAAATAAATGCAAATTAAAACCAAATGAGATACCACTGCATTCCTACTAGATGGCTAAAATAAGTACATACATACATACATGCATGCAAACATACATACACACATAAACAATAATACCAAGAGCTGGTAAGGATGGGGATCAACTGTAATTTTCATATGCTGATAGTGAGAATGCAAAGTAGTACAGCAACTCTGGGAAATATTTTATGGTTTCTTAAGCTAAACGTGCATTTATCACTCTTGTGGTAAGAATGGCCTATCCAAGGCAATTAATCCAGAGAAATGAAAACTTATGTTCATACAGAAACCTAAACACAAATGTGTACAGATGCCCAATCCATAAATGTCAAAAATTGGAAACATGCCAAATGTCCATCAACAGGTAAAAAGATCAACTGTGGTAAATCCATACAATGGAATATTACTCATTAATAACATAGAACGAACAATCCATATACACAACAAGTTGGATAGATCTCAACAGAGTTATGCTAAGCGAATAACAGTCCACCTCAAAGGTTACATATTGTATAATCCATTTATGACATTCTGAAAAGACAAACTCCTGTAATGAACAGATCAGTGGTTACTAGGGGTTGGATTAGAGGAAAGGTTTGACTTAAAAAGAACAGCATACAGGAATTTTTGTGTGCTTATGAAACTGTTCTGTGTCCTAGTTGTGGAGACTATTACAAGAATCTACACATGTGCTAAAACATAGAGAATTGTACATCTAAAAAAAGTCAATTTTACTGTATGTAAATTTAAAAAATAAAAAAAATTAAGTATTTTTAGATCATATCTCAAATTTTCCTGTTTGTAATGTTTTTTTTCACACAAGGGTGAATGTTTTATTTGCGTGTGTGTGTGTGTGTGTTTGTGTGTGTGTGTGTTGCCTCTGTGTGTAACTCTATTTATCAGTGTAACCACCAATAGGAGATCCATACAGTTCAATGAAGGAAAACATGCTTTGGGGGCAAACCTGAATTTAAATCCTATAAGAATTTATCTAATTATTAGTCAATGTTTACTGAGCACCTACTATATACCAGGTATGTTCTAGGTCCTAGGAATGGAAGGGTAAATAAAACTGAGGGTAAATTTAAACTCCAGGAACTTACAGTCTTGCGAGAAAAACAAGCAGTAAACAGATAAACATGATAGTAGATAAATAAGACAATTGTAGACTATGGTTAAGTGTTATCCAGAAAATAAATAGGGTGATAAGCTAGAGCAGAATGAAAGAGGGGCTGGGAAGACATTTGAAATCTGAAGGACAACAATGAACGATCCAGGCGAAGCACTAAGAAAAGAGGCATCTCCGTTGCAGTAGTGAGTGTAAGGGAGCAGAGGTAAGAAAATGTCTCGTGTGTTCTGAGAACAATAAAGATGCCCACGTGACTCAGTGTTGTGAGGGACAGAAAGGAAAGAGATGAAGTAGTCACACTGTAGAGCCTCATAGGCTGTAGTGTAAAGTCTGGCTGATTTTAAGAGCACTGGGAAGCCGTTGTTTTGTTTTGTTTGTTTTGTTTTTAAGCAAGGGAGTGGCCATGATCTGGTTTACATTATCAATATGACCTTTGGAAAGTTCTTGTAACTCTGAATCTTAATTTCTGCAGGTGCCAGTGGGAATAATACCTATTGACAATCTTTTTCTGAGAATATATATATGTGTCCAGAATTGTGTAGACTATAGCAGATGCTCAGTAAAAAGTGGCTTTCTTTCTTCGATGTGCTTCTTTTTCTCCGTGTATGCGTCCTTTTATTGCTTCTTTGTATGTGTGAGCCCTTCAGTTCAGTCTCTTTTATCTGCCATTTCATCTTTTGCTTACTCTTACCTTGGAAAGAGAATCAAAGCAAATCCTTAAGCATGACCATAATCAAAGCCTCTAGTTTCTGCTGTCTTTGCCCACTTATGACAGTGGATTGGGAGAGAGACAGCTCAGATTCTATCTGATTGAACTATACAAAACGGCTATGTTGGTAGATCACAACTGATTAAATTAGGTTCAACCAATTCCGTGTAATTCAGCTTGGAAGCACTCTAAAATGTGACCATCACTGATCTCAGTTATTACTTCATCTGCTAGAGAGTAGATTATTTTTGAGAACCATTTTGGTTCTAAATTCTGTAATTCTAATCAAGTTCACATTCATCAGAGGTACACCTTTTCTCACTGGAGTAAGTGAACATCCATCTCTCTTACACACTGCCTCAATCATTGACAAATTTCTGGGAGGCTCTTTCCAGAGTCACACCACCAATATGCAAAAGAGCTTTTCCAAATACAGCACTCTATATCAAAAGCATTCAATCTTTGTTACCTTCTTATTAGGCAAGTTTTATGGTTTCATTGCATTAAACACTATTTCTATCACTTCCTTATGGATGGGCTTGATAGAAGGTCCAATGAAATTAGAGAATCTAGTCTACCTAATCTAATCAGTTGATAAAGTTCTAGTTAGTTTTCATGTTCAATTTGAGGCACCTAATTTATAGTTCCTTGAGGAAAATATGTGACATCTATAAAATGCATTTTGAACAATGCCTTTTAGCCTAGTTAGTTGTCTGAAGTAGAAATCCATTCTCCACTGATTTTTAAAGAAAGCCAAGTGGTTTTACCTGTCCACAAGCAAGAATAACATTATCATCCTTTAACTGAACCCTGTCTACAACATTGTGTGTATATATCTTATCGTATTTTAGCATATGCTATTTTACCCATCTCTCTACCCTTCCCTTGACAAAAATAAATAGGTAAAACTTAAAAAATTACAAATTTCAAAACTTCATTACCTGAAAAGCAGGTTGCAATTCCTTCCCTGTCTCCCTTTCTTTGTTAACTCCAGTTCTTGAAGCACTGACTTTCACCAGACAGGTCAGTTAAGCAGGTCGTATTAATTTCAGAAGGGTTTTCATTACCACCATTAATCTTTCCTTAGATCCCCATGAGGGGATAAAGCAGATATTGATACAAATAAACATGCAACTTATTTATTTATTTCAAAGCTCCTTTCTTCTCAGCAGGAAGTGAATTTTAGCCTTAGTCTCCAATCTCCCAATAGTGATGAATCAAATGGCTAAAGCTGGAAAATCTAGAAAATATTAAGACTTAGAAGCCCTTCAGGGCCTGACTGTCCTCTACCCTTTCCAATGAGTCTTTCTTCAGGATGTTGTCATTAAGCTTACTGGTAAGTGCTGGGGTGCAGCATAGTGAGTTTCTGAAGATCAATGACATACCCAATATGATGGTTTTAAGGCACCTTCTTCCCAGCCCAATCAATAACAGCTTCAATGTGATCTTGTGATGCAAAGTTCTTATACACATTGCTTCCAGGCTCTGTTTAATCACATCTTGTCTTCCTATTCAAGAGTTCTCATTGCTGAAAACTGCATGGCTCATCCCCCAGTAAAAGAATTGCTTTAGATTGTCTCAAGTTCCCTGACAAAGATTCATTGGCTCCAGCCTGTTCATAAAGGTATTGATGACTAAGCCTTTGAAAGACTCTTTTCTTCTTTCACAAGAGAAAAGAAATACCTAATATTTTTCTAGTACCCTGTAGTTATGGGGCTGTGGTAATCAGCGGTGGGATTCACAACTTCTTAATAGAAAAATATAAACTGTTTTGAATTTCAAATGCAGAGATAGAAATGAAGACAAAGTTGAAAGTGGCAAATTGCTACAGTCTGCAAAATATTGGATAACAAATTAAAAATTCAGCCAGGTTTCTTGATGTTTAGTTGGCAGGCTGTCAATGCCTTAATGGGACCAAGGATAAGGAAAGCAGAGTCATGACTCAATATGGGGACAAATCAGCCCAGTTCAGGAGCCCAAAGACTGGCGACAGCTATTGATTCCTAAAGAAGAAATTGTCCCAACCCAGAAATTGTCCCTTTGTACACTGAGAGTAAGGGCTTATTCAGTGCCCTATATCTTGTATTTATATTTTTGTGTCATATCTCTATATAAACCTAAGACCCTTAGTGCCTAGATTCTTTGTTCTTTCAACACATAACATTCTCTATTTTGCCCTCATTTGATCACATGGTTTGAAACAGTGTACTTGACTTACATATCAATTATTTTGGGTCTAGTGCCTCTCCCTGTTCGGACACATGAAAATTTCTGGCCTCTCAGAATTTATCTTTTCTGTCATAGATAATGTCTGCTTATTTTTTTCTCTCCCTTCATGAAAAGGACTCAGAAATTCTAGCTTGAGGTATTTGGAGGGCTTTTCCTCTCTTTATTTAAAATGAGTGATTCACTCATTTTAAGTGAATATCAGATGAGCCTTGTTCAAATAAAGCCTTCAAAATTCCAAACCTCCTTCTGCACATTCACCACTTTAGAACTGGCTAATGGCCACTTAGAAACTCACTGTCATACACCTACACACAAGGAAAGACACTAAAACTGAATAAGAACAAAGAAAATTCATTGTATCTGGCAATGATGTGTTGTGTTCATGGCAACCATTTTGGAGAATATGGAGAAAATTGGCAATCTTTAATTCTGGGATAATTTTACTGCTTTCAGATTCTTAAATAATTCAATGGCCTTCTTTGCTTAAACATTAACATAGCTAACCAGAGAAAACTGGGAGCAGCTTCAGAGCTAGATGGGTAAAATGATGGTGTTCTCTGAAGAAAAGGCTCAGACTCCAGGAAAGAAGAAAAACAGTAGCTGAGACAAGCTTGAGAGTTCATGATCAATATGGATACTAACATAGCACAAAATACGCCTTATCATTTCTATTTATTTTCCCAACAAATATCTAAGTTATCTACAACCATTCCTGTTTCATCTGAGAAGTTTATATATTAAGGCTAAGTGACTATTAGACATGAGATAATTATTTGAGAACATATTTATGAAAATAAGATTACTTTTTAAGGATTTTGGTCCGTGATTTTTCCTTCAAGGTTTGACAACTAATAATAATGCCAATGAACACCAACAATAACATATTTGTCATTCCACTATAATAGCTAAGTGGAAGCAATTTTAGCTAAACATGATCATCTCCTGAAAACGAGATTTGAATTTCTGAGAAATGAAAAAAAGTTTCACATTTTCCCTAATAACAAGAAAGAGATTATTTTTGAGGCCCAAAGACAACATAAGTTGTTTTGAATTGGGCTTCATCTCATTATTGATATATTTTCATTTGCTGAACTGCGACAGAGTTATGATCTGCCCTGGTTTCCTGTTGAGAGTTTTATCTTTCCATTTTTATAGTACAAGCTTTTTCAAAAGAGTAAACTTCCAGAGCAATTTGTTTAAGAAGATACAGCTACTGAATATCAAGATCACTGAGAAACTGTCATGAATACACTACAGTTTTCCTGAGAGCAAAGCTTTGTCCTTGCCTATTCACCTCTGGTAAAATTTTGGAGGATATAGATAAAGGCTACTACGTAGAGTCACACACAGAGATTCACTGTACAAGGGCATCTGGCCAAGGGGTAAGGGGCTGAGATCTGGCCCACACTGTTTGCTCGGCAGTGTACCCTGGCATCGGCTGCATTCACCTGGAAAGAGTGCCTTTTACTAATTTTTACAGAGGCATTTATGCACTAGTGGCGGCCCTTATTTAACTTGACAGCTAACATTGAACAGCAAAACTCTGAAATGTTAAGATTAATTTTTGTTCTGTAAAGGGCAGAAAGATGAGAGTATCTCTCTATAAGTAAGATACGGGAACTGGAAGTATGGAAAGGAGAATTCCTTATTGTGAGACACGTATAGCTATCTGCCTATGGATAAATCAAAATTAACACCTTATAGACTCAGTTTCCTCATCAGTAAACTAAATGTAATAATGTTTATGTAGCAAGGTAAAGTGTATCACACAGTGGCTAGTACTTAATAGGCCTGCAATGCTTGGTGGTAGTTGTTGCTGCTGCTGGTACTGTTTTATTGTGCTATGATTAATATATCTTCCTTCCCCTAACTCCCTAGTAAGACAGTCATTCTGCCAGAATCAGCTCACCATACATACATATGCAGTTGGAATACTCAAGACACTAGCTCAACTCCCCTGTCTTCTATCTGCTATACATATATGAGAAGGAGGCAGAGCCTTTAACTTTTCCCAAGAGAAGCTAGGGTGTGCTTCAGAAAAGCTGACTTATCTCATCATGGACTAGTGTTCTCTGCCAGAGGGCTGATAGGAGTCTTTGGCCCTCTATAATTATGGGAAATATTTGAGGGTTCATGAGTCTTTGCAATTTACTCAAGAGTCTCTAGCATTCACTCAATTTTGAAAGTGCCTCCCACCCAAAGGTTAAGAGCCACAGCTCTGGACTAAGGAAAGATAGAGAGAGGGAATTAAGAAAGATTATTTCTCCCTTACTCCAGGAAATAGAGTTCTTATCTCGAATGAATGTGTCAAGAACTGCTTTGTCCAGCTCTCTGCCTCCCATTTATCTCTTTCTATAAGACTTGGGCTGTCCAACTAAGGCTGCTTGTTCTTACTAATGCAGAACAATCACTCCTAACTTGAGCTAAAGTAAATACTTGGCATAGTATCAAGAGTATTTACTATTGTTTTTATACGTGCCATCAGTCTGTCTGCATGGATCCTTAATCCCTACTATTTATTTTCTCTTCCCAGCTACTTAGTCCTTGATACCTATTTACTTTTTCCTTTTGGTATGTCCATTTTCACCTTGCTCTAACTGTTACAGTTCCAGATCTGAGTCTCCGTTGGGACTTATATTCCATGTTTGCCCTCTCCAACTAAGTTATCTGATCTCCTGGTATTAGTTCTTTGCCCTAGTCTCCTTTTCTACTCATACTGACAAGATCAAGCATAGACTTTTAAAATTAATCATGTTATTTAGCAATACATTCCAATACCTGCATTTCCATTCTGGGAATAGACAATTGGTCATTGAGACCTATACTTTATCATTCGTTATAGCTTCTTTCTAGTCCCTCAACTTGAATCACCATCTTGGTAAGCTAGACCACAAGGATTCAAATGCCTTGGCAAAAAACAATGTAAGTAAGATCAGAGGGTTTGATAAAGCAAACATGCCTGCTTGATCTTGGGGCAAGCCCAAAAGTCCAATGACTCTGAGTTATCTCGCCTGTGCTCACTGCTCTGCCCTCATGTTTACACTTGCACAGGGTGTGGAGCACTCTACCAGTCTACATTTTCATCTCTGACCTCTTTACATCCTGCATTTTCAACAATCACTCCTGTCCTCTCAGGAATGTTCTGCTAGCTCATCATACTCAAACTGTTCAAACCCTCAATTCACTGCCTTCTTCCCAAATGACCTCCAAACTCAGATACATTTTTCACACTTAGGGTGATCATTCCAATAGGCAGCTCTGACATAGTTGTTAGCTACCTCCAAAAGTTCTAAAACCATCCCATTCTCATAGAACAAATTTTCAAAAATTCTATTTCCGTTCTCACAGAAAGAATTCTTATAGAACAAATTGCAATTTTTTTCCATTCCTATAGAGCAAATTCTAAATGTTTCAAGATAGCATTCAAGACCATAGTTTACATGAGGGGGAATGATCATACTTTAGCCAACATCACAGTAACTTGGAGGGATGCTCTTCTTGCTGAATGCTCATTACATGTACATTAATAAACACTGATGCATTTGTATAACTTTAGTGAGTTTCTCAACATCCCTTGGCTATTGTTCATATAATTCTTCTAGTGATGTGCTTGACTCATAGAAGATGCTTAATAAATACCATTTTATTTTATCATACTTGTCATTAGGACAATTTTTAATTTTTAATTCCAACACAGAATCTTTGATTTCCCCCTATTTATATTTATTATAAATATACTTGTAGCATAATATTTTGAGTATTTGATGACCATGGCCCAACAACTACATGTTTTTTTTTGTCCTCGGTCTCATTTTCTGCCTCTGTTCAGTATAACGTTGCTCTCTTTAACTGGGTTTGCTTAGGGTATGGAATAGCACTGGAATCTATCATCCATATTCCTGGTATGCACTGGAATTACGAATATAACAAACTATTACGATAAGGCGAACCTTTTACCTCTGAAAATTGAATCTCCAGATTAGGGATGTGCAGGGGGCCAGGGGCAGCTAATTTAATAGCATGAATTCTGCTAGCCCTGCCAAGTTTCACTACCCTCTTGGGTCTCTCTCACTTTGTTTAGGATGACCTGTACCAACTTGGCTGTCAGATGTATGCTATTTTCCAAATAAGACTCTGCTTTGTGTATGAACCCAAATATATTCCCTTGCTGTCCCTTAGCAAGGCTGTAACACCATGGAATTAAAAAAAAAAAAAAGAATTCATCGTATGTGAAAGAAGAAAAAAACACAAAAAAGAAAGTATAAGAGCATAAACTGAGTCATAATTACACCATATAGATTTGCGATATCTCCTAGTATTTCATAGTCACTGTTCATTGCTCATCCTTGGTAGAAAGTTAAGGAGAAGATGCCTCCTTGCAAAATACTATGTATACAGAGTATTTCCAATGCTTCGAGTCAATGCCTAATCTATTGAAAGTTTTTTTCCAACCAGGTCGTCATTACAAATATCAAAAGCAGTCATGTCAGGATCTTCTCTAACTGCTTGGGAAAGGATGAAATGCCTGCTGTATAACAGAACAAAGCTGCCAAAATCTTGGAAGGCTTGGCACGTTGATAGAGGAAACAATGAATTTTTGTTTATTGTAACATTCCTCAAATGTAAATCTGCTCTATCAATTTGGGGCTTAAATCATGAGGTTTCTCTTCCCCTAATCTCTCACCTATTTTTGGTCTGCTTATTTTATACTTCAATGAAGAGTTGTGTGATTACATCATTAGAATGCTTATCTAGGTTTCCTGAATTCTTGACAAGATGACTCTTGCTTTCAATATATCATCAAATTTGCTAACCCAACAAGAGCCATTCTACTAATGGATTAACTATCGACTACAGTGCTACCCTTCTTTCAGAGACAATAAATGATCATACCTGTGAAACTTCATCAAGATTACTCTTGATAGGGTAACCAAAGTATCCACAGAAAAGTCCTCTAGATTCCAACTCAAGCTTGATAAAAGTGAATACTGTTTCAAACTCTTCTATTGACTTCTGATGATTACTACACAATAATTAATCAATCGATCCATAATTCAATACCAATCTATTGAGTACTCACTGTGCCATAGAATCTACTAGTTTTTTTTAAATATCTCTTTCTATTTCACCTCCACCAAGAAAATCAAGTGCTCTTTGTTTTGCATTGCAGTTTCCTATACATTTCAGCAAGCAAATATTTGCCTCATAAAACCACTATTCATATGAAATGAATATAACATCCAATTAAGAATCAATTGGTTTTAAAGGCAGGTATGTAAGTAAAACATAAAAGTGTTAGGTCTCACTTATATTTTCTATGTTTCTGGTCATTTAAAAAATGAGAACATGCCAGCATTAAAACTATACTCAAGAGAAGTTGGTTGAGAATTGCTAAATGGCAAAAAACACAATCAGGATCCATTTTCAATTAATAAGTTCTTCCACTGGAGCTCCAGTTGGCTTCTACAAATAGCTGAACTGCATTGGGCAGAGAAGCCAATATTTAGAGCCAATAGCTTTGTGCACACATAGTTCTGAACAATTTATTATTCTGTACAATAAATGGCTGGCCCATAATTCACGAACTGAGAGTTAATGAGAATATCTGTCTCTAATACCCATAAGAAAGATAAGGACCAGTATAATGTGGTTTCTCCGGTACTTCTGAGCCTTTCAAGGGCAGGAGTGGAAGCCTCTGACAGCAAAAAGTGACAAAAAATATTGCACTGATCTGCAGACTTCTTGCTCTCCCATCAAACCAATCCATGTGTATAGGCATTAAGGAACAATTCACTCTGAATAACTGTTCCCAAATAACTAGATCCTTTTTAATTGCTGGCTTAATTAACTTAATGATATGATTGTGCAGCTCCAAATAAGAAAAGGGTAGAGTAGGGATAGTAAATTATTTCTTCCTCATAATTTAGCTAGCAAAACTAGAAAAAAAATATATAATATAGTACATATTATATTCAAAACTATATATAAAATATATGTATGATGCATATATTCTATTCTAATATATGTATTCTATTCAAAACTACACACACACACACACACACACACACACACACACACACAGAGCAAGGGGATAAGAATGAGAAGCAAATTAAACAGGGGAAAGTCCCCCAAATGACTAATTGATTATCAGTGTATCTGCTTTTATTATCAGCCTCTAGAAAGTAAATATATGCTGGAGGGTTCATCAAAGCAGTAGTAAATATTAATAATTATCAATTGACTAAAGGTTTTAAATAGTCCTTTTAAAGAAATGTGTCGGCAATCCTATGTTCCTAGTAAACACAGAATGGATGTCTGCATTAACAGCTTCTTCTCTGTTTGGGGTTTAAAGTCAGGAATGTTCTCAATGGTCTATCCTAATGGCCCTCTAACTCTCTCTGCTATTTCTTTGCAGGCAGTTGAAATGTCTTGTAAAGAAGATGTGTTACCACTCTTTGCTGAAATAAACCCACCAAATCTCTCACCTTAAATAAAAGTAGATTGTGTGTGTGCGTGTGTTGGTTTTAGGTGCCTGATAGGAAGGGGTTCTTGATGTGAGGCCTGGAACCAGCAGCAACAGCATCACCTCCGAGTTTTGTCAGAGCTGAAAACATCAGATCCCTCCCGTGGCTGACCTACTGAATTTCTGGAGTGGAGTGCAGCCCGAATCTGAGTTTATAAGCTCTGAAGGTGATGTGTTTGCTCACTAAAGTTTCTGAAATATTGGTTTAGAGTTTTTCTTGACTCAATATTGTACTGTGAATAAAGTCGGTATAACCAAGAAGATGTCAGAGACTAAATAATGTGATTGCTGGCATTTTAGATTTTATATAAATGGCTCATAGGATCAATGGCATTGTTGTACACTAACTGAAGAATTTGATGTCGCTTTTTATGAAGGGCATGCTCATGGGATCTGAAAAAGTTAAGTGCTATGAAATGTCTTTTTTTCCCCTCCTGCATGTGCTTATGTA
This sequence comes from Pteropus medius, assembly GCF_902729225.1. Lineage (NCBI taxonomy): Eukaryota > Metazoa > Chordata > Mammalia > Chiroptera > Pteropodidae > Pteropus > Pteropus medius. The sequence goes on along the minus strand of NW_024340848.1, from coordinate 8,494,704 downwards.
GCAGGGAAGAATTCATTTTATTCTGAGTTTAATCACACTTCAGTCAGAGTACAAGAAATAGAGTTTGAGTATTCATGTTAAAGTTCTATAACTTCAAACAACTGTGTCTGAAGAGAAATGAAGCAAAAGCTAGATAAGAATACAAAAGTGATATAGTCCAAGTTTGTGATCATTTGCTAAGAAAGGCTTAGGTATGTACTTAAATGTACTGCCTGCAAAATGCAGGCCCCTAATTATGGCTGGCAACTACTTTTCTATACAGTCAACTAGCTAAGGGAGTGATGCTAAGCATTTTCCCCTTTTCATAGACAGTGTTCATTCTCCTTTCTATTAATCTGTTGCCTCAAAGGCAGTTAAGAGTGGTATCTGTGTGTTGAGCAAGGGTGCCTAGATTAGCTCAATTCAAAAGGAAGAGATCTGCTGTACAATATTGTGCCTCTAATTAGAAATATTGTATGTTACATGTAAAAATTGGTTAAGAGGGTAGATCTCATATTAAGTGTTCATATAATAATAAATGATATCATCAATAAATGTATGTTATTCATAATAATAAAAAAGCAAGATACCCCTGGAATGAGTTTCACCATTTTGGTAAGCATATTCATTCTTTCAGATCAGTAGTGTTCCAAGGAACGAAGTTAGTATATAATTTCCTCAATGCTACCAGACGAGGTCTCAGAGAATCTTGTTGAAGGACAAACATCCTAGCTGGGTATGGCTTCGTAGCTATAAATTGTACACTGGTGACAAAGGCGGGATTATTTTCATCAGAAAATAAAAAGACGAAAGCTGGTGCAAGGTTGCCTCAGAAATATTTCTGACACCCCAAAGGAAGCTTATCCTTAGAGAAAACGAATTCTTTTGATGGATTACAAGTGAAAGGATTCCCCTTAAAGATGTCAGAGACTTACCAAGTCCCACAAACAATTAGCTGCAATCATGTAATCAGTCATCTCCAAATGTTATCCCACCTAGGCTCATAAAACTTCTGCCTAATGATTTTGTCAGGCAACTCCGCTCAAGGGAATTTCTGCCTAAGAAAGGAGGGGGAAAATAGAAATATGCTAAGAATCCTCCCAGTTAAGAGGCTGAAATAACAAGCAAAAGACAATGAGCACATATAATCAGCACTTCGAAAATTTGCCATGTTGAAGGTTTAAAAAACTCCTTTTTAAGATGATTAACACCATAGTCACATTTACTTTTCAAAGGGATATAAACAGGAATTTTGCATTATTTTAAAAATCATTTGTTTTAGTTTGTAAACTTAGGTTCATAAATGTTTCTTACTGTATAGTTAATTGTCGCCCTTTCATGTAAGTAGTAGGAAAAGAAAGGGAAATTCTAGTCTCTACGATTTTAAATTCTATTTTCTAACAGTTTCAGGGCTACAAAAGAGAATGGAGCAGAGGCAAACTTGTAGTTCTGACTGATTGACAATAGGTTCTACTGCTAGTTTATGCTCAGAATGTGTACATGGAAATTTAAAAGAATTTGCCTCATAACAATCAAATAAAACTAAGCTGCTACCCTGATTTCATTAACTGTAGTAGCATTTATTACAGTGTCATTTCTACAACTCAGATGAAACTTTTATCTCAAAATAGAATGTGTCCTCATCTCTTTCTGAGACCTGTTTCGTAGTAAAACAGCTGCCAACACTCATAAAAGAAAAAAAAATGCTCTTTAAAGCTTTGAGGCTATATTTAGTACACAAAGCTTTTGTTGAATATATTACCATATACTTTGTAAGCATTTAGTTCCAACATACAAGGTGAATATAAGAGAGGTACATTTTGCTACATGGAGAGAGAGAGAGCCACTGCTCACAGAATCCATGATAGTGCTGTCTCCCCCCGCCCAAAAAAAAGCCACTAGAAAAATCACAGAAGGCTAGTGCCAGAGGGATCTTAGAGTCATCTAATGCAATCTCTTCACTCTCGAGATAAGTGGGGTGAGGCTGAAGCTGAGAGAGATAATGTGTGGCTATTGAGAGCTTGAAATATGGCTAGTGCAACCGAGGGACTGAATTTGAAATGTTAGTTACTTTTAAGTTCCACCTTCAATTTCAATAGGCACATATGGCTAATGGCTACCCTACTGGACAGCGCACAGGCCCTTACTATATACTTCTCTTCATTTGGGTTTAACTATGTGGACGATGGGTTAAAACTCAAAACAATCAAAAAGATAAAAGTCAATCACAATTAATGAAATCCCCGAAGCCTGCCTTCCGAAACCAACCACAAACATGAAGGCATGCCAGGGTAAAGGGATCAATAAAACAAAGACCTACAAAACCCCAAAACACTTGTGACGACTCAAATTCTTCCCCAGGAGCTGAAAAGATGAGAGAGAGAGAGAGAGGACAGGGAACAGACTTATCATTCTGACCTTTCAAGTAGCAAGAATTCTGTCTGCATAGAATGGGTGCGAAGGGGAAGCTTGTTGAGATGCAATCAATGATTAACAAAAGGGAAGCTGCTGAGCAAGATGGTGGGGCTGGAAAGACCAAGAAGATCATCCTGCCCATCTCCTTTCCTCATCATGCATGAAATCGATACCGAAAGGATAAGTAGGCAGGGGACACTAATCAAGTTTATTGGATTTTTATCGCTAGGTTAGCAAGTTGGAGTATGACCTTGGGAAGCACACTTAACTGGCTATCTCACTTGCTTCCTCTATTTAAAGAAATGATAATGAGACTTGGTTTCAGGTGCTTTGGAAACCTAAGATGAAAGTGTAAGATATAATCATCACTTGTTCCTTTTTTCCTTTTCCATCAGGCCATACTTCTCTCTACAGTTAATAAGACAAATCACTTTCAAACCACAGTCTAGTTTCTTGTTATAGAATCGTTCTTTGAAAACAGTCAGGCTTAATACCTTTTTTAGCTTCTTTGAAAATATAACAATTGGAGCTAAAATTAGTGTTGTTCAGGTACTCAATAAAAAAAGGCTTTGAAATATTTAAAAAAGGAGCATGACTATGAAAGTCCATAGAATCTAAAAAAGTAAATGTGAGTAAACGTCGAATTAAGAATATTACTCTTAATTAAAGCACAAATGATTGTGATTCTGTATGTATAATTATAAGTTATTATAATTTCTTTTACTTCCACTGTTTTTTTGCAGGCCATGTTTTCCTTTGAAAATTGGCTTATCTTCTAACTTCAAGGTTACCCAAGAGTAATTATCTTTGAAAACCATATTGTTGCAATATGACTTTCTTGTTTGATTTTTTCCCATTTATTTATTTTCTATTTTATTTATCTAAGAAATGATATAGTACTTGCTTGCTATATATCCAACATTATTCTAAGCACTTTACAATTATTAACTCATTTATCAACAATGTTAGGAGGTAGGTACCACTATTATCCCCAAACTGAATTAAAAAGGAAGTTAAGAATTTTGTCAAAGCCATGGAGCTCCAAACGGTGGAGCAGATTCGAACCGGGTTTTTTAACCATTAGGCTGTGCTGCCTTATTTTAGATATACACTTAGGTCGAACTGAAAAATAATCTTTGTAAAACTGACTGGCTTGAAAAACTTTTTAGTAGGCCACACTTTTCTCTCAGTGCTGTTTCCCTACACCCTCTATCCCCACTCGCACTTCATTTCCAAAGACTCTAAATGGCAAAATGCTATCATCTCATACATACGAATCATTTGTCTCAAAAAGAACTAAATCAGCACTTGAACAAGGGCCATATTTGGAAAGTACATTGGTTTTGACATTTAAAGAACAGAAATGGAGAGAAGGCACACTAAAAGAGAGAGGTGGAGGGGATAAATGAAAGAGGAGAAAGGACAGGGGAAGGATAAGGAAATGCAGGAAACGTGCAATGCCTGTCAGCTTTGCAAAGTCTCATAAAATGTTCAGTTCTCACAGGATAAGTTTAGTAAGTGCTAATTATTTATAGTCAGTGACTTGAGCGGTTAAAGAACAGGTTGGACTTCAAATATATACACCTTATTCTGCCAAAAAGGAGCAGTCTTTTGTAAGGGCATTGAACCAATGGATAATCTGTTGTTAATTTTATTCACAGGGTAGCAAGGACAACCTGAAGAATAGAGAATAAGGCTCCAGCTGGAATCTACACAGAACCAGCCTACAAGAGCGTGAACACAACTGCAGATATCACCTTCCATTGTTGAGTAAGTACAATGTGAAAGGTTTAGAATTTGTGTCCCTAACATTTTAAAATAACTCCTTCATTCTGATTTGATGGCATATATCTAAATATCTATGTATTTTAATTGCAAGCAACGTGACTTTAATCTCATTAGTTTACATATATGTGTACTTTATTTATACATATACTTAATTTTTTCCAGTTTTATTGAGATATAATTGACATATTTATAATTTTAAGGTGATATAGCATAGAGATTTGACTTACATATGTTGTGAAATAATTACTGCAATAAGTTTAGTTAGCATCCATCATTTCATATAAATACAATAAAAAAGAAAAAGCAAAAAAGTCACTAAACATTTTTTCCTTTTGGAAAATTAGAATTTCCTCTCTTACCAACTTTCAAATATATCATATAGCAATGTTAACTATAGTCATTTTGTACATTGCATCCCTAGTAATTATTTATCTTATAACTGGAAGTGTGACCTTTTGACAGTTTTCCTCCTATTTCCCTCCCTAGACCCCTGCCCCAGGTAATGACAAATCTAAACCTTTTTCTATGAAATTTTTGTTTGTTTTTTGTTTGTTTCTTTTTTTATTAGATTCCACATATAAGTGATAATGAATCTATGATATATTATAATGATATATAATCCATGATATATATATACACACACATATACATATATATATATATATTAATATATCATGATCAAGTATGGTATGTTAGGGAATGGAAGATTTATCATTTGAAAATAAATCAATATAATTCATAATATTCATTAAGTAAAAGAGGAAAATTAAAAAGAAAGAAAACTGACACTATTTAATACCATTCTTTATTTTATTTATTGATTGATTTTTAATTTTTTAGGTGAGGCAACTCTTGGTTGACCTCACAGATTGCAAGGACCTTGTCAGCCTACAATCCTTTATTTTTATTTTTATTTTTTACACCTACAGCACCTGGTCTTCCTAGGTGGTCTCCCATCCAAGCACTAACCAGGCCCAACCCTGCTTAGCTTCCGAGATCAGATGGGATTGGGCTTATTCAGGGTAGCATGGCCGTAGACACCACCATTCTTTATTTTTAAAATTGCCATAATTATAAAGGTGATTTGACAGTAGAAGTCTTTAAATAAATTCACCATGTTAATAGGTAAAAGAGGAAAAAAAAATCATGTATTCTAGCATTAGATGAAGAAATAAATTCATGACAAAGTTGATTTACCAATAATAAATATCAATGGTAAGCTAGAAATAAAAGGGAACTTCCTAAACCCAATAAAGAGTAGTTCCAAAAACTTAGATCAAAAACTTTCTTAACAGTAAAATGTTAAAAGCAATCACTTTGAATTCAAGAGAAAGAGAAATATGTCCACTATCTGCTTCTATGCAAGTGTATCAGAGATCCTTGGTTGTAGAGTAACACATAGAAAATAAAAATTTAAATATAAGAACTGAAATAGGGAAAACAAAAAAATGTACTTTTTTCACAGAGTTTAGCAATCTGGTTAGAAATAAGATCAATATGCTTAATCTATATACTATCAATAACAACTGAGAAAACGTAGTTTTTTGAAAAGTAGCATTTAAAATAGCAACAGAAATATACAGTATCTAAAAATCTAACAAACATTGTGGAAGAACATTATGGATACAAATTTATTGAAAGACATTAAAGCATTAAAGTCATAATTAAATGACAAGATATAACATGTTCAAAACAGGAAGGTTCACTATCATAAAGGGTACAATTCTCTCTAAATTTATCTAAAGATCCAAACCCTGTAAGAGTTTTTTTAAGGAAATGTACCCAGGTGATTTTAAAATATATATTAAAGGCAAAATGATACATATATGGTATATGTATTACATAATTTTTTTTTAAAGAGGGAGGACATAGTATACCATAGAAATCAGCTTTTATTCTTTTAAACAATATTTAATAAAATTGTTGCATTAACTACTAGTTACATGCCTACTTTTTTGAACATATTAGAAATCCAGGCTCCACTTAAAAATGTATCCACTTATATCAATTCTCAAGCATATATATAGGTGTATTAGTTTCCTAGGGCTGCCATAACGAACTACCACAACTTAAAAATTTATTTTCTCACAGTTCTGGAAGCTAGAAGTCTGAAATCAAGGTGGTATTGGGTCTTGTGCTTTCTCTAAAGCAGCAGTCCCTAACCTTTTTTGGCACCAGGGACCGGAGCTCCTATGAGAATCTAATGCCTGATGATATGAGGTGGAGCTGAGGTGGTGATGCTGGCGCTGGGGAGCAGCTGCAAATACACATGAAGCTTCACTGGCTTGCCCACTGCTCATCTCCTGCTGTGCGGCCCGGTTCCTAAGAGGCCACAGACTGGTACTGGTCTGTAGCCCAGGAGTTGGAGACCCTGCTCTAAAGGCACCAGGGCAAAATCTGTCCCTTCACTCTTCCAGCATCTGGTGGCTGGCTGTCAAGCTTGTGACTACGTCTCTCCAATTTCTGCCTCTATCTCACTCTGCCCTTTCCTCTGAGTCTCTCTAATTTCCCCCTGGCTTTCTTCTATGATGACAAAATTGGATTTATGGTACACCGAGATAGTCCAGGGTGTGCCAGTTGTTAGTTTAACTTAATTACATTTGCAAAGCCCCTATTTCCAAATAAAGTCATAGTCAGAGGTTCTGACTGGGCATATTTTGAGAGGAGGGGTACCTTTCAACCTACAACATTTTATTTTAAATATTATTTTAAAATCAGATAATATTTGCAACATATAATGAGGGAAAAACGTTGAGTGATTCCTTAATGCAATACAGATAAAATATACATAGATGTCTGAAAAGGGTATGGGCCAGATTATTATTCTGTGTGGGAGAAAATAAACGATTTTAATTTTACACTTTTCTACATTGTTGAAAGGTGTTTCAATGAACCTATAATTTTTTTATAAACATAAAAAAATTATAAGTTTTTTACTTTGAAACTAAAATGCTATTGACATGTTTCTTTTTTATGTTTTGAAATCTTCACCTACATTTCAAATTAGGTTGACAGAATTTTAAAGGAAACTAATGGTATTTCACAGTATGCTATGTCATAGCCAGTCTCCTGCCTGTTGGGCAGTTTCTAGTTTCTTGAAAGTCTTCATGGTTAATCACTTCCTCTCAGCAGAAGGTATAGGGGTCAGACTCACAGCTGAGTACAATGCCAGTGGAACAATTCTTTTAAAAATACTTTTTTGTTTCTTTGTTTGTTTGGTCAAAGACATACAAAGCATTTTTAAAAGCATTATCTCATTAATGATAATACTCCTGTTGATATAATAAGAGTTACTAAGAGGAGATATGAGGCAGGTGTTTTTATCTTTGCTTCACTGTCAAAGACAGACAGAAGTGTTGAAGATAGGATGTGAAGGCCAACCAGTGAAGAAGGGAGTATCTAGGACTGGACCCAAGGTCATAGCCACCAGTCTCGTGTCACTGGAGGCTGCAGTAGTGGAATATTGCATTTCTTAACAATTCCTGGTTTTCCCCAGGGCTTGTACAGAACTAGGTAGCATGTATAAAAGTACTTTCCAAACACGGCAGTTTTAATTGGGCCATGTAACTATCACTTTGTGCTTTTTTAAAACACCTTCAGCCTTGCAATGCATGGTAACTGTTTCAAGTTCTCTTCAATGGTATCGGGATAATTTAAATATATAAATGAGGAAATTCAAAATTCCTGATTATTTCAACTGTCTTTCTATTAAAAATGGTGGCATTTATTATGAGCAAACATTTGTGGGAGATTCCTGCAGTTACTCTTTATATAAAACAATATCTTCTTTGATTTTATTATAGAATAGGATACTGAGAGCAAAGAATTTTAAATTGGATTTATTCTCATGCCCATGGATTAGAGTAATTGATAACTCTAGATTATGAAATCTAGGGATATTATGAATAACATATGAAATAAATGCAGCAAAATAAAGCTAAAGAGAGCAGGAAGGTAAAATTGTAACAGACAAAAGTAGATATTAACTAGAAAACTAAAACACAATAGAACTAAGTAAATACAACTGTGAAATGTCTAGAGTTTTGGCCAATCTGATAAAAAGAAAAATGCAAATATTAGAAAAGTGGCATTACTGCAGATACACATATGATTTTAAAAACTATAAGAGAGTACTATGTACAACCTTCTGTAAATATACTTTAAAATATACACGAAAGGTACAATTTTTAACGAAAATGTTAATTACCAAAATTGGCTGAAAAAACTTAAAATACTTCAATGGACAAAATGACTTAAAATACTTCAATGGACAAAATAGGTGAAGTTAAAATTTAGTCAAATTTCTATCTTGAATTCAGACTACCAACACAGATAATATTATAAGTGAATACAAAAAAAACCCCTCAAAAAGCAAAAAACAAAAACCAAAACCCCAGGCAATGAAAACACTTATCTTACTTAAACTATTCCAGAACTTAGAAAAAGATGGAAAGTTTCAACTCATTTTATAATGCTCGTATAAATACTGACCGCTAAAACTGGACAAGAAGAGCATAATGCACACACACTCACAATCCAAAAATTAATATATAATTTTGAATTTAATGCAAGAATCTTAAAAAGTTATTAACAAAGTAAATCTAGCAGTGTACTGGCAAATTAATATACATTTGCATTTATATTTATATGTACATATATGTGTAATTATATATAATTACACATATAATTATATATAAATATAATTATATATGTATATATAGATAACAAGACTTATTAGATTGTATATTGTACATATATTTTTAACACATATAAATATAATTTATAACACATATAAATATAATTATATATGTATATATAGATAACAAGACTTATTAGATTGTATAGATTGTATATATATTTTTCACTTATGTGAAAAATCTTGACATTTTATCAACAATAGTATTTTATTAATTGCATAGTATTCCATTGAAATCACCATTTTAAGGCAAAATAAAGAAATAATTTATACATGTTGAACACAGTAAATTTGCATTTATTCATATTAGGTAAAAATACAAACATATGACAATTATTCATTCTAGTCTAGTTTTAATAACTCCCCAAGTAAATGTGGAATCAACTGTTAATTTTTTTATTTCAGTGAGAGACCAACATGGCGGGAGTGAGGCAATAAAAGGTAATTCTAAAGATATAGTGAGCTAAATGTATTTATAAGTCTAGGCTATTTATTTCCTAAACTAAAGGGTATTAGGGGATGAGAGATCAGGAATTTGAGGGAGTACACCAATGCCAAGTCAAAGAAAGACAATTAAAATGGCAAAAATTTATACTGTTATAGAGCACCTATTGCCAACCAGACCCTACCAGTTGCTTTACAAAAGGAAGAAAAACATGATTGTTATTATTCTCTTCACAGAGATTTTTGAGGTTCTACTGTAAGCCAGGCAGAGCAATAGGAAAGACACGATCATTTGGCAAAGCTTGAAAATTTACATCGTAATAGATGAGATCAGGCAAAATATTTATGAAAATGAAGGCATACTAGGAGAATACATAAGTATGCTTGTGAGACATTTGCAAACTCGCTTAGTTCCGAGTAGCTAAATATAACTTCATGACTTAGAATGATTGGTCTTAAATAGGAATAGCCATCATTAATGCACAATTTTGGGCAGGACCAAAAGATTTTTCTCTATATTAATTGAGAACTTTTGCTTTTGGCTTATTGTCATTCTCTCCAACTATATTATAAGGTTTTGCCTCAATTATTTCCCTCTTCATAACAACCCACACCCCTGGGTCACAAGGGTATTGTACAGCCCTGACCCAAGTCTGATCAAGCAAGCATTGGACCCCCATCTCTTTCTCTGTAGTGACTGGTCCAGAAGAGGATACGGGACCTAAGCAGGGCTACAGAGAATATTGTCTTGGGAGTTCTTTTTGCATTTTTTAAGATACAAGTTCTCTGGAAGTTGGAAATGTAGGGATGCCCAAGGCCATCTTTCATGCCATATGGAGATATGGAGAGTGCTTGTTTGCAACAGCAGAGGATGAAGTAAGCACAAGAGTGAAAGAGACAAGCTCAGATGAGAGAGAGAGATTAAAAAAAAAATGCCCTCTATCATGCGCGAAACAGAATTCACATCCAGCCTTCCCATTTATATGAACCAATGGATTTGTTTTTTGCCTCAGTTAAAATTTCTGAGACTTGCAATCAAATGCCTTCTGAATATATCTTCCTAATATCTACTCTGTTCCTGAGAAACTTCCATAAGTGCATGATTCATGCAACACCCAAGCTTCATCATTTTTTTTTTTTCTGTCTCCTGTGGCCCCGACTCTTCATCTACTTCAACCACTATTGAACCCTAGTCATTACTCAGAACTGCCACACTATAAAATGCTATCCTCTAATAACTACAGAGATACACATATTTATTACTAGCTGGATTATGAAAAATCAACAGTGACAGACTGCATAATATAATTAGGTGTTACAAAGTTTTTTTAAAGATTCTTATTTGGGGTAGTAGTATTGAAAAAAGCTGATGTATTCTATATAATTTCTAGCTAAGCTTATGGCACATAAAAGAATAGATCGCATTAGTAATTTTCATTGCCCTATTTTAAAACACATGATATTCTTATATATTGATTAATCTTTATCCAAAATAGGCAAAAAGGGAAAACCATATCATTCTAATCCTGCCAAAACTAAATATAATTGATATTTTTTTCTTCACATTTATTTTAGCCTTATGCTGCATTTTTAGGAAGCATATAGAATTAATTAAATGTGATGAGTGACTGAAATGTCCTGTGATAGCACTGGGATAATCGAGAGGTAAAGAGCTGGGCCACTGTTAATCATAACAACATCCCACTTAAAAGCTGGAATGCTTCAGCAATCTGCTGTTGCCATATTGATTTTACTTAGCCCTTCTGGATGGAATATCAGAGAGATTTTCCAATGTGGAATCAAGACAGATGGTAGGGATGTTGGGAGAAAAAATTGTCTCGCAGTATAATGGAAGTCAAAGCAAGCTTTTTGAAAAATATTATTATAATCCCTTGACAAACAACTGACATCAAACCAAAAACATCTATTAGAACCATGGCAAAAATCGATGGCATAAGAACCTTACAGTCTTCAGTGATGTTCACTAGCTCTTTACTTTTTATTAATCAGGTTAGACCTTGCAGGACTATTGGTATGACTCCCTTATAGTTGGGTTCCTAAAAATCACTTTATAAATCAGATGACATAATGCCATTAATTAGATTAGCGTTTCAGGGAAAATCTTGACCTGCAAATAGAATTTTCAAAATAATATTTCAGTACAGAGCAAGTGTTTACATTATTCTACCCTAATAAGTCTTGTTATCTATATCAATCTGGTTCATTGAAAGTTACTAGTTTAAACTAGGTAACTTTATATAGTTACTACAGTCTACTCTCCTTGTGCATATCTTTAATTCACTATCCTTTTTTTAATCTTTAGATTTTTAAGAGGAACTAAGGTAATTACTTTTCTATGTATTTCAAAAGGAGATAGCCTGGTGAAAAAAATAAAATAAAATTTGGAGGTCAAGGGTTTTAATCCAATTCTACCATGTATTAAGTCTTTGAACTTAGGCAGGTTACTTAACCTTTTTAAGCCTTCAATTCCTCAATGCAAAATTGGAATTATATCAAACAGTGTTAAAAATTATTAAGAAGATTAGATACATAATTATATAAAAGTGCCTGAATTAGTCCCCTTACTTTCCCTTGGTCTTGGCAAGAAAATATACTCTCATTTTAAAGTGGAAGTGGGGCTGAATAATTTTCAAGTGAAATTTTTGGATCTTCATTAAGGTTTGCGCACTTTTTGGGTCTATACTGAGGAATAGACTGCCTACTTATGCTTTTTTTTTTTTACTAGAACTGACAATTTATGCCTGTGAGGGAGGCCAATTCAACCAGAAACTTCTGCCCCAACACACGCTTGTGCTTTGTCTTTCTGCAGCAATGGAAAAGCTGAAAATGAAAATGAGGCAGCAGGAACAAGGCCAAGCCAGTAGAAGCAAGGTTCCAGAGCAAGTGTACTTCTGCATCATGGTCAGCAGCCAGATGGCTGCAAGAGCAACACTGGAGTCAAAGTAGAAAGTTTCAGAGGTGTGTATCAAACCGCATCAAGTGTGGGACAAGCCAGAGACCTAACTAACTTGATGCAGTGAAATGAGTTCTGAGATACTGAATATACATGAACCATAACTGGCTCATACTGGAAACTCTTGGCCCTCCGCAAAGAAGTCTGGCCTTGCTCTTCCATCAAGCTGAAGCCAGTTCACTGAGGGAACTGTGACTCCATTAAAGTAACTTTCACAACTGCGGTGCCTTGCCGAAACGTAAATGTCTCCAGCCCTGCTCTGACAGACACATAAGTCCCAGTGAGAATTAATTCATCTCTTTTAAATGGACATGAAGTCACGAATGTCTGGAAAGACAAGAGGTCATTGCTTTCACAATGACCTGGTTGGGTACTGCCTTAAATCCTAGTGCATTTTGTCACAATCACTGTTTTGCACTTTGCTCTTTTTGTGTCTTTGGTTCTCTTACTTCCCCCTCTAGACTACCGTAAATAGGTTAAGTTATTTGAGACTATAATGTTGGAGCTGGAAGTGCATTAGAAAATATTTAAATTTCCTCGTTTTTACAAAGACCAGGAAGCCAGGTGTCTTCTAAAGGTCATATGACTGTAGGTAGAGATAGAAGTAGAACTCAGATTCTTGAGTGATCTTTTATACTAAAAAAGTAAACTATCTTCTTGGATATGAGTCATAATTTTCTGGGCACTTACTAGGTCTCCACTAATAAATGTTGGTTTAGTAAGTTGTTCAACAAGTAATTGCCATGTAAGACATTTGATAAGTTAGAAACTAAATTCTTCTGTGAAGTTGACGGAACATAGAAAATAAAATCTGATTTATAGATGTCGCCACTTTCTCCCTGATTCTTTAGATTTTAAAGTTGTGAAACACAGCACTTAAGTAAAATATGCTGGCAAATACACAGGCAACAGATTTGGCTTTGATGGGCAAATGTGGTCATATTTTCCCCTTTCGTCTTGGCTGCTTTGACACCTCAAAAAGTTCTGCCCTCTGGATTGCAGTGCATTTGCTTATGCAAAGTTGACATTAAAAATCTGGTTCATCAAAAGAAGAAAAAAGATGATTGTCACACAAGGAAGGCTTCTCAGAACTGAAGACAAGCTGCTCCTTTCCAACTGAAAATGTCAAACACTTACTCATATGGTTCTTACCAGACTTGATTTACATGAGCGACTGCCAATCCTTAACCTCCCCCTCATGAAAGTGCAAATGGGAAGCCTGTTTGTTCAGCCATTAATATTATGTTAGTTTTGTTTGATATCCTGAATAGAAAATCACCTCTTCCTTCTATGTGGGAGTTATTGATTTCCCCCATTGTTCACTTAAAATCTTATCGTTTCCAAATATGTTTTCTTGGTTACCTACAATGTTGTAAAACTATGATTATTTTCTTTATGCTTGTTTAGAAGTTTGGCTTTAAAAAAATAAACATTGCTTCCAACCTGACTTGTAATTTAAATTCATATTTTCCAAGTCCAGTGAAAATTATACTCTTTACTGAAAGAGAAAAAAATCAAAATAAGATAAATTTTCATTTGTACCATGTTTCCAAGCAATAATGTGGCCCATAGAGTGAAATCTAGGCCTTGTCTTAAGGACTCAAATGTTTAAAATTTTTTACTTCTTGCATTTCCTAGATGATATATGACTTTTAGGGAAGTATTCATTAAATAGGTATTCCCAGATTATTAGAGAATAAACAGGAAAAACGGCACATACATGGTTGGGGCAGATGAAAACAGGGTTTTCAGTGAAAATGAAAAAAGAAAAAAGAGAGAAAGAAAAAGAAACAAGCTTGGCCCTACAAATGAATTGCTTAATTCAGAAAGAAGAGGGAATCAGAAGGCATGATGTATAGTACCATGGCTCAATAAATCATACTCAGGAAAAGGAGTTGCAAGGTATAAAGCATTTCCTGTGATATGCCTCTCCAAGCACCGGATTGATAAATCTTCAAAAATTAGTCCCTACCCCCAAATGTATATTATAGCTGAGAGCTGTCTTGAAATCTCCTGATTCACAACACCCTCACTGCCAAACTAACAACAAAAAAAGACCACAAGCTGTGTGTTGGTTTTCTTTCATACAGCACAAAGACTAAGAGCTCCAGAAAAACTATAAAAAAACAAGTTTCCATTTCCCTACTTCAAAAAGAATAGAAATATCAGTTATTCACTAAGCAGGATTTCCACTGTCATTATGGGATTTTACTCACAGTATGCAGTGCTCCTACAAAAGAATAGAGGATGTTTAATGGCCATGTACTCCAGGGAAAGCTGGGGCATATCAGAGGCTTTCGCTCCCAATAGAAATGCTCGGTCCAAAGGCTGCCGAAGAGGCTGGAAGAAGTCAATGTGGGATCCCCCGAGTGACTGTTCAATGTCCTTAATGTTTTTAAAGCATGCATTTTGAACCTCTCGACTTTTTTCAAACTCGCTTTTTCTACATTTAGTGACTTTCTTTTGCGACACTCCTGATGAATAACTCAGAACAAAGAATGGCTTGAGACAGCATAACTTAACCACTGGTTTGACTATAAGGAAACCTACCATCTTCCTCATGGTTAATAAAATAGGACCTGAGCATTGAAGGTTGTCAATGAAACATGGAAAGGCTTAGAGGTTTCTTTGGACATCTCATACTCATTACTGTGACAATACGAGGAAATGTATTACCTTTAAAAAGTCAGCCACATTTCTCTATAAATCTTGGAGAATAAGAAAAAAGTTAGAAGGCACACTCCATATTTCCTGAGAAGATTCTCTCTGCCCCCCAACATTGGCAGTCTGAACCGGGTTTTATCAAGGATGTTGCCAGTCCTCAGCATTTCCTCAATTAACATTTTATTGGATTTAAGATTGCAGCTTCATGAGTCAAGTTCATGAGCTATAGCGAAAACAGGATGCAATTTCCTACTGTAACATGTTTCATATAGAATGTGTCTTCATCTATAGCATTTTAATAAGAAAGTGAAATTAATATCTCAATCATAGTAATGTAACTCTATTTTATGAAAACTAACTTAGAAATGGGCATTTTCTAGGAAAAAGAATGACCTTAGAATTTAAAACAAGCCTGAATATTCAGCTGAAATATCATGCATCTGAAATTATGGTATTTAATTATATGTTCCTTTAAAATGTGCAGAAGCTGGAAATCTATCTTATTGCTATGGGTAACAGAATAATATGACTGTGGTGGCCTCAAGTGCATATATTGTTAACATCTTCCTGGTACATCTTTTTTCCTCCTTTACTTTCAATTTTTCTCTGTCCTTATGTTTTCACTCTGTCATTTTATGTGTGTCACCTGTAAACAGAATATAGCTGAATTCTGGTTTCCTTTTATTTAAACTGATTATCTCTATTTCAAACTAGACAGTTTGTTCCTCTTATATCTATTGAGATTATCGATATATTTGTAATTATTTCTAATCATCTTTCTTTATTATTCCTATTTGTTCTGATTTTAGCTATGTTTATTTTTCTCATTTTCTGCCATATTTTCATATTTTGGATTCAAATTTTAAAATTCCACTTCCCTACTCCCTGCCACTGGTTAGGACATGACACACTCTATTTCTGTTCTTTAGTAGCCATTTACATTTACCAGGATTTGCTCAAAATAAAGCCCTTTGTACTTTTTAACATCATCATAACTACTGATAATCACAATGGGGTTACATCTCAATAAACCCATCAAAGTTGAAAATATCATAAGTTGAAAATGCATTTAATACACCTCACCTACCGAACACCATAGCTAACTTAGCCTACCTTAAACATGCTCAGAACACAGTTGGGCAAAATCATCTTGCTGCCATTGCCAAGCATTACGAGAAAGTATTGTACTATATATCGCTACCCTGGAAAAAGATCAAAATTTAAAATGTGAAGTATAGTTTCTACTGAATGAGTATCTCTTTTGCACCACCATGGGTTGCAAAATTGTAAGTCGAACCACCATAAGTCGGGGACCTTCTGTACTGGCTTCATACATCCTCTTTCTATGAACTGCTGGTATCACTTCAAAGGTGACAAAACCCAGTCTTGCTTACAGAGACATGGAGTGTTTTGTTAATCTTGTGAAATCCAAGAATCACATAGAAGGGAGAGAAGCATAGAAGAGAAGTAGGTATATTCTCATGCTCCTATACTGAGTCTATGCTGAATTCATTTATCAAGCCAGCTATGTCTTCAATGAGCAGGTCTTTGTTGAGTTCCCTTCATGCGTTGATATACTGCTTGATAAAAACACCAAATTGCTTTATATGTAAGGAGTTTGTCTGCACTGACTATATTATACATTTCAAAGGAACAAAGATGCTGTCTTCTGTTTATTTTCCATTCTCTCACTCAGTAATTCTAAAACCTTTGTGAGCACCAGAATCACAGGGTAAATTTGACAGTCATGAGGGAGGCGTGGAGATTTGCATTTCTAACGAGCACTCTCTCAGATGAAGATGAAGCACAATCACACACAGGCATGGTGTGTCTGGTCAATTCTTCACATGGTAGTGATCTGTAGATGTTTGCCACAGTGAGGTAGATATTTGTACTAAAATGGGGGGAGGTAGAAGTCTGCATTTCTGTAAATCAGTAGTTCAGGTACTAGTTGAAAAGGCCTTGAGAGTGTCACCTGCAGAATAAAAATTAATCAAAAGTAATAATAACCATGGTTACGTTTGATCTTTGTTAATCTAACCCATTTAATCTCATAAAGTTGTAACAAGAACCTGACTCTTTTGGAATCATCTCTGGCTGAGGAGCTCTCAAAATAAATTAGGCCAGATAAGACAGCAAGGGAATCTCTGGGACTGGGACAATGTTGCTCAACAGCAAGAAAAATAATGCACATTAAGAGAATTTCAAGATTTTTATAATGCCACATAATGTCAAACGGCAGCCAATTATATATTTTACTAAAAGAAGACATATTTCTGGTAGCAAATTATTTTCTAGACAGAAAGTTACTTTTAAAAATAATGAAGAATCAATTGTTTCCCCTTGTGGGTTTATATTTCAGTTAAAGGGGACAATGCTTAATGCTAATAAAACACCTTTGCTTAGCATCATAATAGCTACTTCTAACTTTCCACAATTTTGTGCTGGCTGGCCTTGGCACTTGTCTAATTAAGCATTATTTCTGCTCCAGTCTTATGGATAGATACACTGAGTTGGTGCATTTTGTGAGCAGCTATCCATCTGCTGACCTGAGGCTGGCTTCTCTTCCCCTATCAGTAGAGATAAATACTTGTTGCTGTAGTTCAAAAGCTAATTTGACTTTGATTTCAAAAGCCCTGTCTGTCTGGACACTACTTTTCTGCAAATTCTCATAAAAAGCAGGGCAGCGGGATGAAAAAGAATTAACTTTCTCATTGGTGGAGAATATCACCAATGCTCCTGCTACTGACATATTAAATTACCATTTGATTAGTGGAGACACATCTAAGAGCAAAGACAGTGCTGGGTGACCTTGAATATGTATGGGCTATTTCACACTCTTGATTTAAAGTCTGTTACTCCATCCCAACTTACAGTTGAGATTAGAGTCTTTACCTAATATTTTAAAACCATTTGTAAATGATCTAACTTGATTGTTATAAATATGAAATAGCATAAATTTCAAATATAAAAAATGTATAGAATAAAAAGCATTTTCTCTTTCCCATCTGTTGCCTAGAAATCCAGTTCCTTTCCGCAGAGAAGGCTTTGTCACCATTCTCTTATGTATCCTTCCAGAACTGTGCTATGTCCATATAAGAAATTAATAACCTTTTAAATAAATATTTATTTAGCATTCAATATGTGTCAGGCATTGAATATGGTGCATGTCAGTGACCAAGAGTCAATATCCTTTGCCTTCAAGGAGTCTACATTCTTGTGTAGGGAGACAGGCAATAAATAAGATAAATATGCTAATTACATAGTCTATTAGAAGATAATAATTACTATGGAGAAAATTCAAACAGGAAATGGGGGTAGAGAGTCTTGGAAAGGTATAGAAATAGGTGAAAAAATTTAAAGGTGGTCAGAAAAAGCCTCATGGACAAAAGAACATTTGAGCAGACTTGAAGAAGAGATAAGAGTTCTGTGAATATAATGGGAGAATATCCAGGAAGAGTGAGTTTGGGAGCAAAGAGTGGGAAACGAGATCAAAGTCCACAGTGGTCCAAATCAGGGTGAGATTTGTCACTATAATAAACCTGGCTTTTATTCTAAAGGAAACAGAGAGCCAATGGGGGGTTTTCAGCAAGGAGTAGTATGATTTGACTTACATTTTGGCAAGATATCCTGGATACTTTCTTGAGAATAGCTCGGGGAGGGGCAAGAGTTGGGAAAGTGAAGAAAGAAAGACATTCCAATAATACAGTCAAAAGATGATGACCAGTGACTTCGAGTAGGATGGCAGATGAAGATGGCAAGAAATTGCCAGATTCTGGATATACTTAGAAGGCAGAGTCAATGAGAATAGACCAGGGCTGGCATATGAGTTGTGAGAAGAAGTCAGGAATCAAGAGTGCCTCTAAGGATTTTAGCCAGAACAACTAAAAGAATGTAGATGTCATTACCTGAAATAGGAAGACCAAATGAACAACAGGTTTTGGGGGAGACGATGAAAAGTTCAGTCTTAGATATCCTAAGCTTGAGATGCTCACTAGATATTAAACTGTAGATGCTAAGCAGACGGTAGTATATAAAAGCAGGAAGTCGGGGAACAGATCTGAGCTGGAGATAAAAATTGAGAGTCGAAGGCAAGTATATGTTATTTAAAGCTGAGAGTTTGAAGGAGATCCCTACAAAAGTGAATGTAGATAGAGAACAAGGGTGGAATCCCGAGAGCTTCCAGTAGTTAGTTGTGAAAGAGTAAGGGGGGCAAAAACAAGGAGAGTGAGAAGGAGCAGCAATGTGGAGGAGGAAAACCAGTGTGAGGTATCCTGAAAGCTAAGGGAAGAAAAGTATTTTAAGGAGGAGGCACGACAATTGTGCCTAAATGATTTATCAAGATCAAAGTCAAGGTAATATTGATAAGAAGAGTTTTAGTGGGACAAAAACAAATTAGAATGGATTTAGAAGTAAGAAGCAGAAGAGAAACTGTGGAAAATGAGAACAGATTAAGTCTCTTGAAGAGGTTTGCTGTAAAAGAGGGCTAAAAAAGGGGGTAATAACTAGAGGGAGAGAATGTGATCAAAGAGAGATTTGCTTTTTTTTTAATGGGAGAAATAAAAAGCTTGTTTGAATGCTGATGGTAATGATCTAATAAGGAAGGAAAAATGTATGTGTTTACACGTATTCATTTTGTTGCACATATAATACATAGTTACGCACTAATCTGAACTTCTTTTTCCCACTTAACAACAGTATTCTATCAAATTTAAGTTCTCACTGACCAGAAGACACACCGTTATTATTTTACGGCTAGGAAAGAAAAAAATATTCTGCCACTTAAACTATGACAGGCCATTATTTGAAAGACACTTCCTGATTTCAGGGTTGTTAAAATGTTATTTAAAAAGTTTCTCTTAGAAACAATGATATATGATCTGCATTTTGGAGTTGTTTCCATCTCAATACAAAGAGAAAAACATCTTTCATAAAAGGCTTCAGCATATTCCACTTTGTCAGTGTACCTACCATAGCTGATTTAACCAGTTCTTTTTTGGTCATGATTTACTTATTCTCAATTTTTCTGATGTTATAAAAATGCTGCAGTGAGTATCTTTGTATATTTGATCTTTACCCTATATAGGTGAATCTGTAAGAGAAACTCCTGGAAGTGCAATTGTAATCTTATGGATAATCCAAATGGCTATGCATAAAGGTTTTGCCAACCTCCAGCACTGTCTAACTGTGCCTGTTGATCCATCCTCATCTAACATATGGTGCTAGCAAATATATTAATCTTTGGCAGTATGGCATGGGAGGCAGAATAATGGCCTCTCAAAGATGCCTACATCCTAAACCACAAAACCTGTGACTATATTGCCTTACATGGTAAAGTAACTTAAAATGAGATTATCCTAGATTATTTTAGATGAGATCCATGTAATCACCGGGGTTCTTATAAATGAGGGAGGGAGGTAGGAGAGCCAGAAAAGGGGAGGGAAGAGAAGTCAGAACAAGCAGAGGTCAGACCGATGCGATTGCTGGCTTTGAAGATGGAAGGGGGTCATCAGACAAAACTGAGTTCCTCTAGAAACTGGAAAGGCAACGAAACAGATTCTCTCCTAGAGATAATAGCTTTATTAAGCAACATAGAAACTTTCCTCCACTTTTATATACTCTGAAACACTTTGATAATAATTGGAGTTATCTTTAATTTAATATTTCAGTTGAAGCATGCTTTGAAATCATCTCTTTTAGAAGTTGGTTTGTATAGATTTCCAATATATTCTATGATTCCTTACAAATTGTCTTCTTCATCCATATTCTTTATTATATTTGCATAGAGCTGAAAAAAAGTAGTGTCTTATGATTCTTTTAATTTCTATTGCACTCGCAGTCATTGTCAATTTTGTTGAACGTTGCTTTATCCTCTTTCTCTGTATTACTCAGGGAATTATCTTTTAACTGTTAACCGGCTTTTAGATTTACTTATTAGTTCTATATTTTTTCTACTTTTCTCATTTATTAAAATGTGTTTATGCTTCTTAACTATTCCTCTGCTTTTCTTAGTTGGAAGTTGAAATAATTTTTCTTGTTTATTAGCAAATTATTTAGTGCTATGACTTTCTTTAAGCATCAGTTTAGATGTATGTCATAGGCTCTGGCCTATCGTGCTTTCGTCGATCTCTTGGATGTATTACAATTTGGATTTTGATTTCCTTATTGTCTCAAGGATTCTTTAAGAGAAATTTTGGAAATTTTCACATTGGCTGTTTTTGTTGTTTTTAAATATAGTTATATTTTGAAATTTCTCCTTATATTACATTTGATCAAAGAATATTTTTGTTCCTATTTTGGCTTTGGTGAATTTGCTGATGTTTATTTATGTATAATATATTAATTTTTGCAAATATTTCTTGAGCGCCTGAAAAAAAAAGATATTATTTTCAGAGTTGTAAGATATATATCTGATGTATGTGTGTATACACATGTATATACACACACACATATATACACACACACATATATATACATATATATTCCACCTTATTATTATTTAGGTTTTCTTTAGCCGAAATTATTTTTTGTCCATTTGGTTTATCGATGACTATAGTAAATCAGTCTCTAATTTTGCCTTATATTTCTGGTGATTTTTATAATAAAGCTTGATGCTATACTATTTAGTAATTAGATATTCTCATTGTTAGAGTTTCATTGTGAGCTGTATTATATATCCTTATAAAGTGTCATTCTTTGTCTAGATTTTCCCTGAATTCAAATTCATCCTATAGCAACACTGTAGGCAATGCTTAATTGTTGTTTGCATCTATCTGGGATGTCTTCGCCTATCTTGTGACTTTCTCCATTTATCAGTCACTTGATTTTAGAAGTTGTCCTTATATACAGAATGTAAGTGGGTTTGTTTTATGTTGTGTGGCTGAGTCACTTGATCAAAGAACGGTTTTGGTCCTCTTTCAGCTTTGGTAAATTTTCTAAAGATTTATTATGGCCAGTATATTAATTTTTGCTAATATTTATTGAGTACCTGAAAAAAAGAGGTATATATGCCAAAAATAAAGATCTTGTCGCTCTCTACTATTTATACTTCAGAATACAGCACACTGTGTTCTGACCTAATATGCTTTCTATGTTTTGAACAAGTTTTCACATTTTGTGTTTAATATCCTTCCTCATACATGTTGATACCTCATTTATAGTGAATACTTATAATGAATAGGAATTATTTAATTGGTAATAGGTATAGAAATCCCTATGATGAGAGTTATTGACATGTTTCCTTTCTGATAATTTTCCAAATGATTTTCAGCATTTCTGAATTTGCGTGGTTCCCTTCCCATGTCCTTGTCCCACCCCCAACACATAACACACATCAGCCCTTTTCAGATTTTTAAAATAAAAATAATTTGCTTTCAGAGATTTTGTGTGTTCCTTTTTTTGTTTTGTTTTGTTTTTGTTTTTTCTTTTTTGCCATAGGTGATTTTCATCACACATCAACCTAGGCTCTAAAAAAGAAATGTGCGGATAAATAGCACATTAGAATTTTTTTGGCTAATGTACCCTACTGAGCAGTCTACTGCTCAACTGAAAGCCTGATGACTTTACTTTCTTTGTCAACTTAATATATTATGTTCCTAACTTGAATGAGTATAAATGTCAAAATCCAGCATCCAAAGTAGCCCTGCAGCATCTCAACCTTCAGCTTTTGGGGAGGATGCCAGAGTTTATTCTCTAAGATGCTTCTTGACTGCTAATGTTTAGCACCTCAAAGCTTAGAGGCACTCGTGACTTCTCATCTGAAAAAAATACCCATTAGCAGAAGCTATACCGGTGTGTGTGTAAATGAAGGAAAACAAATTTCTTCAGACATCATGTCCTGGCGAGAGAATCAAGTGGTGGGTGTGCTGTCACTTGATCATTCGCTGTGTTAATGCAGCTTCAGGCATTGCTCATTTTAGTTTTGCATTAGCAAATAATCTTATTAAAAAGATGGCCATGATAACGCTGATTGATGGAGAGAAAACATGCCTGGTTTAAAATACTCATAATTTATAATTAACTGTGCTTTAACAATGTAAAAATGTCATTTAAAATGCTGTGTATGTTTAATCTATTTCTGAGGGAGCAATTACATTTATATGAAATTCTAATAATTCGAATGTAATGTTCATGAAAGGGTTCTCCATTTTAATTTCAGTCCCCTCCTCTTTAACAAATAGTTACTTTAATCTATAAGAACAGCATTCTTGAAGACTCAATGATTATTAAATGTCAGCGTCTGGATAATGAAGGTGGGGCCAATGTAGGAGCAATTATAGTTTTACCATTTCTCACCGCTAGACATCTTAGAGTAATCTATTTTAGAACACTGACCTAGGGAGAGAGTCTATGACCAAGCTGGGAGGAAACAGTCTTTCTTTTTCCCTTGCAGCACTAGTGCAGAATATTTCCTTCATCCACCAAATACCTGTGAGTGCCTACTGTGTGTTAGGCAATGTGCCAGAGACTGCCAGGTATATGTTGAAATGGCAGACTGGTCTCTGTCCTGGGGCTTGTGGTCTAAGACAAGCAGCCAGATCATAAATAAATAAGGGGTTGGATTTTATTTCAAGTCAGTGAGAAGTCCCTGCAAGGTGTAAGCAACAGAGTGGCAGGATCTGATTTGTACTTTGAAAAGGTAAAATCTGGCTGTTCTGTAGGCAATGAACTGAAGGAGGGCTGAGTTGAAACGGGGAGACATAAAGTCTATTACACTGATCCAGGTGCAAGGCATTGAGGTGACAGTGGGTGATCAGGGAATTCTTGAAAAAGTGGCAATGGACTAGCTAGCTATTGTTTGGACATGGAGGTGAAAGAGGAAGATCATCACAGGTCTTTCCTAAATTTCTGGCTGGAGCAATGGAGCAGAGGAACCATTTCCTGCAATTAGCAAAAGGGGGCAAGAAAATGTCCAGACCTATCACATGCCAAGAGTTCTTCTAGGCCCTTACTTACATTATGACATTCACAAAACCTCATACAATTCACCAGTATACCCGTATCACTGATGAAGAAACTGAGGCTAAAAGAAGTTATATAATATGCTTGAGGCCATTTATCTAATGAGTAATAAAGTCAGAATTCAACCTTATTCTGATTCCTAAGCACAGACTCTCTTCCCTCTTCTCAGTATAGTTTAGAAGCACTTTTACATTTTTCCCTTTTTTTCTGTCCTATGATAATTGGCATTGGCCTTACTATAAATATGGAGTAATTAAAAGATATCTCGAATCCTATTATGAATCCAGTATGGTTATAAGAACATCTTTAAAATTAATATTAAATTTACTGTAAAATATTTAGATAGTTTTCTTGCTTATTGTCTATATTAGCACCTGGATTAAGATAGTGTCTAAACTATGAAAAGAAATATTTGAAAGGACTAGAGAAAGTAGCTAAAAGCTGTTTTAACAAGTCTGTTATAAAAAAGATTTATGCTTTTGTTTGTTTGTCTTTTGGTAGGGTTGGAGAGAGCCAAACATTGAATAAAGCAAATGGTTGGCCTGGTGACTTAATTTAGTTCTACTAATGTTTATCTAGTGCTTATTATGTGCAAGGTAGTCTACTAGATTCTGAAACACTAATCACAAAATTAATTTAAAGTGACAGAATGAGCAATATCTGCAGGATTGGAAAATAACTGGCAAATCCTCAAAAGAAAAAAAGAACTATGATAAAGGGCAATGTGTTGAGCTGCAAGAAGACGACCAGAAGGGAGCCATGGAAATGAATGTCAGCTGCAGTTTGAGCTACAACTTTATTAACAATCTGGAAGAAGATGTGCATTAATGAAATTTCCAGATAATACTAAATAGGGAATTGTCAAGCACACTAATGAAAACAGAGATATAATAATATGTGCAAAGGCTAATTATAGCAAGAAATAAAGGTCAGGCATACAGAAAAGACTTAACTGTATGAAATTCCACATTAAAAAGCACCATATTCTACATAAAGAATAAAGACTCAGAAAATAAAATAATGCTAACTGGATTGAGCATGTACCAGAGGTGACAGAAACCAGTAAAATGATAAAATCCAAAGAGACCAAGATGTTATATATAGGGAGAAAATAAAAAGGAGGTTGGGAAACCAAAAGCTAACCATATGGACTAAAAATATTTTGTGATGTTTTGAGTATAGAAAGCATATTAACCATTTTTTAAAGCCTCAAGCAAATAGTTAAACAGAAGTCTAGACTGAAAGAGTTTGTGAAATTAAGCATCTGATGCCATGTAGGTTCTGCTCCACCTTCCTGTTTTTTATAGTTCAGGGTGCAGAATGGCCCATGCCTTCTCTCTACTTCTTTGAAGGTAGAGTCTCTTTTTGCATTCATATCAGCTGAGATGATGCAAGAATTGCACTACTTTTTTAAGTCAGTGTAGGTTCTATGCTCAAAGCACCTCTGGAGGTTGGGATTCCAGCTCAGAGTGGGAATTCTGCTTATCACCTCAGAGGAGAGATGCTCTACACACACCCGCCTCACCCAGGGCACTACCATTAACCACTGAACCTAGAAACCTCTTCTTTATTTTTGTCTCTCTTTCTCTCTCAGATATACTCATTGTATTATCTAAGTTTGTCCTTGGATCAGACAATGAAAGGAGGCTTCAGGTTTTGCTCCTCAATCACCCTCTTTGCATTCTCACAAGAGATGACTCACAGTGCTTGCTAAAGTATGTATTACTCACCTAAAGATGAATACTCACAAGCTGATATTAAGCAAATGTCTGGCTCTTTGGCTCTCTCTCTTTACCGCCTACACCAAAATGAGGAGGTAATTCCATTACCACTAACACTCTGTTTTATAGTTTGGTTGGACGTTGAATGACCTAAAACACTTTTTTTTTTTTCGTTAAGCAGAAATAGCTTTTATTTGGCAATACCCATAAGCCAGGCCCTTTGCGCACATTAGCTCTTGTGTGCTCCATGACGATTCTGTAACACAAAGATCGCCAAGTCTATTTTTAGAAAGCACTTCTTTTAAGAAGAACCAGAAGAAAAATTGTGACTCTTTCTTGAATGTGATTTTTTTCATGTACTGGACCAGGAATAGTTGACTAAAATCATGATTGCGGGAAGATGCTATGCTCACTGGGTTCTCAGATAAAGCTTTTCAACATTTAAGTTTGCCATACTATAAGAATGGTGACAAAAATGAAGATGAGGTCATTGACCTTAAAACACTGAAAAGGACTCACTATTATATCATTTTTAGCATAGTGCAACATCTAGAAAAATACTCAAGCATTCTAGGAGAAGACAATGTTAAATATTAGAAGAAAGAACACTGTTGTTATAAATATTTAAGGCACATCCTGAGTTATGTTTAATCTCAATTCTTGGGTATCTCTGTTTTATCTATATTTTAGGAACACAGAATAATGCCATGAGAAGTGCCCTAAACTAGAAGACCTGAATCCTGAGTCGCAAATATGGGTCTGATATAAATTAGGTAAATGAGTATAATGTTGGGCTTCTTTAATTCTTCCACTAATATTTACTGAGCATCAACTGGAAGTAATCTCTCTTATTTCTGAACTTACATAATACTAAAAACATTTCTTGTTTATTTATCTTGTCCTTCCTACTTTATTACACTCATTTATTCAACAAGTATTTACTGAGCCAGTACATTTTGCTAAGCTGTGTGCTAGAATGAGCAGTGTCCTTACCTTCAAGAAGTTTACAATGAGTGAAGGAGACAGACAATTAGACAGTTACAATCAGTATCAGTGGAGTTATGATGAGGACAATACATGTAATAAAACTAACCAAAACCAAGGAAAGAACTACCCTAAAAGATTAGAAGGAACATTACCTAGCTCCTCACTCAAGGCTGGGGATTGTGCCTGTTCCCATCCATCAAACTAGATAGTACTATTGAGTAAAGTACTATTTTCTGGTCCCACCTAAAACAATTTAGCGGTAAGAATCTGTTTCCAAATAACTTAACTGCATCCAAATAGAAAGTTTAAGAATATTTCTAGGAATATAAACATATCCAGCATCCAATAAAGTAAAAATGGCAATGCCTGGAAGCCATTCAAAAATTATCAGACATACAAGAAAATGCCATCCATGAGAAGAAAAGCCAATAAAAACAGATCCCATACTGACCTAGATATTAAAATGAGCAGATAGGATACCAAAAATTACTATAGCTGTATTGAACATATTAAAAATATATAAACGACCCCAAATGAACTTTTGGACATGCAAAGCACAATTTACTGGATGGGATTAACTACAGATGAAAAAATATACTGGATGGGATCACCACAGATTAAAGATTACAAAAGAAGGATTAGTAAATTGGAATGTATGACAATAGAAACTATCTGAATAAAAAAAAGAGAGAAAGCCTATATTTATTTATTTTTAATGAAATGAATAGAATTAGCTATGGAACAACTTTGAGAGGCCTAATGTATATGTAAATATAGTGAGTCAAGAAGGAGATAGAAAAGGGGAAACAGAATATTTTTGAAGAAATAATTGGCTGAAACTTTCAACATACAGATACAAGAAACGCAAGGAATATCAAACAAACAAAAAACAGAAACAGAAACAAATAAAAAATAAAACTACACCAAAGCACATCAAAATCAGATTGCTCAAAACAAGTGATAAAAAAGAAAATCTTAAAGGCAGTCAGAGGAAAAAACACATAAAACATACAGAGGGAAAGGAAACAATAACCATAGATTCTCTTTGAAAACAATGCAAATGAGAATACAATGGAGCAACAACATTAAAGTACTAAAAAAAAAAAAGAAAAAAAGAAAAACTGACTACAATGAAAATATCTTTCAAAAATAAAAGTGAAATATTCTTTCAATTATACTAAAGGTAAAATAATTTATCAGCAGCAAACCCTAACTCCAAGAAATGTTAAAGGAAGTCTTCTAGGCACAAGGAGAATGACACTAGAGGGCAATATGGATTGACACACAGGAATGAAGAAGTACTGTTGTCTTTTTTCCCAGGTAACATTATTGTCTATGCAGAAAATCCAATGGATTTTACTGTGGATCCAATGGAATCTACAAGAAAAGCTACAAGAACAATTGAGTTCATCAAGGTTACATGATAAAAGATAATATCCAAAAATTCATTATTATTTATGTATTAGTAAAAACTCTGAGGATTTGAAATTTTATAGCAGTACCATTTAGAAGAATATGAAAAATATGAAATATTTGAGCATAAATCTGACCAAATGTGTAAGACTAGTACACTGAAAATTGCCAGATACTACAAGAGAAACTGAATGGAGAGTTAATACAATGTTTATGGGTAAGAAGAAAAAATATTGTTAAGATTTAATTCTCCCCAATTTATCTATATATTTAAAACAATACCAATAAAAATCCCAGGATGCATTATTATAGTAAAGCTCTTCTAAAATTCATATGGAAATATAATGGACCTAGAATAGCCCAAACCAGTTTGTATATAAAAAAAAAAGTTGAAAAACTAACATTGCCTGAGCTAAAAACTTATTATAAAGCTACAATTAGGGCACTGAGGTACTGAGGTACTGAGGTACTGGCATAGAGATAAAAGAATATAGCAATAGAACAAAAGAAAGAGTACAGAAATCTCTTTTTCTTTCTCCCATTACACACACACA
The DNA here is from genome assembly GCF_902729225.1 of Pteropus medius. Lineage (NCBI taxonomy): Eukaryota > Metazoa > Chordata > Mammalia > Chiroptera > Pteropodidae > Pteropus > Pteropus medius. The sequence continues at coordinate 8,466,108 of NW_024340848.1, read as the reverse complement.
CACACACACACACACACACACACACACACACACACACAGGAAAGTCAGTGAAGAAAAAAACCATCCTAGCAACAAATGATGCTAGGACAATTGGATATTCCTCTGCCAAAAAGAGAAAAATAAATTTTATCCACATCTTGTACACGTATAGAAATTAACTTGAAATGGATTATAATGCTAAATATATAACCTTAAACTTAAAAACTAATCGAAAAAGCATAGGAGAAAATCTTTGTGGCCACAGGTTAGGGATGATTTTATAAATGTGACACCAAAATCACAATCCATAAAAGAAAAAATGATAAATTTTACTCAAAATTTGAAGAGTCTGCTCTTCAAGATTCCACTAAGAATTAAAAGACAAGCCAAATACTGGAAGAAAGTTAATAAATCCCATATCTGACAAAGTATTTGTATCCAAAATATATAAAGAACTTATAAAACGCAACAATAAGAAAATAACAATAAAAAATTGGCAAAAAATTTGAAGAGATACTTTACTGAGGGAGCTGTATGAATGGCAAATAAACACATGAAAAGGTATTCAACATCATTATTCATTAGAGAAATGAAAATTAAAACCATGATCAGACACCACTGTGCATCTATTACACACTATGCATCTTCAGTACCAAAAGCTGGAGCCAGTGTGGATTAAGTGGAACTCTCATACACTATTGTTTGGGACATAAAGTGGTACAGCTGCTTTAGGAGACAGTTTGGCAGTTTCTGAAAAGTTAAATGTATGCCTACTATATGATCCAGTCATGGCATTCTCAGGTATTTATTCAAGAAAAATAAAAACAAATGTTCCTTCAGGGCTTGCACAAAATTTTCTAGCAGCTTTATTTATGACATCCCAAACCAGAAACAACCAAATTGTCTAGCAATAGGAAAAGAGACAAACAAATTATGGTTTATCTATACAATGAACTACCACTCAGCAGTAAAAATGAATGAACTATTGATGCACACAAAATATGGATGAATCTCAGAATAATTGTGCTCACTGAAAAAAGCCAGACACCCAAAAAGAGTATATATTTTATGATTTCATTTGTTAAACAGTCTCAAAAACGAAAACTAATCTATAGTGACATAAAGCAGATGAGCATTTGGTTTGCCTGGATGAGGGGGGAGTCAATGAAAGGAATTACAAAACGGTACAAGCAGACTTTGGGGAATAATGGATAATGTTCACTATCTTGATTGTGGTAACAGTTTCATTGTGCATACATATGTCAAGATTCATGCAATAGTACACTTTAAATACATATAGTTTATTATATGTCAGTTATACCTCAATAAAGTTGTTTAAAAAGTTATAAATATATAACCGAAGACCCCTGCCTAATCCCATTTCTCTCGCTGTTTCCACATGTGTAATCACTATTAAAGTTGAAAAGTATATACCCAGTGCATCTTTTCTTACTTTTTCTACATGTTTGTGTACGCACACAATATATACTACTGTTTCGTGTGTTTTAAGTGTACATAAATGTTAACATAATGTGCACATCACTTTTTATTGGCTTTAATCTCTCCAGAGGGCTGTGAAGGATATATGAGCTTCACTTCTGAAGCTACACTGCCTTCTGGAAGAAGCCAATTAATCCCAAGAGGAGAATAAAAGAATGAAGAGAAATTTTTTTCTAAATTAGAAACATTAGACTAAAGAAAGAAAGATGTGATGAAGAAATTGGGAGCAAGGAGGTAAAAAGAAAACCTAATAAAGTATTTCACAAGGAAACATCAAAAGAGTTCTAGAATTATAAAATCAGAATTAAAGGAATTTTAGCTGAGACCCTTAAGAAGATCTTTAAGAGGCTGCAGGAAATGAAAGGAGGATGAAACAGAAATATCATGGAAAAAGACTTATGTAACAAACTGCCAGTTAAAGCAAGATCATTTTGAAGGGTCGAGAGAAAGAAGGCATTGCCAGGCAAAGGATGCAGAGAAGTCACTCACAGCTGGCTGGGAATGCATCACAGGAATTAACCAGAAGGCCAAACTGGAAGGTTCAGAACTGCAGAGAGTTATGAGTGGTAATAAGAAGTAGACTGTTAGGATAGCTCAAGAGAACCAACATTTATTGAAAGCTTTATCAGTTAGGTTCAGCTATACATGTCAGAAAACCCAAAATAACAGAGGCTTCACAAGATGGACTTTGGCTTCCCTCTTGCATAAAGGAAACCCAGAAGTAGGCAGTGCCATGCTTGAAAGCCAGCTCCACAAAGTAGCAAGTCGCTGCCCAGGTATCTTCTGTTCATTACGCCACCATCCCTGGGGTGGAGCTCTCCATCACTGTCCAGGGATGTCTACTAGAGCACCTATGGGGACTCCAGGGGAGAAGAAGAAACAGGGGAAAGAACAAAGGGTACATACACCACACCCACTGTTTCCTCAGGTTTCCTGGAAGGTGCCACCGGCTCTTCTGGTTTCATTTCACTGGCTGCAATTTTGTGTCATGGCCATGTCCAGCTTCAAGGAAGGTTGGGAGACATAGTCATCATTTATAGAGGCTGTGCACCAGCTAAAAAGTAAAGTTCTGCCATTAAGCAAGATGAGGTGGACAGGGACATTGGGTAAACAATTAGCAGTCTTTGCCACAAATTCCTTTAGGCTAAGCACTATGTATATACTAATATTTATCTTGTAGGGTTTATATGAGAGCTTATATATAAAAAATTAAATATATATGTACTATAAATATATTACTAAATGTATGTATACACTAAATGTGTGTATACATGTACTATATGTTACTAATATACAGTATAACTAGATATGTATTTTATATATAAATATATATTTACTATATATTACTATAGTTATATTACTAATGTGTACATATGTATATATAACTATATATACTAATTTATAAATATAGATTACTAAATACATATATACATTTACTATACATTATTAATATATATATTTATATATATATAAGCTCTCATATAAATCTTACAATATATACATAATTATTCCTGATTTAGAAGTGAATAAAAAGAGGTAACAAAAGTTCAAATAAATTACAGAATGTCACAGTAGGATTAAATCTAGATATATCTGGCTCCAAAGCACATATTGTTTTCACTGTTACAAATGGGAAATTTAAGAGTTATGACCTGGGGGAAAGATTCTTTAGAATAGAATAAATGTGAATGCAAAAAGGAGACCTGAGCAAAATGATTAAAATTTCATTTAAAAAACACGACAATTTTGTGTTTGTTTTTTAAATAAGAAGTTGGTAAGTGATGTCTATGAAACATTTTTGGCTTTTGTTAGTAAAAACCTGGGTTTTAACATATATTTTATGTAGCTTCACAATCCCTTATGTATTTTCTGAATCCCCAATCTCTAAAAACCAATTTTCCTCACTAAATCATTTATTGGCAAAATCTAATTTAAGCTGATGTGAGATTCTTCATATTTATTATCTAACTTATTTTCTATAACTATTTATAAGTTTCACTGCAGAAATATTACTGTGCTTGACTACAGGAATACTGTACGACTACTGGATGCTGTGTAATACATGGTATATGTACAATATTACCTTTAAAAGTCTGAAACTTTTAATTTAAAAACTATATGTGGCCCTCCCTAAGAGTTCAGATAAGGTAATGTAGACTATATAAAAATCTTTCTATTATTGAAAATCAAGTAAGGTAATACCTGTGAAAGAACATAAGGGTAACTTGAGAAATTCCTAAATGTATATCATTATTAGTCCATGGCCATACTGGCTCAATTCTTTCGCTTTTAACTCAGTAAATCAATACGTGAGATGTGTTTTCTTCCATAAAAAGAATATGTCGATAAATTTACCCTGAATATAAATTTCTTAGACATAATTATTAGATAAATATTGTGAGTTATGCTAATATTCTAATTAGCTTGGTTCAATTTGGTTGTAGGAAAATTTTCCTCAGAGACAACACTTTATGTGTGATTAATCCCTGAAGACCACTGACTGGAACACAGATCACTCTGTAAAGGCAAATATGAGGTCATTAAGTAGATAAATATATAAAAATGCTGTGTCTTGTTTTAAAATAATATATCTGTTATTTTAGGTGATATGAACCATAAAAGCACATAAGCACCTAGCTCTTCAACCAGAGGAATTATCATTAGCCTCAGTATATAGACAATCAGCATGAGAGGGTTTTGAAGAATTTAAAATTTTACTGCAGAGACTGCTTATTAATTCATAGTTTCTAGATCTCCGCTATCTGCTCAGCATGTGTCATTCTATAAATTGTATGATTTTTCTTCAGTTCCTGCAGCGGTTATCATTACATGGTCTTTCAATGAACTCTTATAAAGATATGCAATGAAGAGAGAACAGGAAGATGTGCTAATGTAAATTGTTCTTTTAGTGACACCCTTAAACATGTGATATGAATGACATAAAACACTATTTCCTAAGTGAACAGCAAACCAAAATACAAAGTACATTTATGTCATCATCTTAGGAGCCAGAGACCTATCGAGATATGAGGATTATAAACAAAAGAAGAAAATCTTCATTTCTGTATTACTTTTCATCAATAGAAGAAATTTCCTTTCATAGTACATGTTACCTTTTTACCATTTCAGACGAAGATAAAATCAATAGATGGTGAAATAGCAACAAAAGAGGGTATCAGTGGTTTAATCGGTGATGATTAACGTAGCTAACCAGCTACGTTAGCTCACCTAAAACTAAATTAGAACATAGAAGACCATTAGCATATCACTAAAAGGGTCCCTCTTAGTTTATTTTTTTTCCTGACCCCCATGAACTCTAAGTGAAAGAAAGCCACTGCCAAACCTAAGGAAAATAGAAAGGAACCTGCTTCTCCAGGTCTGATATCCCTGGTGCTCTCAGGGCAGCTTCAGACAAGCAGGAGCATCCCATAGGGTTAGTCTCTCCTTTCCGTTTTTCATTACCATGTATTATATGCAAGTTGCTATGAGTATTACAAAAGGGAGGAAAACAACCGTGGCCTTGAGGAGCTTGTAATCTACTTGTCTGAGACAAAGGTACAAGGACAAAACAAATTCCGTAGAAGGTAGTACACATGAGTGACAACTGGGTCTTAGAACCAATATGCATTATAGGCATTAAGAGGAGAAGGAGATTATTTAGAGGAGTGATTTCTTTTATCACTATCTCCAGTGTCCAGGTGACCTAAGGCAGTAAGGAAGAGAACTGGGGAAAAACAGGTGAGCCAGAATCCATGCTTTGGCATCTGAGGCCCCAAAGACACACACCTCCAATTCATTAGTACCTTGTCAACGAGGGTGAGAGCCCACTTCCTTGAGTAAAGGGAGAGATGGGGCTGTCTGGGAAGATGTGAGGTCTTTGGCAGATAGAAGAAAGAAAAGGAAGAAACAGGGAGGGCATTACGGAGACTGGGGTCTCAAGGCAGTCAAAAGGGTGAAAGTATTCTTGTTCTGGGTTTGACTCAAAGAATCTCTAGAACACTTTGTGGAAAGCAGATTCACAGTTACAGGTAACGCTATAGATGCTAAATTATCGAACTACATTTTCTTTAGTCATGCAAGCAAGAGCACCATAAACCTATAGAAAGACTGACTCACCAAAAAAGCTGAGTACAGATCACATAATGTAAAACAGTAATTATGCTGGCAGTTACTCATTTAAAAGTCTTAGCAAGCTGGCTTTAATAAACCACAAACCACATATCACCAATACTCTCCTTTTTATTACAATAAAATAGCACTTTCAAGCTTGTAATTGCTTTATAGACCTAGAAATAGAATGTTGATGAGATTATTTCCACAGGGTTCAAATATTTATGAAAGTTCTAATAATTTTAAAAGTCAAAACACAAACATCAAAAAAAAAAAACCATAAAATAAAAGTCTCTCTGCTGCTTTTTCTGTCGTCTTTAAACCAAGAATAAATATTGCTCTCACGTTTTCTGACTTCTTCAAGTAGGAGCTTCTTATTTGCTATTTTAAGGAAAAAATTCGTAGAAAAATTTGGATGGTATGGTTCCGGGCTATTTCTAAAGGAACGAGTTTCTTTTTAAAGATGCATCTTTACTAAAGCTTTTTACTAAAAAATTTTCATTATTTGAAGAAAGACGTTGTGCCTGGGAGGAGAGAAGGGGATAAAAATGGGAAAAAAAAAAAAAAAAAGGACAGAGATGGCTGGCTGATGAATAAAGTGGAAATAGGAGCCACGGGAACTAATGTGGGCATTTACCAAATGTCTCAGTTCATTCATGCTGCTATAACAAAGTATCATAGACTGGGTGGTTTGTAAACAACATAAATTTATTTCTCACAGATCTGGAAGCTGGAAGTTTGAGATCAGGATACCATCACAGTCACATCTGGTGAGGGACCTCTTCTAGGTTGCAGACTGCTGGCTTCTCATTGTATCCTCACAAGGTGAGAGCAGAGAGGAAGCAAGCTCTCTCAAGACTTTTATAAGGGCTCCACCCTCCCGACCTGTCTAACCCTAAGTACCTCCCCATGCCCTACCTCTTAACACTAATTAACTGGGGATTTCAACATTTGAATCTTGGAGGGGGCACGTTTAGTCTGTAACACCAAATATAGCATTCATTCTTTTATTTATTTATTCATTCATTCATTCTCTCATTTAAAATTTTTAAATTATGACCTCTTTTGTGCCTAGCATCATTTTTTGGAAGTTGTATCAGTAGTTATTCAATTCTGTTTAAAATCAAATCTCATATTACATCTCCCAATATCAAATAGATCAAAGAAGTATTTTATGAAGCTAGGTATATGTCATAAATTCAAGTTTATATTCCTTATTTTGTATATCACCAAACTATATGGCGATTTTTATGAACACCTAAATTTAAAATTGGTAGTTACAGAATTCAGCATCCAATTTATTTTTGCCCCTGCCTTTTTTGTTGTTGTTGTTATCGTTGGTTGCATAATACAGAAAAAATATTGATTCGTGCCAAAAAGGAGTCACAGTAAGTAACAGTTCCTTAACAGCATGACAGCATGTCTTGTAATCTTAGGGTTCTCTTCAATTAAAGAGGCAGAAGAAAAGCTTTAGTCATACGTCTCCACATAAATGATTTAACCTGGTGTTTATTTATAGATTCAATAAGTCTCTGCTATAGATATAGTGGTGAAGAACTTTCTTTGCCACTTCTTCAAATTTAAATCTGACAGGGAAGACAGACATAAACAAAAGTAATTACACAAAGTATTATTTAATAATCATTGTAATAAGTGCTACAGAGTGTTATTTGAGTGTGTAGCAGGGATGCTGACCCAGACTAGGGATTCAGGATGGGGAGACTGGTTGGGTGTGAATGGCTATGAAGAGGGAGGTGCCAAGAACAATTGAGTGGAACCAGAGACAGGGAACCCTACGTGGAGTGGGTTGCTATCATTTTATTTTGCAGGGCAGGGGAATCATATGTTTTGATCTCCAATGTGTTAAAATTTGGATATCACACCTCTGAGTGTATTTTATTACATTTTTAATTTATAGCTAAATGATGTGTTAAAACATGAAATTTGCCCCCCTTCAGCACTTCTCTGAGATCTTCCTGCCACCATCCTATCAGAGGAGTTCTTGGCAACACACACCAGGGTTAAGTCCAAGTTTACCAATCTAGCTTGATATCAGCAAGTTCTGTCTCATTTCTGAGTGTCAATTTCCCTACCTGTGAAATGAAAGCAATAAGGCCTACTTTGTAGAAGTGTGAAGAATAAATAAAATGAAATACAAAAGGCCCCCAACAGCCGTGTAATACATGTAATACATGCTACATTTACATTTCCTCATCACTTTCTTCTTCATCCTTCCGAAGAACAGGAATGAGGATATACACCTTGCAGGGCTGACATGAGGATTAAGTGTCATTCTGTATAGGAAAGCATGTAGAATGTGGTATACTCTCAAAAAGTATTAGAGAGATTTAAAAAACAAAAACAAAAACAAAACAAAACTGGAAAAAGCATGAGAAATATGGTATTTCACACTTACTTGGGACAAGATACTTTATTCTTCCCAGAACCTGCTCCCTCTGAGAGCATAATCTATCAATTATAGAAGGGCCAATGCGCTTGCCTTTTGCCTACCTAACCCCTAGACCCTGGTATGCATTGTTGGATATTTGATTCAGGAAAGTAGACAGCAGAATCATATGGTCTGCCACATGGGTGTCCGCTTAGCAGGACATTTAGTCCCATCCAAAATGTCCACAGAGAAACTTGGACCATAACAAAAGGTCCTTGGTATTTGGTCCTGTCCAAAACATCCATGGTGACATTTGGTCCATGCCAAAATGTCCTTGATCATGTGCCATTACCAGCTAGGTTACTGAGGCAAGAAGAGTTATTATTGGCAATACAACCACAACATAATTATGGAACCAATAAAACACGGTAGTATTTATATGTATTGGTCCTGTAAACCAAAACTATAAATAAACCCTATGGGCTATTTGAACCCTGGGATATTTTCAAGCATGGATGTTTTTGACATGATCAAATATCAAGGAACATTTGTCATGGACCAAATATGCTCATAAACGTTTTGGACAGCACCAAATATCAAGGACCTTTTGGCCAAATGTCTCTGTGGACATTTTGGACAGGACCAAATGTCTGCTAATAGAGTGTCCTTACTCTAATAAACTGTTACTTTCTCTCTCTTTCTTTACTATATGTTTTTCAGATTTATGAATTCAAAAACTGAGTAATGTGTACTGCTCACAAATTACTCCTGGGTATTTACTGACATCCCAGACACAAAGGACTAGATAGTCTCATGCTGCCTAACTTCCTTGTAATTTCTCACCATAACTCCAAGCTTTAGCCTTTGGATTTGCTGCTGGACCTAAAGGTCAGGCTCAGTTGGATGTAGGAAAGTGACACTAGTTCTTCTTCTATTAGTCTAGTGTTAGTTCACTGCCTTTGTGGATAACATTTACTCTTCTACTTGGCCCACTTACCCACATTAATGGAGGGATCAAGAGCATCTTTACCCGTGTTTTTCTTTTCCTTTTCACTTTACTTTTACCGTATGCTCTCTTTGAAAAGACCACTTTGTGTCTTTTCTGGAATAAGAACGGAAATAAAATAGCATAGACACAGGCATATATTTAGATAGATGGATGGCTAGATAGATGCTAGACAGATAGGTGCTAGATAAATTAGGTAGATAGGTAGGTAGGTAGGTAGACAAATGGGAAGGAAGGAAGGAAGGTGAAAGAGTTGTGGAGAGAATTCTAAAGATGCCCCCACCTCCAATACTCCAGTTATTCAATCAAGCACTAATCTAGGTGCAGCTTTAAGGGATTTTGCAGATGTAATTAAAGCCCCAGGTGGGCTTGATCTAATCACAGAAGCTCTTCAAAGCAGAGAGCCTTCTTCAGCTGACAGCAGAAGTTATAAATTTGAAGTTTGAAGATGGAGTGGATCACATGAGCAGAAATGCAGGTGGGCACAAAGAATAGAGAGCAACCTCTAGCTGACAAAAGGGCCTCATTCCTAAAACCATGAGGCCTCATTCCTAAAACTGTGAGGAGCAGAATTCTGTTGGCCATCTGAGTGAGCCTGGAAATAGATGCTTTCTCATAGCCTCTGGACAACAACTCAGCCCAGCTAACACCCTGATTTCAGCTTTTGAAACCCCAAGGAGAGAACATACCTAAGTCTACCCAGACTTCTGGCTTATAGAGCCTGAACTAAACTTGTAATTTGTAATGCAGTAACATAAAAATCCCAGATTAATATAAAGTCAAAGATTCAAAAAATCATTTTAACATGTCATTTAACAATGATAGGTTAGGCTTTCAAGTAGTTTCTCTCTCCTAAACTCTAGACTTCTATGAGAAATTTTAGTTATCTGTCCAGATCCATTTACACTTAAAAAAAAATCTTTCCTAATCATATCAGCTCCTCAAATGGAATGCTTGATTTTGTGGGACATTTGACCAATTTAAGGAAATAACAATGGCAGCTAATTCAAGAAATAAAGGCAATCAAAATTTCCAGGAAAAGCAAAGAGTAATATGAGAAAATAAATAAAATCATGATCATTGCTTGAATCTGTTTTAAGCCATACCAAATAATCACAAAAATATAAATATTCCTTACTGATTTTGATCTTTTAGAATTAGCTCAGAGACAAAGCACAGAAGATTTAATTATGATTATGGAACAGAACATAGATGTTGTCAATCTGAATAATGTAGAAGCACAAAAGAACATGTCTCAGAGGTGGAAGGGGAGGAAAGTGGTAAGAGGACCCCACCTTAGAAAGCAGAGGAGCAAGAAATTCTATCTATAATTGATGGAAGAAGTTAAGATTTAAGTATAACATGTTTCTTAAAACTCAGTACAAACCAATAAAAGAAGAACATCTTAATATAACTATGTTTCAAAATTGTGGAAGAATGGTGAGTACCGTCATTAACTTTCATCATGGTAAACAGATAATATTTCAATTAGGATTTTCAACTTAACTAGAGACAGTGCAGTAACTGCTAGAAGCAGCCGCTAACGGTGGATAATAATGGTTGCCTCTGGAAAATGATACAAGGAATGGAAAGGAGTCAGGAAGGGAACTATTATGTGTATTTCTTATTTTAAAATAGAAATATTTTAAGAATTAAAAAATAAATAATAACATAATAAACATCCAAGTATACCCAGCTTTACCAATTAAGTATTTTTCCATATTTGCTCCAGATTTTTTTAAATTTAAAATACAATTAAAGAAACCAATGTACCTCTCTCATCCATCATCTACACTCCCTCCTCAGAGTCAAAGACTAGCTTGAAGTGGTGTTTCATTCCCTTGAAGGTTTTACTTTTCTCCTCACATGTATAAATACATGGATACATGACATTATTTTGTATGTTTCCAAACTTTAAATTACTAGTTTGCTAATTTTTCCTTCAACATCATTTCTTTGAGATTTATCCATGTTGATATACATAGCTCTACTCCATTTAGATGTTTGTTTTGCTCTTTAGTATACTTAGCAAAATGCTATTAGCATTTTATGACTACGCTACAATTTATTTATTAATCCTATTAATGGGCAAACTGCTTCCAAACCTTCACTATTACAAATAATCATGACTATCTTTTTGTATTGACACTTGTGTATTGATACACATGTATAAAGTTTATTCTAGGCTATGTAGCTAGCAGTGAGATGCTGGAAGTAGGTAATGCACGTCTTCAACATTATTACATCTTGCCAAATTAATACATCTAAAGTAGCAATGAGAATTAAAATTCTTACCAGCAACACACAAGTGTTCCTGCTGCTTCACAATCTTTCCAACTCTTGGCATTCTCAAGCATTTTAACTTTGCATACTTGATAAGGTAAAATGGCATTGTTTTTGCTTCATTCTGCCTTGGCCTGGTCATTAGTAATGGAGAGCATCTTTTCATATGTTTATCAGACATTTGGGTGTCCTCCTTTGTGATTATTCTACTCCTACCCTTTACCCACTTTTCAATTCTATTGTTTGTTTCTTTCTTGGTAATAGGTAGAAGTTATCTATATACTCAGGATACTAATCCTTTAATGTGTTACACATTACAAATATCTTTTTCTAGATTGTCTTTCAACTTGGTATATGATATATTTCATGTAGATGCTATACATTTTTAATATAGCCGAATTTATCTATCCTTGCCTTTAAAGTTGGTGGAGTTTTGTACCTTAAAAAATCTCTTTCTACCCAGAGTTCATAAAATATTCTCTGATATTTTCTACTAAAATTTTTAAAGTTTTCGTTTTCACATTTAACTCTTTAATCCACATAGAATCTATCTGGGGCCCAGTGTAAGGAAAGGGTCTATTTTTGTCCTTGGGGATAACTGATTATCCTGACATTGCTTACTGAGTAGTCCATTCTTTCCCCACTGGTTTATATGCTACCTCTGTCAAACCAAGTTTCCACACATGTGAAGGAGGTATTAGATTCTGATTGGTTCCAGTAATCATTATGTTTCATCATCAGGTCTTCTGAAATATTTATTTGAACTATATATGCATGTTAATTTCAAATGATAAATTTTAATAAAAATAGAAATCTAACCATTTTTTTACTCTAAAGATAAATAATTTTCCTTTTTCTTTGCTTTAAAAGTTCTTTCAGCAAAACCAGTCAAAAGCAACTTACTTTTACAAATAGCCACAAAATTGTTGAATGCACAAGCTTTGAAAAATATATTTTATTTAAAACACTGGATAATTACTCAGTAGCATAATCTCCTCCTTTGGTATAAAATAAAAGTCATATATGGTAGGCGTTCAAGATCTATTCCTGGAGAAGAGTTATAAACGGGCTCTAATGCATCTTTTGGAACCATTAAGGCTTGCCAGGTAAATAATGTGTGTTTTAAACATCCCTGAATCTATATTTACAGTCATATGATAAATGGTAATGGTTCCAAAGAGAAATGTTAAGATCTAATGGACATTTAAAACAGCACTTCAATATGTATTTATGCAAGGGATCCAAAGAGACTCAAAAGCAGTTTAGTCTATTTGATCAATGGCGATCAATGGTTTTGAAAGATGTAGAATCTTTAGAGTCTATATTTAAGAATCCTATAACAAGAAGGCCTCAAGCTGATAGTTATAAATGCTTCTTTGTAGCTTGGGACAGATGTGGAATTTGAAAATATCCCATTAACATCACATCGAAAACAGACCAAGAAAATTTAGCACAGAAAAAGATGACATTTCACAACAGTAAAGTTGTGGCACCAAACAAGGAAAGCTGGTGCATCCTTTTTATATCTTCAAATGGATTTTCATTTTATATGATTCGGTACGAGTCATTTCAAAGACAATTTCTCCTGAAAAAAGCTTTGAGGCTTTACCGTTTTTAAAAATCTCATTTGATTTAGTTTGTACAGGCCTTGATTTCTATTTCTGTTTTTTGGTCCCTTTAGAATCACATTTCCATCATATTGTTTGAATGAAAGAATTGAGTCGTACCTACTGAACCTTTTAAATTCACTGGGTGTGTGGGAAGGGAGAGATTGTCATAGACCTAGAATTTACCTCAGAGTCTTGGAAAGCCTTTATTGGCTAAACTTTAGGGGACATTTGGAAGCTATCCAACAATTGCCTATTAACATATGAAATGGAGTCACCTTGATAGATTTGGAGGGTAAGCCAATACTTCTTGCTCTGGAAAAATGGCTATTCGACATTACCACAGCATTAAGGTACAGTCCTGATGGCTAGTTCTTTCTCACACTCTCTGGCCACACAACACCACCCCTCAGCACTCACCCTGGAATCATAAGAACAGTATTTTCTTGTTTGGATGAGCCTGATAACTCATTGAGTTCAACATACGAAATTCCAATCTAACAGAGTCTTTCACCATGAAACTCAAAATTTCATAGCTCCAAATCACCCAGTGCTGCCCACTCCAACTGTTCCTTGCTCTACTGACGTCCCAATTTCTTACAAGGCTGTCACATCAGGAAGTATCTACAGAGATACTGGTGTCAAGAAAGATGAATTTGTATCTTTTAGTATTCGTTACTGTTTATGCCCTAAAACGGTCTTTAATTCTCTCTACCATTCACCTCAGTTCAAATCACTTCAATTTAGTCATTTTTCATGAACCTAGGCAGCCCTTACACAATCTCCAATCTATGGGTCACTGAGTAAAGTGAAGAAAAAAGTCAGGACATGTTCATGTAATAGATAAGAAATGAAATCAGACCACTCTTTGGACAAATATGCCATATTAGAGTAAAGCATCTGCTAGCCCAGAAAACTGGAGTTCTATGCAATTCATATATTTTATATTGTACTGGGGCAGAGTATCATAATAAGAAATCCCAACTTCACAGATAGAATACTAATTGACTTATTCAATCCTTTGCAATTATATTCGATATTATTCTTTATATAGACCATGCCAGAGTTTATAAAATAACCCAGGTTGATCACAGTCTGGATTATAAAATCACAAGGTAAGGATATAAATAAACATGGAAATAAAGGTGGAGCCATAAAGAATAACCCACAGAGAGAGTGTGACACAAAATATACTAGGAAAAACAAGGAAAATCTGAAAAGAGACACTCAATGAAATATAAATAGAAAATATGTGGGAAGACAGCCCCGAAAAGTCCAATGGATACGCAGGTGCATAACTGATGCTTTGGATGATAGCTTAATAAGGAGACATCCCTAGAAGTTAAGATAAAAAATGAATGTATGCAAAGTAGACACTAAGAGGTTCACAGAAGGACATGAACTGACAAAAGCCAGCGAGAATAAAGATAGGCAAATATGTAGGCCATATTATCATAAATTCTGATATGCTATTTTCATACAGAGATTTACTTAATAAATGTATAGCTCTCCCACAAAAAAGTTGATTCATCTCAATGTTAAAAATGTTTCTTTCTTCTTACTATTACCACATATTACTTTATTCATAAATTATACATATATTTAGGAATTTATTTATTATGCATCATTAGAGTACCCGGTTACTTTATTTTTACCACGTAAGTATCTGACTGCTGGTGTTCTGGCTGGCCAAGCTCTGAGAAGTTGGGAGAGTGGGTCATTCCAGCGGGGCTTTTAGGGGATGCAAGCTGAAGTGTGGTCAGTAGGGGGTGGGGTGGTGGAGACAGGTCAGGCAGAGGTCACTGGCCAGTGCAGGTAAAGGTTTGAAAACCATCTAAGAAAGAAAGTATGTAACACAGGTTGCTCACTTCCCTCTGGACTGGGCAGGTTACACACAAGGCAGGTTTAGATATAGGGCAGACTTAGGACAAAAGGTAAATTTTTGTTGGTGAGACCAGCAAAAGACTATTCAAGGTATGGAATCATTGAGAAGTCTGAGTGAAATATGCTATTTTGATACCAGCCTGGTTCATCCCAGGTCCAACTTGCTAAGTTTACTCGTATTTCATCTTCAAGAACAGGGACCAGTTATGTAGGCTTGGCTTCCCAGGGCAGAGGTAGATTTACTTAGCTTCCATCCAGAATTCTCCATAGGGCCCTCATCACCATATATGTCGAGAAACATTGCCCTGTACACAGAGAACTTCTTGTGCCTCATCAGGGGTCCTTCAGCTTGGATTTGTGAGAGGTGGTTGCCTGGGAGGCAGCGCCTTCAAGGAGATGAAGTCAGCCTGCTTCTCTTCAAGGCAAGAGGAAGCCGGGGGTTCTTAGGAGGTGTTTAATAAACATTGGTTGAATAGCATATGAAAGAATGAGTTATCTGCCTCATCTGTGTATTTACTTGCAGATAGACTCTCCATTAATATTTGCATTCACCCAAGAAAGAACAAGGCCTTATATAGCCCAATTTTATCACTTTAGTTTTTGAGAACTAAAGCAGTCAGCTCAGCTCTGGGTGGGCTGTGCTCAGAAAGCCTTACTAGTGAGTGTGGCTTTCAGGGGTGACCCACAGCCAGCCAGCCGAACTCTGCTGAGTCAGGCCCCCAAATGAGTGTGACTAGTTCAGGCTGGGACCTGCACTATGCTTTAATATCTACATTTATAGTTAGATGACACTGCTTAATACTTTGTCTTATTTCCTTTGGTTGTTTTTTTAGCCATTTTTCCAAATTTTAAATTTAGCAGGCTAAGTTAATATAGCAGGAAAATTGGAATAATAGTCATTGCAATAGACATTAATACCACCAAGTGATTATTTACTATGCGCTAGAATTATTTTAGCTACCATATCTACGTTACCTCACCAAGTGACTGAGAAGTGACATAGAGTTGCAGTGAAGGACGAAGACTGTAGACTCTGGTTCAGGTACAGCTTTGCCACTTATAGCCCTTTGAATTATAAATTATTTTCTTTACATCTTTTCCAAGTTACAAAATAGTAGTCATTATGAGGAAGACAGAGCTTTCTATTTCAGTTTACCACTTCACATAGATATTAAAATTAAAGAGTATCTTAAAATGCCACACCTTGAGTAATCTAGTTGACATTTATTGATTGCTTACTGTCTTAGCTCAGGCTTCTATAACTAAGTACCATAGACTAGGTGACATAAATAACAAACATTTATTTCTTATAATTCTGGAGGCTGGAAGTCTGAGACCAGGGTGTCAGCATAGTCAGGCTTGATGAAGATCCTCTTCCTATTTTACAGACAGCCAATTTCCTGTGGAATCCTTACATGAAATCACCTCTCTTTTATCTCTTCCTATAAGGGCACTAATCCCACCCTCCTGACCTAATTACTTCTCAAAGGCCCCACCTCCAAATACCATCACACTAGACATTAGGGCTTCAACACATGGATTTGCGGGGAACACAAGCATTTAGTCCATAGCACTTACCACTGGGAGAGACTCCAGGGATACAAGGATGAATAAGACACAATTTCTACACTGAAAAAAAACTGTAGTCGTGTACGGTGTGTGTGCATGAGTGTGAGAAAAAGAAAAAGTAAAGGAGGAAGAAAGACTGAGGAGAGAGGGAGAGAGATTTTTTTCTCCTATCATTTCTCCATCCCATTGACAGCTGAACAGCATCTCTTTTGTAACATCACCTTTCTATTTCCTTATCCCTCTTTGATAGGCTTATCATTTTGCATTTTTCCCATAATTCACTGTGCTAGAGAAGTGCTCCACAGATGAGTTGAAGAGAACAGTCGCATTCCTCCAGCTCAGGTGGTGTGGTCTGACCGGGATCCTGGAGTTCCTCACCACTGGCTTATTCTTCTCCTGGGGACCCACATCTCTCTGGAAAGAATCAGGCTCTGGGCTGTGTATCAGGGATGCTTGGTTAAATAAAAGCCTGACCTATGTGTATGGAGAAGGCGTGGGCCAAATGAGGAAGGGAGAGAGCACAGTAGTATTCACGATGAGAAAATAAGTAAAGGATGTGTTAAGAAAATTGAATATTGTTGATATTGTGCATCAGTATTTTTCTGATCCTCAGTGAGACAATTAGCCTGACAGAGGTAAAAGAGATTGGTGCCTTCTCTAACTGGACTGTCCATGCTTTGGAAAGTCAGAATACTGTTACTGAAAATTCCACGTTACATGCTAGGAATACAAAGTCCAAACTTTCATATGGTCTCATGTTTTTCAGAAACCTAATCCAAAGTCATTAGCTGTGCTCAGATAATTATAAAAAAAAAAAAAAAAAAAGTAAAGTGGCTTCTAAATGCAATGTTTATTCATTTTCCACCAACATACTGTGAAGTATCAAACATGCAAACAAGAGTCCTAAAATGATTTCTGGACACTGTTTTCTTAACTCATGATGCCAGCACTTAGTATTTTCTGCAGGATGCCTGAAAGGTTCACAAATCCAGGAGTTATTTTTTTAGTTTTCCTAACTTTAAAGTCCATCTAAAATGCCCATATTCCTTTGCATCTCTTAGCACTGACATTGATTATGTCATCAGCTGGCCTCGCTAACTCCAGCTCTTCACTAAGATCATTAATGGATGGTTCACTATGAACTTCTTTTCATTCAGAGGACTGACACTGAATACTTTTCTTTTGTTTTTCACTGCATGCTTAGCTTGGCTCTCTATGGGGAAAAGGAGAGGAGAGTGAAATAAACAAATCCTGGATCCTTCTACATTCTTCCTACATGCACATGAGCCCTGGGATTGTCAGGACATCTCTTTATGAGCTGAGCACAGAGTGCAAAAAAAAAATATTCAGTGTGTCTGGCTCCCAGTGCACATACATAAAAAGCCAAAAGGAGGCATGGCCAATATGAACCATGGCTATAGTCTGCAGCTACGTGGGCTCAGTTCTCCAGTGTCAGTTCCTGGGCTCAGGCTCATCACCATGTGCTGGGGAGGCTTGAAAATGCAGGTCCATGAGCCCTACTTCTAGAAATACTGATAGAGTAGATCTGAAGTTGAGCTTAGGAATTTTTGTTAAAGCTACTGAGGTGATTCTAATGCAAAGCCAAATTTTAAAACTGCTCTTATGGAAAGCTTTCAACATCTTCCCTCTGCTCATACGTGGCAAGGGTTGGAATGAGAAGAAAGGTTATTTGCTGGTGCAGCCAGAACTACTCAGCCACATGAGCATTCTTTAAAACATTTATATGTGGGAGAGGCAGAGTGTTACATAGCAGATGGCAAAAGATGGGTTACTGGGGGCAGTGGTCAGCCTACCGTCCTCATCCCAAGACATTCAGCCCTGGCCCCAAACTCATAGCCTCCCTTCCCTGGCCTTGCACTGTCTGCTGCAAAACAAAAGTCCTGTGATTAAATGAGTCCTGAGAAGAAATTTACTTGGCTATGGTTGTTACCAAAGCCTGCCTCTTGGGAGCCTCAATACCACCCCATATGACTCCATCTACACTTAGCCTACATGGTACTTTTCCTGGTCAATAGAAGATTTTTCCCTACTTTATATTTCCAGTGTAGCATCCAGAGATTTTTTTTCATGCCTTTTTGTTTAGAGACCCAGGCCACTAACAGCTCCGCCTCCTCTTCAGTCCATTTCCAGTGTAACATATGACTCCGATCCCAGCTTCCAGGGACTGCCTGCTCATTTTCTGGTGGTAGGTATCATCCTGGGCAAAGAGAAGCATACTCGCTTTTCTTTTCTTTTCTTTTTTTTTTTGCTTTTGGAGGACAAATGCACTCAAAGTGAGTTTCCTTCTTTTTAAGAGTAAGAAAGACAACTCGAGATTATATTTTGTGGAAAATGCCTTGAGAAAAATAACCAATAGATTAATTAGTTCAAAAGAAAGGGCTCCTAGATGAGCCTGGACTTGGCCATCTCCTGTACTAAAAATAGAGGACTAGCCAGATATCTAGGAGTGAAAACAGAAAAGAGAGTGAGGGCGAATTTGAAATGTCTGTCACTCTCACCTTCCTTTGGATGGAATAAGCAAGAATTTCATGATGAGACCTATAGCTGGAGATTCGACGAGACCACCATCACCCATGCAGGTGTGCAGAGCACAAGGAGACGAGATAGACAGATGCCTAAGTGAATTGCTAGAGCCCGAGCGGGCTGCTTTTCTGCCTGCCTGGAAGGTTTCTTGTGCACTGCAGGCAAGGGCTTGCTTTAGAGGAAAAAAAAAAATGCACAAAGCAGCTCCCTGAGGATGTAAGTCATGGAGAGGATAATGAGGCTTAAACTGAAAGGCTCCCAGCTTTCAGTTTCACAGTGGGCTCATGGAAGGGTCATCAACATCTGGGTGCAAGGGAGGAACACTGAGAGGCTGGGACGGCCGAGTGAGTTCCACTCTCTTTTTGCAGAACCCTTATGCAACTTCTGATTTCAGACACTCTCAGGAAGGAAATCATGCTAAAAATGTACAGTATTCCATGAAAGACATCACCTGGAAGAATTTGAGTAAAAGTCACATTGACAGAGTTAATTGGGGTTATTATTTTGACTATGTTTACCTTTCTAAAAGTTATTCTTATGTTGGTTGATATGCAATTTTAAAACTCCTAAGAAGTTAGGGGGAAAGGAAAGATGAACTGGTGGAACACGGAGGTTTTTTAGGGCAGTGAAACATTTCTGTACGATTCAATAATGGTGGCTACATGTCATTTGTCTAAAGTTATAGAATGTACACCACTGAGAATGAATCCTAATGTAAGCTATGGGCTTTGAGTGATAATGACATGTCGACGTAGGCTCATCAATAGTAATGAATGTACCACTCTGGTGGGGGCTGTTGATAGTGGGGGAGGATATGCATGCGAGGCAGGGAGTGTATGGAAATCCCTACTTTCTGCTCACTTTTGCTATTGACCTAAAATTGCTCTAAAAAGCATTTTTTTAAATGCTCAAATAGAGTTTTTATTTTTAAACAAAATTATTGCTTAAATGGTTTTTGAAAAGAGGCGAGCGAGCACCCCATGGGATCTCAGGCAACTTGACCCTTAACAGCTCCCTTCCCATCCCTGATAGAGACCTCCGGTTGCCTGTAAAGCATAGCTGCAGGTTCAATTAGAAACTTGGGGGAATTTCTTTCTCTTCTAGTCCCCTGACTCAAATCTCCATCTGGCCTGGTGTCCCAGTTTTCATAGTTCTCATCCTGCTCCCTTCTACCTGGCTCTTTCTCTGCTAAGCCCTATGAGAGTGACTCTTCAGGAGGCCTCGACCCGGTTTCTTAGCCTGCTTGTCATCCCAGGCTCCCGAGTACTCAACTCAAGAGCAATATCTTAATTTCAACACAGAACTTTAGACACATTGCTTCTACACAGACTTGACAATCTTAATTTTAGTTTTTGCTCTTGATCAAATTATAACTTATTAATCTATAATTATCTTCCCACTTGAGGCATCACATCAATTTGACTGATCTAACTACTGATGTTTTCTCTTGGCAAGGTATTTGGGAATGAGTCCTATAAACTATCCAGATTCGATCCAGATCTCATAAGAAGAATCAAAGACTTCCAGGCTGGGATTTATTCTGGAGACAGAGGACAGACACGTAGGACTGTCAGGTATAGAATCCCATCTGATCTGTGTAAGGATGACCAAAGAAGGGGCTTACTGTGTGCTGATATTATAACCCACTGACCTCTACTTGCTTTGGGACAAGTTTTGGAGTTGCTTGAGGTGTTTGGGGCTAATTAGAAGTGTCTACTTAGAACTACTTTGAGAGCAAGAACGAATACCAACATATTTAAGCCAAGTTCTTTTATGACAGAAGAAATCTAGCCTCCCTTAAGTGCTCCAGTCATGAAGTAAGTAATTCCAACAAATCCAAAAACAGAAGATAACAGAACGACTGTCAGTGAGGAGTGGTAACACTGGTGCCTGTGAATTTGCTGCATTTTCTTTGTTATCCCCACTTTAGACATGTGAAAATATTTGCAGCAATTTTATGCTGAACATAAAGCAAGCGCTCAATCAGGCTAAGTGCCTCTGATGAGAGCATAACATTATTTTCTTTCTCCATTTTTAATTAGGATGCACCAGAAAATTACAGGTTAGTTACTCTTCTCACAACCTTAACAAATGCAGATGAGCAGAGCTGCTTCGTGGGTTAACACTAAAAGTTCTCAGTGCCATTTGTTAAATACAGTTCTTAAGCAAGCTGAGTAAAAGCATCAATGATGGGCAATGTCAATGTCAATAGATCATTTACAAAAGTTAGTCTTTAGTGGAAGCTATCTCATAGATACACATGGTTTGCTATATGGAAGCAGACACTCTCCCTGGTAACAGAGTGTATGCTCAGTATTAGAATTTTATTTTGATATTAATGTAAGCAATGCACAGAACATATATTTTAAAACTGGAACAGACTAGATTTTGAAAATCCTATAGTTGAGTCATTTTATTAGACAAAGAAAGAAGTTTTAGATTAGTTGAATGGCTAGCTCAAAGTCACAGAGCAGAAGATAATAACAATAGTACTTTGTGCTTTATTAACTTTTATAGTTTTAAAATACTTTCCAGTACAGCATTCCTGCTGTGGAAACTGAGGCTCATAGATTTTAATTGACTTGTCCAGGTCATTTATCCCCTTTATCTCTCACTCCCTTTGCTCCACGTCCAGCTGGTATGTCTTGTGAACCCAAATATTCATGGTAGGGAGATATTTAAAAAGGCCCTTAAAGAGATTCAGATCCAATGATCTTCACTTTATTTCTCTTGGACATGTTCTGAAATTCAAAAGATGGAACCCTCCAAATTTCTTTTCTCTGTAGATATAAGCAACTGATTTATTTGGTAGATTTTCGACAGAAAAATGGACAGCAAGTTTGATGATTTTATTCTTAAATACTAAAAGAACTGTGCTGATGCCTAAGCTGGTATTAGCAAGGAAGGAGTGAGCTTTCCTCTTTTTCCTTGGTAGTTTCAACATTAGACTTTAAAAATAAGGTGGAAATATGTCCTAGTGGTTAGCATTATTCACGTTAACCAATGTTAATGTTAATTAATGTTAGCATTTGGATACTCATGGACAGTATTTCCTTCAAAAAGTGCTAACTGAACTACCTGAAAATATTGTCCCCAAAGGGCCACTTTGAACATGGAATCACCAAAATGGTTTATATGAAAGGCCCCAAAGAGTATGAATAAAGGCAGGAAAATCCTAACAGATAAACCAGCTTCCTTCTGCATTATCTTGCTGGGATGACTGCAGACAGCTTTTGATATAGGAGAAGGACTATATGTTCTTTAATGGTCTCATCTACATTTATGATTCTTCCCCACAACTAAATTAAACAAACAACCGATATTGCCTCTAACTGATTTCACATAGATATTTAATTCCATAGATATCACACAGCCATATTTATTCTTCACATCCTTTCTCTATTCATCTGCCTCTGAAATCCAATGATCACATTGATCCAGTTTTTACCTTTACATACACTGTCTATGTCATACATGCTTTCTTCACCTCCCTTTGCTAATGGTTAGTTCTTGCCTTTCTTGTCTTTCTCATTAAATTATAAATAATTTGATCTTGAGGACTCCTTCTTATTTCCACCCAGAGCCCAGTATCCTATAAAGTGCTACAAGTATTGAATTTGGACTGACTTTCCTTCCCAGTTCTGTGAGTTCTATAGCGTCAGATTTAATTTTTATGCCCAGAAAAAAATGAAATCTAAGGCAAGTTAAACATATATATTTAAACCCTTCCAATAGTTATTTAAAATCCAGCCTCTTCTAATTTTATTCTTAAATACCATAATTAGGATTTGTCTATACATAATGTAGAATCTCAATGAGCTACCACATTATTCGATTAGTCATTCTCTACATCTTCAGCCAGTAATTAACATTTCACCTGTCTCAAATTGCACATAGTTTCTTAGGTAAAATGAAAACAAAGTGAAAGGCTGGTTTTAATAATACACCATGCCAGTTGTCATGATAGAAATGTTGTGACTTTGGTAAGTATAGTACTTCTTTTGTTAGGTGGTAATTTTGATTGATAGATCAACCCAACTATTGAAAATAGCTGATTATTATTATCCAACATGTTTCTTCTCTCCAAATCAGCTAAAATAAAATTGTTCTGCTTATTATGATGATTAAAACAACTCTGTGAATAAACCATTCACCCTTAAATTGTGACCATGTCATTCCAGAAGGTGAATTTCCACTAGCTCCATTGTTTCTTCTGGTGAACTAAATGAGATCTGGACGTCCCAATGCCCTTGCCTTACAAGAGTAAGGAGCTCACACTCATTAAGTCATTATCTAGCCTAACGGATTAAACCCAAGAAAATAAGAGTGAATCATTCTCTCTAGGAAAAATGTGTCATCTAGTTTAGGCCAAAGGAAACAATTTTGCAAAGAACTTTTTCCAGTGCAACAAGCAGTCTCTATGCAGCTGGGGGATTAAGGCCTCTTCTTCCTCACAGTGGATAATTTCCTCCTCTCCTACACAGACCCAGACACAGTAAGATGAGAAGCAAGGAACTCAAGTTGTTTCTAAAGGCTTTAGGACAAAAGGATTTATTAGTTTATGTTTTATATATTGAGATAAAAATCAATATTCACAAAAATATTGACAAAGTACACGATGGCCTTTTCCAATATAAAGCACTGAAAAGGAATAACGTAAACTTTGGACATAACTACAAACAAACAAACAAATGCTGAGGTTCTGAGCAAGGGCGACATGTCTTAGGGACATATAAATGAAAAATAGTTTAAGGACCTAGACTGCTAATAAGTTCAATAGGATTCAGCAAAAAACTGCTGTCACCAAAAGGCTAATGTAATCTTATTCCACTGTTCAGTAGAAATAAAATATTTAAAAGGAGTTATATAATAAATCTGCACTATTTAGCACTGATTAGGCTACATAGGGTATTTTGTGTTTGCTTTTGTGCATCACATTTAAAAAGTGTAAAAACATATTATACCAGTCTCTGGAGAATATCAAAGTATAATGTAAAAATATTCCAAAAACAAATGAAAATAATCTGTCATTTCATCATCCCAACATAACCATTAGCTATTAGAATTCTGTGATCAAAATCATTTTTCCTCATAGTTTTAGTTTAGAGGCATTGTGTTCAAGCATGCATTATTGCTGATGGGACCTACTTTGGAGGTAACTGTGTTTTGTTTAAATTTGCTCTCTACATGGAAACTTTTAGGATATTTTCTTTATTTTTGTTGTTGTAAAATTTCCCATTGATATGTCTAACTATGGATCTTATCTAATTCATCTTATTCAACACTCAGCGGAAACTTAATTGGAAAGATTTTGTCTTCTTTTAGCTCTAAAATTTTTCTTGCATTGTCTCTACTAGTTTCTTCTGCTATATTTTCTTTTCTCTTTTGATGGAACTTTTGTCACACATTGTAGTATACGGATTGATCTTATGTTGCTAATATTTTCTCATATTTTTCTACCATTAGACTTCTACTATTTTTGCAATATATATATTTTTTCACACACACACATTAATTTCCAATGGTACTTTTTTTGTGTCTTTCTCATTCATGGCATCTTATTCTTATTTTAATGTATTATTTTCTCCAATCTCCCTGAATATAATAGTTATTATACGTTATCTTCTGTTTCTTGAATTTTGTTTTCTTCTGTCTGGGGCAGTTTTTCCACTGTGTTCTTTTTTTTTTTAAAGTGCTTTATTCTTCCTCAAGTGTCTGAAGATTCTGGTTGATGGATAAAAGGACAAGGAAATAGAAGAGCTGCCTGAGTGGCGTGTCTGTGAATGTGGACCGAACTTGTTCCTTATGTTTTGGTTTAGTGAGAGTAGATCTTGAACTCGCTGTCAGGGTGGGACCTCTTCTAAATGCCAAATGAGGCAGGACTGTCATCTGCCAATCTCTGTGTTGGCTATCCTAATTCTTCCTGGATGTTAGTTCTGCTTCTTTAGAGAAAAATCTCTCCATTTTTTTGCTCAGGTTTGAAGGTTAGTTGTTATGCTATTGTATAAGAGCACGAGGAAGAAAGAAAGAAGAGATCAGTAGACCTTCAGTAAATATCCATTTTCTGACTCCCTCCCCAGTCTTGCCTAAAGACCAAGCTGGGGCTCTGCCAGGCTGATCAGCTCCCGCCTCTGCTCTCACCCCATCAGTGTACTACATATCCTGAAGCTTTCACCTCTCTTGATTTAACAGAGTACATTCTTCCATCTATTTTCTATCTTCTAATGTGATAGTCAGTTTTATGTGTCAATTTGGCTAAGCTACAGTTCCCAGTTATTCAATCAAATACTAATCTAGCAGTCGCTGTGAAGGTATTTGTAGATAAGATGAAAATTCCCCAATCAGTCGATTTTAAATAAAGGAAATTATCCCAGATAATCTGGGTGGGCCCGATTCAATTAGTCGAAAGGCTTTAGGGCAGAATTGAGGCTTCCTTGAGAAAGAAGATATTCTACCTGTTCACAGCTACTGCAACCCTTGCCTGAGCTCCAGTCTGCCCTTCCTGACAGGCTGGCCTGTGGATTTCAGACTTGTCCAGGGAGGCAGGATAGTTGTGTAAAACAATTCCCTACAATAAATCTCTTAGTATATATCTTCTACTGTGTCTCTGGTTGGACCCTGACTAATGCTAATTCACCTAGAAATTTGTTAAACTCTCTCCCGCTTAATTTTCTTTGCTGTTATGGATTTAGACCACTGTATTTTAATAAATTATTGTGAAGGAAGAAGATATGAACATATATTCTCAGTCTACCACTTGGTGCCAGAAGCCCTTGATTATTTAATTCACTCATTACTTTTGGATAATTAAATTTTCCCGTTTTAATTTTTTAAAAATTATTATTAATGTTGTGTTGCATGTCATTGTGTATGAACCTTGCACATCTCGGTATTTCTTTATGCTAAGTCACTATAAGAGGAATTGCTGGATCAAAGAGTAAACGTGTTTTAATATCTTTTGTTACATATTGCCTAACTGTCCTCCAGGAATTTTATGCCTATTTCTCATTCCTACCTGCAATGTGTAAAAGTGGCTATCAAACTTTCTGAAGGGCCATGGAACTTGAACACCTTTAAATGAGACTGTCCATTACAAAAGATAGAATAGGAAGATGTCCTATGTTCAGAAGAATTAGGGGTGGTGACCTAGAGAAGATGCAGGCAGTACATGGAAACAGTCTCCAATATTTTGCCTCAGAAGAGAAAACTAGGAGCAATGAGCATAATCTAAAGAGAGATTTTTTTTCCTGGCCAACATAAGAATGTTAATTAAAAATTTTAAAACTAATAATTAAAGTGTATATTTAAAAAAATGGCAATAGTATCCTTAGATGAAATGGGTTTTCTTATCACTAGACCTGTTTAAGCACATATCTCTTATGCTATTAAGCATCAAACAGTTGGGAAATTGGACCAAAATGTTTTTAAGAATATTTCTGACCCAGTTTCTAAATGTCTGTGTTTCTGTGCAGACTAGTGTGTGTGTGTGTGTGTCCCTTATTTTGATACATCGTTTTTCCCCCCCATAAGATTTAAAACTATGGATAGGAAAAGAAGATATGATTGCCTGCAGATATGAGGATATTACTGCTTAAGCTTAGTTGTTTTTAGAGTTTTAGGGCTGTAGGTTATAAATGGTTGCTGAGGGCAGCAGTGAATGTATATTAAGGGTCAAATCTTAGCCTATGTAACTTTAATTTAAAGATGAATGCCTGTGACAGGGCTGGAGCCAATTTCCAAGTGAAAGATGTGCAGAGGTTGAGAATGTGACTATAAAAGCAGTCTGTTCTGGCTTTAACCTCTGTGAAGTCACACTAGCTCTGCCTAATTCCCCCAACTTATAGCCAATCATCATTTATCTCAAGAATAAATAGCTGAAACAATTTGGATTATGCAGGAACTCCAACACAACTCTAAAGAATCTGGCTAATTTTAAAAAGTTATATAACAGAGAAAGTTGTTTTATATTCAATGATGAGATTGGGATCTGTTTTCATAGTTTTATTAAAAATGAGTGAAACAAAGCAATGATATTTCTTGTCTGTCACTTGTAGAGAAAGCGGCCTTATCGACATAAAAGTGAGGTAATAGGTAAAGAGTGAATTTCATCTTAGAGAAAATAAAATTTTGATTTCATGATTATAGATAGACATCAACCCTTGGGAGTCACTGTACCTGAGTGTGAAACTTAATTTTTCAAATGAAGATTGTCAATTGGCCACAATGGCCTTTTCAAACAAAAAATTCCAACATGAGCTTGGTAAAATATAAACCACACCAGGTTCCTCAAATAGCACATTAGAATATGTACCAGTCCAACAACATCTTTTCTCCTACACAATAATTTTTGAGAGTAATAATTAGATTTGTATAATTCTGAATACGAGACATCAGATAAATAAAACCCAAAATATTAATAGGAGACTAAAATTAGTAAATAAGTGAATGGAAAAATATACATTTTTGTTTACTAATTTTACCAATAATAGCTATGTTAGAAAAAGAAATGAAATATGAACATCTGTTATTCCATGAAACATTAATATTCATATAGAAATAGTTGCTGCTGAATCATTCAGTATGAAATCTTAATATAGTTTAATTATTTTCATCTTCAGGATTTGCACAAGCTCTCCGAAAGCAATCTGTGATTAAAGTTCCCATCATATTTGGGAATCTGTAGCCATCTTAATAGTGGCAAGTGTCCTTAAATATACTATGAAATCGACAAGGCCCCCCAAGGCTATCTGATTCTGGAGAAATAAAGAAAATTTTTTCCTGGGAATATTTGTTGTGTGCATGAATCTAAAACTTTCAATCATAGTTGATTAATTAATAATCAATTTTTTAACATTCTAAATATTAGTCTTTCAGTCATACTTAACATGATTTAGTTCAGTTAGGGCAGTTGGACTACAAGTATTAAACTCAAGTTTAAATGCTATTTCTCTCACTTGAAAGTTGTGTGACCTTGAGTGTGGCTTTGTTTAACTTCTGCCATCGTTTATTTTTTCTTCTGTAGAGTCAGAATATTAATACCTCCCTAATGGTGATTAATTAGAGTAAGATTTAGATGAGATGAAATACTACCTTGATTAAGAGTTAGTTAAGAGCAGATACTCATGTAAAAGTTAATTTCTTTAGGGTATATAGCTACTAAATTTGTTATTTTCCTTTAAAATCTTCTCTACTGGGTTAGGGTTGTTCTGATAATATTGGATGAGAAAGGATAAAAAAGAAATGGAGAGAAAACTAAAAAAAATAAATAAATAAACAGTGAAAAAGAAAAAAGAAAAAAGAAAAGAAAGAAAAAGAAAAACTAAGCAAAGTTGCCTGAGCTGGCTAGCAAACTCGAAATATGCTAGGCCATACTTGCCATGTTACAAAGTCAAAAACTTAAAGTATAATATATTTATTTAACTTCCAACCAATTACCCCTTCCTTCTGGTCTCTCTACATGCCTACCAGTGAAAAGATGCAATGGGGTTCTTTCATTGGCCAACAATATGAGAGACTACAAAGTTCAAATGAGCAAGGGGTAGGGGCATATGGAAGCTGGCTACCAGTCTTACATTTAACAATTCACTTTAAGTCCCTTATCTTCAGTAGCCTGTCACCAGAGCAATCATTTACACATGGCCCTCTGACAACTTATCAATCACAAGACAGCTGCAAATTAAATATTTTGGCTGAAAACACCCCTTCCTTATGTCAGGACACATTAATTTGAAATAAACATTTTGCTGAGATGTGAAATGAAGCAGATCCATTAAAGGCTACTAATCATGTGTTTTGATTTATGACTCTCTGATGCAGGATTTGCTGTTGTGCAGACACAGTAATAGTTGACCAACGTGATAGATTTTCCCTGGGACAGCAAGGGAACTGAAAATTATAGAGGGCCTGCTATGTGCCAAAGACTGAGTTAGACACTTTACTATTTTTATATTTCCCTATAATAACCTATTAGGTAGGCATTTATTCCCAACTTAGGAAGTGAAAAATTTGAAACATCATAACTGAGCAGTGACAATAATAAGAAAAAAGCCATATTCAGGTTATTTTCTTACATCTCTTGTGGGCGGTCATTTCACAAGGGACAAGACCTTCCCATGTGTTTGTTTCATAATCCCTAGGTAGTTTCCATGCAGAGTGATGATCTCAGCACAGAGGCACTTTGAAAAGTGATCAAAGTGCTTTTTAACAGTTTCAGAAGTCCTTGACAGTGCTTGAAGGATAATCTCTGTTCAGGTAAATGGAGGTAAACATTGCAAGATGCCAGAGCCAATAGGACTTCCTCAGTATTCCCTCCTGGCCTAGAAGATGACTTTCATTTCAGATGATCCATGAAGGTCCTGAGGAGCACCCTAGAGATGTGTGAGTTGTATTTATAAGAGAGCCCATTATTTGGTTTCAAATACCAAATCGGGAGTCATGCAATAGTGTCTCAAAAAGCTTTTGTTATGGAAACTCAAAATACCAATCTATCAAACAAAGATGACTTGATTGCATTTTGAAGAGTAAATCATACACAGTGTATTATGTCTGCATATAAATTATAACCTGAGTAATGAAACCAGATGCTGTAGTATTCTTGTACTTTTGCCTAATGTTTAGTCCATCAGTTCTTTGTTTCCAGTTTTTTTAAGGATAAATTTCTTTATGTTTCTATTTCATTTAATTCTAAGATGCATTCATGCTTTTAAATCTAATATTGTAAGATGGAATAGTATGAAGGCCCCTTTGCAAGGGCTGAGTCAAACATCTCAAATCTATGACAGCAACGTTCAGTGCTAAAGAGGTGATTTCTGTCCATAGCATCCATCACAGGTTTTCTTCTCTGTAATCCAAAACATGAGCAATTAAAGGATTCTTTGGGCTTATCTCGAAATGGGCCAATTTTCCCTGCCTGTACACCCTGTGGATCTTCAACCTAATAGCAGATCTATAAAATAGCTAAATTATTGACACTGATAGAAAATTAAAACTGGATGCTGTATATTTTAAATTTAAAGGAGGTGCCTGTGGCCAGGATCTCCTAAAGTTAGTACTATATTTCTCAACAATCATCTATTGACAAATGAACTTCAGGATGTTGAAGAAAGAAAAAACAACCGAGGAAGCTGCCTTCCTCTTTCTAGGAGAAAGACAACCCCAAATTTGTACCGCGTTTTCTTCATATTCATTAAGTACTAAAGAATGAAGTACTTATTTCTATGTATCAATCAACACACAAAAATTACCTCAGGAAAAAAATTCACAAACACAACTGATGATCCTGAAGATGGCTACCAGTCTTACATTTAACAACCCACTTTAAGTTGTTAACCCATTTTTTGGAGACCTTTTTACTAAGTGTGAGCTACAAAATTATGCCTGTCCTTATGTCACTGTTAATACAGTTGGAGATATAGGGCATATACATAAAGCATACTGGAATATAGTTTATAGGAAAGCTAAGTTTGTTACAGATCAATGCTTTAAGAACTTTAGATGTGGAAAAATATGGGAAATAAAGAAGAGCCTGGATTTTGTTGCCCAAAGAATTTAAATCTTAATTTCAGTTTCTCCACTTACTAGATGCCAAAGAGATTAGTGATGTCGACCTGCCAGGACCCTTTTGATGACTGGGAGTGATAATCATTTGCTTGGTGCTGACTATGGGTACTGAGCAAACCCTTACATATAGCACTTTATTTAACCCTCAAAACAATCATATTAAGGTTGTGCCTTGATTATCCCCATTTCACATGAGATGAAACTAGGACTCAGACACGTTAAATAACTTGCCTGGGTCACACAATTTGTAAGTGCAGAACATAGTCAAACTCTAAAGCATGAGTCAATATCCATGGCTCTACATTGTCTTGTCACCAGCTTTCTTGCAGGAAGTATGAGGCCCTAGAACAGGCATGAAAATAATAGGGAGCATTTTGGACTGGGATGATAGGCAAAGACAGGACTTTGGCTGGAATTTGAAGCACATGTAGGATTCAAATAAATAGGCAGTAACAAGAGGATGCTTAAATTGGGGGTCTTGGGTAAATGAGGATAGGCAAAGCATCCTTGGTATGTCCTAAACCAACCACAGTGGCTAGACAAAAGACATGTGCCAGGGACTAGTGGGGCCCTTTGCATGGTGATGGGCCTATTCAGTGACGATTATAAATATATTTCATCACACTAAACAGGTCCCCTCAGAAGGCAGCTCATGCACAACTGACAGATTCATAAGTTTAAGAAAAACATTAATAAAAACACACTTAAATTCAGAGGTTGTGAATTTAACAGCTGATAGAGTTAGAGAATAAACCTCTCTATCAAGTGAGAATCTCTTCTCTATTATTCCTTCAGTAGTATCTTTCAAGACCTGAAAAGGTGGGGGGCAGCAATTAAAAATAGAAGGAAGAAAGTATCTTTGATCTTTTGGATTAGGGCTAAACTCATCCTACCTTTTCATGCCACCAGCTGGAAGAAGCCACATTAATCACAAATAACAAAATCCATTAAAAAATAAAACAAATTCTATTTACACATAAAAACAGCATCCAGCCAAACTCTCACTGCTTAGCTTAGTATCACCAGGAAGAGGTTGAAGGGTTTTGGTTGACAAAAATGGAGCCAGAGAGAGTCAATTCTTTTCATAGACCTATTATCCAAGTGATGCAAATGAGGACTAAACCAGGGTTTGACTATCTCACTCATTGTTTTAGCCAATTTTTAGTGATAAATTATATTGTGTCACTCTTTGTGCTGTGCTTCACTGGCTTTTGCTTCTTCATTTATTGTCCATGTCCCTAAAGAGACAGAGGGTCTCAATCTTTGACATCCCCTATAACTTTACTACTCTATTCCCAGTGCCACCTACCAGCATGCTCATCCTCATCTGGGATAATATTTAGATACACTCAGCCCATCGTGTGACTGTCTCTTGGATTGACATGTACACTACCAGATCATTTTAGAGATGAAAAGTGCTTCAGATTTTTCAGAGATTGGCTGATATGTGAGTTGGAAATATATAATCATTTCTGCCCTTCATTTCCTACATATCTGAAGTACCAAAGTGAGCTCAACTGTGAGCATGTTTAGGGACATTCTGCATATTGTAATCATTCTTTAAATTCACTCTGTCTAGATGTGTTACAAACATAAGTTGCCTAAATTCAGCATAATTGACTTTCAGCCAACTGTGTCCAAATCACAAAAAAAGAACATGCCATGTGTTACAGCATGAAAACCCTCCCCAACCTCATAAGTTTCCACCCTAAGGAAGCTTTTAATAGCCTGCTTTGAAACCATATACATATTCTACTGTGGATAAAAATAATATAGTCACTGGAAGTGGAGGGTGCAAATTTGTCACACTACACAGATTATTTTTTAACAGAATTATTTTGTCTATTTGTTATACTGAAAATATTCACAAAATGAACGTTTTGCCGTCATATTTGTAAATAAATAAATAAAAGTTCTTCTGGCTGTTTCAGAACATATTTGTTCAATGTTTCTTTAACGAAAAGGAGAAAAAGAGAGCCTGGAGGAAAGGGAATAGCAAGCATGCATAAATTAAATTGCAGTTTTATCTCTTGTGAATATTAAATACCAAAACCCACATTTTAATATATATGATTATCACATGCATTGGATTCCATAATGAGAAATGGCGTAAAAAGTAACTATACACCATAGATGCCAAATAAAATGTGTCTATAACATATGCTATGAATCCAATTTCTCACCACCAATGTTATACAGAGTTATCTCTTAAGTCTGTTTCCACAATAAAAAAAATTAAGCTCCAGAGCTTTGATTTTACATATGGACAACGATTAGAGAACTGGAACAAACATATGGCATTTTAACTTTTCTTGACTGTAAGCATGCTTGCTTTATCAAGGAGCCTGTTCTATTTTATTATTTAGTTGCACAGATCATGAGCTTCTTGATGAAAGGGGCTGTCTTGCGCATTCGATGTCTTAGAAATGGAAGTTATTAGATGTACTAAATTAAAACAACAACGATGGCAATAAAAAAATGACTATCAATCCTTTTGAGATGTGCCTAGCCAACACAGAATGGAACATTAAACCTCAATAGGTTCAGTTACCTTGCATTCAATAGAAAACCACAATAATTCAAGACCTTTTTTCGATGTCTTTGGCCTCTAAGCAGTATGTACTTAGCACCACTTCAGGACTATTTACACAGGTAATAAGCTGTAATTATTAAAAGGAAATATATGCATTGCTGTGGGCTAAACCACAATCTGAGCTTCATTTCACATCAATGAAAATATCTTTTTCACTTGTGACAGTTATTTTCTTGGCTGGAAAGTTCATCATTTACTTGAATTGGTGAAGAGGAAGCTTTTCAAGCTGTGTTTGTAAGGAAAATGAGACCCCAAATTGGAAGAGATGTGTATGGTAATGAGAAAGTGTGATGATGAGTTGTGTGTAACTGCAGGCAAATGCCTTCCTCCCTTGTATGAAAATTTAATGATGGGTTACTTTTCCAATGGGAAAGTAATAACTTAGGCGAGTAAAGTTGTACAGTCCAAAACTGAAATTATAGTCAGTTTTAAAATATAACCTCAATGCTATATACCTGCAATTTTGTCTGCCACTGTCACTAACCAAGAACCTTAAATGAACATCTCATTCTCTGAATTACTCTCTGGCCCTTACAGTTTGGCAGGGAGTTAGAAAACATGACATGGATGTGGATCACGTTTCTCAGCTCCTCGAAAGTTATGGGAAATATTATTCTGGGTAAATGAGGGAAAACAGGAATAAAATACACTAGCTGTCATCTTGCCCATGGTATGTCTATGATTAAGACATGAAATTTTATCTATTTGAAGTATAATTCTACTTTTCGCATTCCTACATAATGGAAGATCCCAACTGCATGATGCCTCCAATATCGTTGATGCTCAGTATATGTTAATTGAATTAGTGAATTGATGTCATGTTTATTCTCTATGTACTATCTAATAAACACTATATGCTGGTGGCATGGAACTCATTATATAAATGAACGATCAGAAACATAAATTTGTGCTAATGATGTAAACTTGAGTAAAGCCATAAAATACAATCTGGACATTGTCCTTTCATATTCCTATGCCAGATATTTAAGAATTAACATTTCTTTCACAACCACAATCAGCCGTCTTATTTCCATCTTTTTTATATATATAAAAAAAAGCAAGAATGAAGAAAGAGGAGAAATAAACTATCTGCATATACATCCTTTTGACTTAAGTAAAATAATCAATTTCTGGTCTACTTGGTGCCAAAATGATTGGTTTGACCTGCATCATCAGTTTTCATTGGCTTGTTTTGGAATCACGGTAGAGAGAATAATTGTTAAATGATACTTATCTATTAAAAATAGAAGACTGTCAGATTAAAAGAGCCAGCCCCTGCCAAATAGATCATTTCCATTTGCTGTGTGCTGAACACTCATTTTATGTATTGATCATTTTTTCACCCATATGTTTTTGTTGCAAGCTAAAAGAGCAAATAGAAATGCTGTGCAAATATATTTGTTACATGTGTTTATGCATATCTATTTGTATGTTTATAATATATTTATATCACACACACACACACACAGAGCATTTTTCTACTGTGACTGTCCTGGCAAGCAGCTCATAAATGCATCTAGTAACTTCTTGCTTGTGTAGGTCTTCTGCCAGCACCCTTGCTGTCATATACCACTGTGAAGTGCATTGTAATTAGCTGTACATTTCATATCATAGAGCTGCATTACCAAGCGATAACAGATTAGGGCCATCAGTTCAAGTGTCAAGTGCATGAAAGGATATTAAGTGCAGAGATAATGACACAATGGGAATACTTCGAATCTAGGTATCATTCAAAGTTTGGTTTTCTATCAAGCAACAGTCTACTTTTTCTAAGATCAACTGGCATGCCCTCACCAATCTGTGCATTCTGAGAACTTCGTTTGTAGGCTTGAGTTTTGGAGAGACCTCTAAAGTTACACACTAGTTTCCTAGTCCTGATTCCACTTATATTTCTGACTGCAAGTGAAGACAGTATTTCAAAAGTGTTGGATGGTATCAAATATTAATGCCAACAATTAATCCAGTTCAAAAATTAGACATCTCTTGTTGCCCCTGTACATGGTATCTCTGGATATACAAAAATGTAGTTTAAAACGAACCACCTTTTGAAGCATCCATGGAGAAACCAGTGAAAAGGTACATTAAGAAAAAAATCGAAAGACAAGAGGTGAAGTGAAAAGATAATTATTTTACCCTGGTTCCTAAAAATTATATGTAATAGTAAATATAGAACTTTTTCCTCTGAGCAAAATAGTTTAGTTATTGGAACAATGAATGTATGTGTGAAATCAGTATTAAACTTGTTCTACCCAAACCTACTTTCCCCAAAATTCCAACTGCTTATTTCTAGATAAGTAAATATTAATGCATTGTAGAAAGTGACTCAACTCTCAAATTAATCTTTCAGATTTCTCACTGTACAAAGATAATTTCAATTAGAGAATTATGTAGAGTAATGTGGCACACAAATGTCTACTTCTATTAAAAACAAAAACTAACCTTCAAATTTATCCACCCACATTTCAATTGTTTTCAGTTTCTCTGTGGTTGGTAATTCTTATACTGCAAAGTGTTTATAAACTGAAGATAATAGCAATGGTGATCCATTATGCTAAATGACTTAGGAATTATTTAAGTTTTATTGTTGTTATCATTACTGAAGTTTTTTTCTCCTACATGAAAAGAAACTTAAGACCTTTCTTATGCAAGCAATAGTCCAGTAATGCCGATAGAAATTAAACATAAGATAAGAGAGTATTTCCCCAGGACTGCAGATTGTTTCACAACAATACAAAGACAGCCAAATAACCCAAAATCTATTAGTAAAAAGGCTACCAATCTTGTTTCCACAGTGCTTTGGCTAGCACTTGCTTGAAACAAAATGACAACAATAACTGAATTATGAATGTATTAAACCAATGATGAAATAACACCTGCTAGTATGCATGGTCTTACGATGCCTTAATGAACATGCAATAAAAAGGAGACTGCTTTAGAGGATTGTCTCCATCAGTAAATATTCAGCCAAGGCACACTAAGGTTTAATTAAAACATCAAAATGAGGGGGAGAAACACGATTTGACAGATAAATGTGAATATCATGGCATTGTCACTGAGCTTTTCTAATGAGATTAGAGTCCTTTTTAATTGACATTTTCAACTGAGGCACAGATAAGATGGATTTAAAGGGAGCAGTTATCTATACCTGGACTCTAGCTGGATGAACAAGTGTTTGACATTTAAATATCATAAACGATATATTATATGCTCCCCTCACTAATGCATTGTCAATGTTAAGAAGGATAAGCAGATACTTTAAATATACAAGGCACAGAGAATAGCACAAGTGATGGATGAAAATAAACCTATGACAACACTGTTGTATCAGACAAACCTTCATGAAATTACTTTTGTTCAATGAAAGTAGGGTCTTATACAAAAAGGAAAAAGCCTCACACAAAATCCCTAAAGGTAATTTGATTTCTGATTTATGAAAAGGAAGTGGAGGATATAAAGTAGCTTCTGACAGTGTATCAAAGGTTTTTTTTTTTTTTTTTAAAATATTGCTAATAAGGTGCTTTTCTGGAATTATTTTCATTTAGTACTAACAAAACACATGGGAAAAATCCATCAACTAATTCAAGGTTTCATCATGATCAAGACAAAAGAAATAAACCTGTCACTTATTTTAAAATATCAGTACAAGAGCTTCTTTCATTATTGTCACTTAATGAGGTTTTCACCATGAATTCACCTTAAGCACTTTAGCTTAATGAAAAAAAAATTGCTATTCTGAAGTCTCTTTTGTATATGGTCTAAAATCCAGGTTCTGTGGCTCCATGATCTATGCACCCACCAGCCACTGCACTGAGTTCTTTTAGAATCACTGTGGCCTCTGGAATCAAATCATTCTCCTTTCTTTGCCCAAATTTTGGCTGAATTTCCTCCTACAATACAACATATATCAAAAAATTTGTTCCTACAAATCTTTAAACATAATTACACAGAAACAAAAG
The DNA here is from genome assembly GCF_902729225.1 of Pteropus medius. NCBI lineage: Eukaryota > Metazoa > Chordata > Mammalia > Chiroptera > Pteropodidae > Pteropus > Pteropus medius. Next base: position 8,429,129 of record NW_024340848.1, on the reverse strand, counting down.
GTAAACTAAATATAGAAGAAGAATAAAACATTCAGCTTCAGAAGGCAAAGTTTTACCAAGCATGGTGAATATAAAAAGAAAATAAGTGATATTAAGTCAATGCTTTAAAAGAGTTGTGAGAGTTGCACAAACAGCTGAGTTGATAAGAAAAATGAATAAATGATGAAATGGAGAGTGTGGTAATTAATAAGGGCACTGTTAATGAGGTAAATTGAAATCTGAACTGAGGCAACTCTATTATTGTCAATTCTTCACACCAGTCTTTTGTTGATCTGGCTTTAAATATTAGCTAGAATGCTATAATAATGTATTATAAATAGAAATTTTACCAAATATCATAGGCCGAAATCCTAAAAAGGTTTCTTTATATTGAAGAACTCACTATAAAACACTAAAAGAATGTTTTGATCAAGTATAGTATATTCACTTAAATTTGAAATGAGAGTTACGTGAGTCTAGTATGACTGAAGTTCTCAAGGAGAACGAAAGAGATGTAATCAAATATTTACAGTTCAATGTCATAAGACATATAAGAAAATTGAGTGCAAACTGATTTGAGCACAGATTGCTAAAAATGCCCTGAAAATAAATCTTTGAAAAAAAAAAAATACAGCACGGGAAATGAAAATATGTATTCTTTTCTTTAACTTTAATTTTTTGTGAACAAAAAGTGTGATATGTGTACAATATATGTATATAACACATACACACACACAACCACACACACTTAAATGAAATTTAAAATGCTAAGACACACTAATGACCATTGTAGAAAAACAGCCATATACATCCTGCTTAATAGAAAGGCTATTTAGCCAGAGTCCACACCTGCTGACAAAAAGTGGGGGGACTCAAAGTCAACCAAAATGTAATCAAAATTCTGACTCATTAAACCCCCTCTTTTAATGGTATTTCTGATCTTATACATTTTATTAGTGGACACTATATATCTTATCAAAATGCAAATCAACCCAAACAACCTGCTTTAATACAGAAAACTGACTCTCACAAGACAACACATAGATTTTCTTATATTTTACCTCCATATAATGTAATCTAAGACATGACTGATGTGGTAAGCAACTGTTTCTTTTAATCTGACAATTTCGCCAACCACCCATTAGATGACCTGTGTTCTATACTTGAGATCTGCTACATGCACCATGATGTAGTATTTGACGAAAAGCAAATATAAAGCCAACTTTTCTGTACTATGACTTTGTACTCCCTCCAGTTTCTAGTTTACTTAGAGAAATTTTCTAAGAAAACCTGCTAATCACCACAGCCAACCCAAGGAGAAGGTGCTGAAAGAACCAAAATAACTTTTTGAGGAACAAACCACAGCTATCTAAATTACTCCTCTGACAGAGTAATAGATGTTATAGATGAAAGGGAGCAGAAAGTGTCATTTATCTTGACATCACAAGACTTGTCAACTTTTCTTGATCTTTTCTGAAGAACACAATCATAAATAATTTAGAAAAGTATGGCTTAAGACTTCATTGAGGTAGACAACCACAATTTGGGAATGGGGCCTTTAAAAAACAGAGTTATCTGTGCATCTTGGAGATGGAATGACAACCATAAAGCAATTTATCAGGGAAAGTTATTGAACCTTGGGCTATCTACAACTAATAGGAGGGTTTCATATCTTGGATAATTCAACTTTATTTAATTTAGTAAGTATTGCTTTTATTTAATGGAACTGCAGTGGGGTTGAATTTTGCACTGGGTGTGTGAGTTATGGCGTTTGTACCCTGAGAGTTGGTTTCTGGTTCAAGCATCTCTATCCCATAAAGCCTGTAATAGATTGAATTGTGACCCCCCACCCCCAACCAAAGCTCGTTGTTTTAATTCCTAACTCACAGCAGCTGAGAATGTGGCTATTTGGAGACAGTTTTAAAGAGGTTAATTCAATCAAAATGAGGTGGACTCTAATCCAATATGACTGGTGGTCTAGGAAATTTGGTTGGGCACAGATACAGAGGGCAGATAATGAGAAAGGGAGAAAATGGCCATTTACAAACCAAGGATGGAGGCCTGGAAAAGATCCTTCCCTCAACAGTCCTCAGAAGGAACCAACCCTGCCAACACCTTGATCTCAGCCTTCTAACCTCTAGAACTGTGAGGAAATAAATTTCTGTGTTTATAAATAAATGGCCCAGTCTGTGGCACTTTGTTACAGCAGCCCTCCAAACTAACACCGAGCCCTCTGCCAAGAAGCAGCTCTGGGTTCCCTGTGGTGCACAAGTGGCTCTTCCTGAACTAGAGACTGGAAGGTGACGCAAGGTAATTCATCTATAGACCGACTAACCCTAGAGGATGGCCGAGAGCACAGCTCTTTGACCAGTGGAACAATGACAGCGAGCTACCCAGCCAGGCTGGCTTGATCTCGCATTCACACTAGTGGATACAGCGGATTGATAATCAAAATCTAAAAAGAGGTGCAGACATACACAGAAAAAAGCTACGGCCCAGGGAGAGACCAGGCAGGCTCTTGGTGAAAACCGCTGAGAGAGTTTAAGTTCTTAAGTTGCTTCGGGCTGATTTCCAAATCTAATTCCTATCCTAATTTAGCCTTATAGTAATCTCTCCTGCTGAACTGTTGCTTCTTTTCTTTTTTCCCCTGCACTTTATCTATCTATCTATCTATCTATCTATCTATCTATCTATCTATCTATCTATTTTTGTGGGAGCATTACAGTTCTTCTCTCTTAGCAAGTTTCAGTTATACAATATAATGTTACCAACTATAGTCACCATGTTTTACATTACATTCTCAGACCTTATTCATTTTAGGTCATACAGTATTTGTTTTTCTCTTATTTCACTTAACATTATGCCATCTATGTTGTTGTAAATGGCAGTATTTCCTTCTTCACTATGGCAGAATAATATTCCATTGTGTATGTGACACATTTTCTTCATCCATTTATCTCTTAATGGACACAGGTTGTTTCCACGTCTTAGCTATTGTGAATAATGCTGCAGTGAACATGAGCATGCAGCTATCTCTTCAAGATATCTACAAGTAGAGTTGTATATCTACAAGTAGAGTTGCTCTATCATATGGTTAGCTCTGTTTTTTAATTTTTTGAGGAACGTCCGTACTATTTTCTGCAGTGCCTGCACCAGTTCACATTCCCATCAATGGCACCAGGGTTCCCTTTTCTCCACATCCTTCCCAGCATTTTTATTTCTTGTCTTTTGATAACAGCCATTCTAACACATATGAGGTGCTATCTCATTGTGGTTTTGATTTGCATTTCCCTGATGATTAGTGATGTCAACCTCCTTTTCTTAAAACACTTTTATGCAACTAGATGTCTAGGAGAGACATGATTTTACTTTGTTTTGAAATGGGAAAAACTGTTATTCCAAATGGCAGAAGAAGAAGCTTACTAAGTGGAAACTAGGTTTGTCTTTGAGAGAGACCACTCTTTATTTAAAAAGAAACTTCTTTTCCTCTTCACAAAAAAAAAAAAAGCAGAACCTTTTCATTCTGCAAATATGTGGAAGTTCCTGCCCACTTTACCATTTTATTCTTGAGGAAGCCTTATATTCAATGAGATAACTCAATGCCCTTTCTTTAAAGTGTAATAGAAAATGTATCTTTTAGTATTGGAAATTGAGTGTATGTATATATATATATTCTAGGCTCAATATATTTATTTAGGATAGAATATACATATTTAGAACATAACGAAAAACTATTCCCCCTCAAAATTAGAAAATACAGTTCTCAATTTTCTCAAATATGAATTTAGCATTTAAGTAGATCTAAATTTATAGAATTAAATTTATACTTAAAATTACAATTTATTCTAGGGTGTGTGTGTGTGTGTGTGTGTGTTTGTGTGTCTGTGTTATTTTGTTCAGGCATTAGCTTTCCAAAGATCAGGAGTAGAGACTGAATTCCTGCAATAAAGGCATGCTTGAACTTCTCTTCATCTTATACTGGGAGAAAGGCTGGGCATGACACAGCAGGAGCTGGAATGGACTTTTTGGATGCTACATTTACTGTTATTTCAGACTAAGGTTAAACCAGTATGTTGAATCCAACCATTTATATCTGCTTTCTCCTGAAATATAAAGTTTTTAAATTTTTGTAAAAAACAGTAAAGAAATAAAAAGGGCCTAAATAAGGACATTTCTCTTAAGAATGGGAGGGGAGACAAAAATTAAAGAGACATAACCAAAATTTTTAAAAGCAGAGCTGAAATTCACATTCGTGGTATGTGGGAGAGAGGAATGGGGATGGAGTGGGCCAAGAAGTGAGCAGGCGAGCACTGCTAAACCACACAAAGGCTCAGAAACTGGAGGTGCCATGCGCTCCGAAGGCTCTTCTCCACCCTGAGGAAGGAATGCTTATTTCTGCGGAGATGAAATCAGAGTACGTAAACTTAAGATGTAAACTTGGATGACCATGTTGGGGAGGCCTATTGGAGGAACTAAGTGCAAGTCTGTTCATGATAATAAAAAAACTCTTTTCCCCACTCAAATCCCACAATGCTAGGAGCCTGGCTTACATACCCCAGGAGGAAATCAGGTTTTTCTCTGAGCAAAATTACCACTTGCATGGAAATTGATATCTGAAGGTCACCCAGCAAAAATAAAGTCTGACTCATTAGTGATCACTTTATAAGCTTTTAATACCTCACTATTAAGTATGAGAAAATATTTACATATTTGAAGAAATCTTCCCACATAAAAGAGAGAGGTAAAAGACAGAAATTTTCTTTTAAAAAAAGCATTTGGAAGAAAAAGAGATGATACAGAAAGTTTTAAAATAACTAATTAAAAAGTTCTCAGAGATAAGAACATATTGTAATCGTGAAACAAGAATTGGATGCTATAAAAAGGAAGAATACTACATTAGATCCTAAAATTTTAATATCAAAAATGTAAATTAATACAAGGACTAGAAAACATAAGATCCACTGAAGAATTCTTCCAGGAACTGGAACAAAAACTTCAATAAACAAAAAACACAAGAGAAAATATAAATAAACTAGAGGATTCACCTAGGAGGCCCTAGGACAGTATACAATTGATGAGTAGAAATTCTTGAAAAAGTAGAATATATTCTTTGGAAAAATTTCAAAGAATCAATAAAGAAAATAAACCTAAAATAAAAACCTGGGTTTCTGGATTAAATTGCTCACAAAGTGTCTACAAAGCAAAATGATTGACAGAACTAACACCCAAACACATCAGAAATAAAGTTTTGTTGCTTAAGCTACCCAGTCTATGGTACTTTATTATGGCAGCCCAACCAAACCAATACATTTCGGAAACACATTATGGCAGTTGTCCTCTTGAGGACATGGACCCAGGACATAGCCTGGCAGTCAAGCACAGATTCAGTTGAAGAGAAGTACCCCTGTCAATCTTGGGATGAAGGTAAATCCTGGTGCAAGAAATGAACAATCCTGGAAATACATAAGGGAGAAGAGACTTCCTTCCGATTTCAGTTCCAAAGGATTTGGGAGAGGGTGTATGATGGCATTTGGGCTGGTTTCTAAGCTCTGAAAACACTTAGGGCATTTCTAATAACCAGGTGAGCTAGCTCCCCTCAACCCAGGTGGAAGCAGGAAGGGAGCTGGTCCAGTAGAGATTCTCTTAAGGTCAGATTTGGACAGAGAGGGATGCTGCTACTCATAGTTATATGCTATTTTCTGCTGGTGCACTTTCATTATCCCTAAATATTTGGTAAATACCTCCTAAATTTCATAGCCTATTCTTATTGCACGGGACTATGAACCCAGGTATTAGAAGGCATAGCTAAGGATTAGCCAGAGCAAAGCATCAGTGGCGCCCCCCCACCCGCCAAGAAGGACAGCTATGCTCAGGAGAAAGCACTTACAAGATCATTGGCTGCACAGAAAACACATTTTCTGTTTCTGTTAGCTGTTCATTATCTATTTGGCATGATGGGTCCTCTTCCAAGGGCCAATGGATTCTTCAAAGGCCTAAGAAAATATTTTATTACTTGAAACAAAATTTGACTCAAATATATAAAGAGAACAGTTCAATATTTCATTTAATGAACCAAATCTCTAAACCTCCTCCATCTGTACTCATTTACTTGATTTCCATCCAATAACCATAGACGAACTCTCCCTGGATGGATCTAGGACCAATATTCCACTTATGTACTAGATATCACCCCTTCCCTGGCACTTCTTTTCTTTCCAGTATCATAATTTCTCTCTTCCACTGAATGATTCCCAGTATTATACATTTTTTGCTATAAGATCTCATACCTTAAAACATTTTACTCTTGATGTCACATTCCCCTATGCTATCGCCTTGTTCTGTTTCTCTTTATATTAAACTCCCTGAGAAGAGTCTCTCTTCACTAGCTCAGCTTTTCATCTGCCTTTGTCTCTTAAATCTACCTTAAATAGACTTTGTCCCTATTACACCACTAAAAATGATTTTGCCAAGGTCAACAAAGATCTCCTCTTACTCGACCTCTAAGCAGCATTAAACATAGCAGGCTGCTCCCATGTTCTCAAAGCATTTTCTTTATTTGGTTTCCAGGACACCACATTCTCCTAATTTTTCTGTTTCATCTCTGGCCTTGCTTCTTCTGAATCTTCTTTGCTGGTTTATCCACCTCTTTTAGATCTCAAAATGCCAAAGTGCCCCTAGGCTCAGTTCTTTCTATAGTAACCTCACTTTCTACATTTACTCCTTAGGTGATCTCATGCAACCTCATGGCTTTGAAAGTAATCTATAAAGTGATGGCTCTCACATTTAAATCTCTGGCCTCACTTAGTCTCTTCAAGTCCATACCAATGTATTCTATGCTACTTAAGCCTTAGTTTCCTGCTCCTTACAACATCACTTCTCGCCCATTCTCCTCTGTTTTAACAAACAGCAGCATAATTGGCTACATAAATCTATCAGCTATGATGACAACATCCTACTACTTTTACCCTAAGATGTAGGGTCTTAATAGAGAATTTTTAATATTTTCAAATACTATCCTTTCAGAGCAAAGTCCAGAGCAAAACAATAAAATAACATTTTTAAAAATTTAAGTGTTAAAGAGAAAAAAAAAAGGTTCCTTCTATCCAAGTATAAGTTGAAGAACCATCGTATCATGTGTATCCTCTGGTAACCAACTCTTCAGAAATTGAATAAGAAAATATAGGTTTAAACCATCACTGGAGAGACTGAAAGGCACGAGGGAGGGCTTCTTCCATGTGAGCCCAGACGGGTCCTGAGGAAGTTGGAGCCACACTGTCCCTCAAAGCGCTTATAAGACTTGGGTAGGCAACAATATGTTCTGGAAGATTTCAAGCTGACATGTCCTCCCGGTAGGGAGGAGGAAAGATCCAATAACCTCCCGAGGGCCCACATAACTTCGAGATTTACAGTGCACCCTAACATTACCACCACACTGTGGCGACACAGTACACATGTAACATTAAACCAGTCACCATCTGGGACCCTTCTTGGCCTAGGCAAATTTAGTAGCCTCACAGAATTTACACCTAAGGAGGTATTCACATATGTGTGTGTCTCCAGCACTTTTATTTTGTTTTATTATTTTTTTTATTTTATTAACACACAGTGCCTTTCGGATTTCCTTTTTAGTCTACCCAAATAACAGGTTTTAGCACGTCAGGTGATATTTTGCTTCCTGAAGCATTTAAATTAATTTTCTATTACCAATGCAAATGTGTACTTTCCAATTTACCCACTGCACAATAAAATCTAATTTAAAGCAATTAATGTTCATTAATGGCCCCATCTGCATGTTTATCACTTTATCCTTAAATACTTGAGACATCGTATCCATATTTTATAGCACACTTTTTATCCTTATTTTATAGAATTCTTATCCTCAAGGGTAAATGTAAGACTCATGTGCTAGATCTCATATATTTATAAGAAAACTACATTGCCTTTTTTTATAGCTAAATGAACAGGTTGAATGTGCATAATGCCAAATGCACCTAACACAAAAAAAGGTTTGTACTCGTGTGCTCAGCTCCCTCTGACGTTTTCCTTTTTCCCTGGAACTGGTGCAGCACAGCAGTGAATGTATGCCTGCCAGTTCTGCAGCCCTCAGACAGGATTTCCCCGCAAATGGGATGAAATGCAGTAGCAGCAGCAGCATTGTGAGGGTTCCCTACCTTCCCGCCGAAGTAGGGCAATGCCTTGCAGGGAATGGGTGGGTGGGCAGCGAGTCTCACAAAGCATTCTGAACATGCTCTTTAGTACCAGCCAGGCACTGCTTTGTCACTTCTTTGTTGTGTTAGCTGTGTACACTTGAGGGAGGACACTGTCTAACCTCTCTGAGCATCTGTTTTCTCATCCTGCCTGATTAGGTTTTTCTCAGGACTGAATAAGATAACACGCTAGGAGATAAAAGCAAATCATGACTAAGGGAGTAGGTTCTACCCTACCAGACTGCTTGAGTTCAGATCCTGGCTTCACCTCTTACCAGCTATATGTGAATGTGTGTGAGACCGCTCTGTGTCATGGTTTCCTCACCTGCAAAATGGGTATCATACCTGTATCTACCTCAAAGCATTCCTGTGAAGATTAAAATGAGTTACTATGTTAAATTTCTTAAAACAGAGTTTGGCAAATCATAAGGTCTTGGTGAACGTTAGTAAAAAAACAAAACAGTAGGTACTTTGGAAATAACACCTATTTTTATTAAAGGCTTTTCCCTAGAATCACAATCTGTGATGCTAAAATGTGGCTTCTGGGCTTAGAGACAAAAATCCTGGCACAAGGGCACATGCAGGTGGCTGGTCTCACCCCCATCCCCCATCCTAGAGGAAAACATAGTAAGTACCCCTTCTGTGACACTATTATGTCTAAAGCCCAGACAAACAGCCAAATGCATGTATAATTCGTGCAAAGGAAAAAAGGAAAAAAAGTCAACAATATGTTTACACCATATAACAAGAAAAGCAAATGAGTTTAAATGGTATTTTTTTTAATAATGTTGCTGAACCAAGATCAACTCATCTGATTTCTATATTCCTTAAAAAAAAAAGCTAATAATGTTTCCACATGTGTGATTTCAATTAAATTTACATTTATGAATCATTATCATTTTAGTGGAAGGCAAAATGATATTCGGCTTGTCGCTGGAGGGGCAGATGGAGATCGAGTTTAGGAAGTTGACACACTAGCTGACAGAAATGGGTAAAATTTACGTTCCAACCAACCTAATGGCAAGCAATTATCTCTGAACTAGGATAACAAATGTGCTTTTTATCCTCGAAAGATGACATGCGTTATAGAAGTTTCCAGAAGGCATATTTCTGTAAAGAAACAACTGCTTCTGTATTCAACATTTAGTACAAGAGTTTAATTGGATACTGACCCTTTTAGAAGATTTTGTTACAAGTTAAAGTTAGATAGTAAGAGAACAGAAAAATCTACCTGAAATTGTCTGCTACTTTCTGTTATCTATTTCTCTGTTTAAATATTGCCTTACAATGTACTTTTATGTCATATTCAATACGATTTATAGATTTTGGCATTATCAAAATAAAAATTACTCTGCACAATCGTAGTAATACTATCTTGTATCATAAATAAAACAAATAGAAGTGGGAATTTGGTGTTTATCTTGGCTCGAAAGACTATCACCTTATCAAGAGAAAGACATTTTTGACTATGTTTAAATGACATTGCATATAAAAAAAGTTGGCAAATATACTGGTAAAATTCACTACAAATGACATTATATAATTAAAGTGTATTCATATAAGCCTTTAAGACAATTTAAATGTGTTATAGTGTGAATTTCTAATGTTTTAACTTGCAAATTTATAATATGTAAAAAAGTAACAAAACTAGATGCACTGTCCTATCTACAAATTGCATATCTTGAAATGAGATGAAACACTTATATGAATGACTTTCATTTACTTATTTTCATAAAGGCATAAAATATAACTACTCTTGGATAAAGAAGTAAAATTTTGAAAATTAAGTTACACAGAAAGTCCAAAAATATACATTTATAGTCTATTACAGATGGAAATAACCATTGTTATATTGTTGAAATCACATGCTAGAAATAAGAAAGCTGAAGCTCAGAAATGTTGCTGTAACATCTAACTGTGGTATTTAATAACAGCAATGGTAAAGAGAAAATGAAAATATCTTCAGCCATTTAAAAATTAGCCATAACCTTATTTTAACAGTATTAAAATCTAATCTAACAAAAATGTTGGAAAGAAAGGTATATCAGAAAAAAATTCGGCTTGAATATGATGTATTTAAATGAATTGATGACAATTCTGTCAAACCAAAGGGAAGAGCAAAAGAACAGAAATGAAAGAAAAATAATATTGAGCAACCACCGTATGCCAAAGTGAAGGTAACAATACCTAGAGTCATCATGAGGACTAAACAAGATAGATGATTATATAAAGTGTTAAATCAAAATCACAGTAACATTTGGACAATTTTAAGATATAGTAGAGAAATAATGGGAGATGAAGTAAGGTCCTTGAGGATGTCAAAGAACTTGATCCGGAGCACAGGGGCAAGAACTGCCCGAGAAACGGAGAAGGAACAATTTTGACACTGTGGTAGTAAAGAAAAATCGAAAGATAATTGTAAATGCGGAAATATCTTCAAAGGACAGCCCTTCATAAACATGATATTCTCTGTAAAATAGGAGGTGGCATTCACATGTAAGAGTGAGCGAGAGAAGGGAGATAGGGTTTGAAGAGTTTAGTGAAGAGAAAGCAAAAAGGTACTGAGTGAGAAACACAAAAATGCCAGGAAGCACCAATCGTTTAGAGATTGCAATTTTTTCATGTTACCACTTTACCCTGGCTTGGGTAATATTTTCTGCGGCCCAGTTTAGCAACTAGGGTCTTGAAGACAGATGGTTATACTCAGTAGAAAGATGATAATGATGATGACGATGGTGATGATGACAAATACTGACTCTTTGTTACTCTGTCAAGCATTATGCAAAGCTGTTTCTATGAATTATCACATTTCTTATATACTCACACACACACCAATGCACACACGATGTTGTGTATATCCATGAGATTGTTTTTATACAACTTTATTAAGAGGTATAATTTATATACCATAAAATTCACCCATTGCATATGCACAATGAAGTGATTTTTATAAATTCATAGAGTTGGCAAGCATCCCAAGTCAGTTTTAGACCATTTCCATTACTCCAAAAAATTCCCTTGAGCCTATTTACACTCAATATGGCTTCAACTCCTAAACACAGATAACCATGATTTGCTGTCTCAATAAATTTGCTTTTCTGGACAGCTCATATAAATGGAATCAAATAATATAAAGATTTTTTGTGTGTGTGAGTGTGGCTTCTTTCACTTAGAATGTTTTTTGTGGTTCATTCATGCTGTAGTGTGTAGTATTTTGTTCCTTTATTATTGCTGAATACCATTTAATTATATGGCTACACCACATTTTGAAATTCATGGGCATTTGGACTGTTTCCAGTTTGGGGCTATTATGAATAATGCAGCTACGAACATTCACAGACAATTATTTGTATGAACATATATTTTTACTTCTCTAGTAAATTTCCTAGAAGTACAATTTGGAATTACAAGGCTGTGTGATAAGATTATGCTCAACATTTTACCAACTAGACTTAAATTAAAAAAAAAAAAATGTGTAAAAAATATTTTAAGAACCTGCCAAAATGTTTTCCAAAGTAGATGTACCATTGTATATCCCCACTAGAAATGCACATGTCAAATATGTTATGTGTCTACTGAGATGGCCATGTGGTTTCTGTTCTTTATTTTGTTAATATTGTTATTTTACTGGTTGATTTTCAATGTAAAACCAATTTCCTAAGATAAGTCCAACATGCTCATGATATATTATCTTTTTTACATGCTACTGAATTTGTTTTGCTAATATTTTGTTAAAGAATTTTGCATATATTTACATTAGGGATATTTATCTATAGTTTCCTTTTCTTGTGACTTTTTTTTTTTTTGGCTTTGGTATTAGGGTGATTCTGGCCTAAAAAATGAGATAAGAGTGTTCCCTTCTCATTTATTTTGGGGGTTTGTAAACATTAGCATTTCTTCTTTAAATATTTGAAAGAATGAACTAATTAAGACATGAGAGGCTGGACTTCTGTTTGTGGGAAGATTTGAAATTACTAATTAAATCCCTTGTTCTGGTCTTTTTTTTCTATTTCTTTTTGAGTCCATTTTAGTGATTTGTACATATAATTTTCTGCTCTAATCTTTAGTTCCTGCCTTTTGCTTACTCGGGACTTTGTTTACTTTTTTTAAAAATCATTTTAAGGGTGGAAGCTTAGGTTATTGAAATTAGAAACTCTCTTCTTCAGTGTTATAAACATTTAGAGTTACAAATTTCTCTCTAAGCATTGCTTTAGTTGCAGTCCATAATTTTCATCTATTTTGTTTTAGTATTCATTCAACTCAAAATAATTTTTGATTTCCCATTTGGTTTCTTCTTTGACTCATGGGTTATTCAGAAATGTATTAGTACTCAAATATTTGGCACAGATTTCTTTCTATTGCAGATCTCTAACTTAATTTTATTGTGGTCAGAAAACATACTTTGCATGATTTCAATTTTTATAAAATGTTGGACAATATAGTCTCTCCTAGAGAATACCGCATTTTCAAAATATGTATTTTGCAGTTATTGAATGAAATGTGTTATAATGTCAGTTAAGCAATATTGGTTGGTAATATTCAGTCTTCTATACCCTTGCTTATTTTCTGTTGAGTTATTTGCTATATCGATTATTGGAGTAGAGTATTGAAATTTCCACTTACTATTTTTTTTAATTGTCCATTTTTTCTTTCAATTCTGTTAAGTTTTTGCTTCAAGTATTTGGGGTCTCTATTCTTAGGTGCATATACTTTCATAATAGTTACATCTTTCTAATGTTTTGACCCTTTTTAAATTTGTGAAATGTCTCTCCTTATTTCTAATGATATTTATTATATTAAAGTTTATTTTGTTTGATATTAATATAGCTACTCCAGATCCATTATGGTTACCATTTCATAGTATATCTTTCTCCAACTTTTCACTCTCAAGTTATTTGTGCTTTTGCACCTGTTGCGTCTCTTCTAGACAGCATAAACACATCGCAGAATGCCAAAGAAAACTTGATTTTTTTCCTCCATAATTAGCACCCTAAAGATTTAAATTACAAAGGTAATAGAGACACCATCTACCCTAAAACCAAGCAGTTATAAGAACAAGTAATGAGGTACAGAAGTTTTGACACTATGCTTTGGAAACTTTGGATACCTTTCGTTTTAGGAAACTCTACAATATGGAATTCAATGTTTAACTGTTCTAGGAGAACTCAGATAAATGATTTTGAGTTTCTCAGTCACTTTATCTTTCACCGTAATTTTGATTACTTCAGATACCCTATTATAGTTCTAAGAATACAAGGAAAATATAAAAAACATTTCACTATTTATATCATATTATTCCTTCACTGAAATTGAAGGAGAATGCACTATTTTCTTATTGCCTACAATATTGTCAACCAGGTCAGTGACCGATATACTAACAGAGCAGGTATTAGATTTTTACTCTTAATTCTATGACTCTGTGGAACACTGCAATTGACAGATATGACTCATTGCTTCTTTTTAGCCACTACATGTAGACATTTCATCTTCTCTTTGCTCACCAATAAAACATACTCTTCTCCCCAAGTCTATGCTTTCAAAGCACTTGTAATAATATATTGCAACCTCTATGAATCCAAATGCATCGATTTCTACTCATTCAACTTTTAGGAAACACACTGTTTCCATGTCACTTAGGTTATTATTTCTACTGGCTGACCTGCAACAAGAAGGATACTGTGTTGACTAAAGTGTCACAGGGTTGGGACTAATGCTCCAAATAAATTAATATTTATCTGAATCTCAGGAAGGTAAGACTGAGAACTACCCATGGAGCTGAGTGTGAGGAACATCTTGGAATAAGCAAAGGCAGACACATCTTTGCTGATCTATACCTTGGGCAGACTGAAGATGTCAGAGTCATCATGTCTCCTACAGATCATTCTAATGTCTAAGAGGATCACCCTTCTGCAATGTCATTGCTGAAACAGATTGTGTCCAAGCAATGCATAATTATTGGACTCTAACAATGGTAAATTTATGAACTATTTTAGTCTCATTCTTTTCCTAAGTCTTGGAATTTATGTCTGATATACTTTCACTGATTTTTGCAATCTAGGCTAGCAAGTCTACCTACCATGCCTCATCAAGTTATGACAAGCTGCACAGGGGAATTTCCTCTTGAAACTTCACAATCATTTTTTTAATTAATCCAACAATTAGATACTTAGGAGGGCTCCAATTTTGGAGATAGGTCTAGGGCTTACTATTTAAAAGGTTACTACAATTGAAAGTTATTGAAGACTGGAGGTCTCTTCTGAATTAGAAGCTTGTCCCAGATAAGGTCTGCTTCCTTATGATTGGCTAAAATAACTTTATGCTTATCAAATAAACTAAAATAATGTTATTATGTTTGTCAAACTTTTATTATTTATTAATAACAAAATGTTTTTATAACAATTTACAGTTTTCAAATTATTCCCATGTCTATTAATATGCTTTATTCTTATTATAATTCTGAGAGGTAGGCATTATTGTGTCTATAGTTAATAAGTGGCAGAATCTTGATTGGAATTCGGTTCTTCTGATACTGTATTAATGTTCCTCACACTGCATGACAGAGGTTCTCTTCATCAAAAATGTAATTGTCTTGCTATTTGTATAGCATTTGTGTGGAATAACGTACATAAGGTACATTTATTTTCTCCACATACATAAGAGAAAATAAATTTAATGATTGAATTTGCAAGTCATAAGGGATTAAGTAAATTTTATTACATCTATAAGTTAAATCTTGTATATCTACTCAAAAGGCATTATTTTGAATATTTATTGTCATGAAAATACAACCATGATATACTAAATAGAAGAGAAATTTCCAAAATACTATGCATAAACAGCATAGATGGCCCAGAAACAGATGCACACATATATAGTCAATTGGTTTATGACAAAGATGCCATTAAAATTCAGGAGGAAGAGAATTTACTTTCAATAAATGGTTCTGGAGCAATTAGATATGTATATGAGAAAAAATAAACCTCCCATTATTTCACACCATATGTAAAAATTAACATGAAATGTCCCATGAACCTAAATGTAAAATAAATAAATAAATAAAAATAAAATTTCTAGAAGAAAACAGAATACCTTCATACCTTTGGGTAGTAAATAATATCTTAAGTAGTATATGAGAGGCTGAAAACAACCCAAATGTTTACCAATAGAAGAATAGATAAATTGTGGCATGCAATACACTAGTCAGTAGCATTAAAATGGAACAATGGAACAAGTTAATGATAGTTGAAATAAGGGGTACATATCTCATAGATATTAAGTTGAGGAGCCAGACATAAGAATAGTTCATACGGTATGATTCCATCAAGAATATCAATAGGAATAATTAATCCATAATGATAGAGGTAAAAAAAAAAACCAAAAAACAAAAAACAAACAAAAAAAAACTACATTGTTACCTCTAGGAGGAAGGGGTACAATGACACATTGTAGAATGCCAGGAATGTTCTTGATCTTGATGTGGGTGACAGTTATATGTAACTTCAAAGTCAGGTATTGCTTTGGTTTCAACGTGTTTTCTTATGGCTAATGCCTCTTAATTGTTTTACTGGATTAAAGTCTGACTTGAGTAACTAGCTATAATGTGCTGCTTTTCCTTCACAATTTTCTGGATGGCAATTTTGAATACTGAATTTTTACCGAATAAAACAAAGTTTTAGAAAAGCCACTCTTCCATCCCCCTCCTTTCACCTTTTTTTCCATATCTACTGTTAGGTAAGATACTAAAAGACTCCACCGAATATTTCTGGTTTTAGCATGACCATGGCTGAACAGTTTCTTTATGAAAGCTCTTTCTTCAAAAGTCATCAATAGCATTTTTAAACCACCAGCATTCACGGCAGAGCATTTTTCACCTCCAAAAACTTCTTTTGAAATAATGATAAGGGACTTGGACATACTAATCCCAGGCTTAGCATCTTAAAAGTGACTGATCTACACAATGTCTTTTTCATTTTCCTTTTAAAATTATTCTTGTTACTTTTATAATTTTACTTTTCAAAAAATAAAAATAAGAGAAGAATATGTCTCTTTTTGTTTTTGTGGAATAAATATTAGAGCTACCTTTCTTCTTTTGCTTTGCCATTTGAGGCATGTCCCAGAAAACAAAAACAAAAAAAACACAGAGACACATGCATTCTCTCTCCCTCCCCGCCCCCACCTCTCTCTCTCTCTCTCTCTCTCTCTCTCTCTCTGACACACACACACACACACACACACACACACACACTAAAAAAAGAAGTCATAATAATCCATTTGGCCATGACCCATCTAGGTTTTAATAACTGACATTTCATGGAGAGATATCCTAAATATGGCTTTAAAGAAACTGTGAGACTGTTTTATGTATAGTATACACAAAACCAGTAAGTTGGTTATGACATTTAAAGTTTAGAACCCACCGAAATCTTGGAGCTCAGGATCATCAGCTCTAGTTTCTCAGTATAGCCAGTTCATTGAAGAATCCGACCAGAATCCCTGTGCCACCTTTTTTTGTCTCTCCTTCTCTTTCTCCCATTCCATTACACAGAGGCTTAAAGGGAAACACTGAGCAAAGGAGAAAAATTTTTCATAGCTCTGTCCTTGACCCCAAAGCTTTGGCCCCAAACGCAGCTGTTCCATACAACCATATTCCCATTTCATTGCCTCTCTAGTTTCCTGGCATTTATTTTAATTGTAAAATGAGCAGAAGTTTGAAATACGATCAGAATTAGTTCCAACAATGTATCTGTATTCTATCTTTTTGAAGATGAGTTCACTAACAACTTCTGGACTTGAACTTTTGATTTGAGATAGGAATAAAATGAGGTTTCCCTTAATAAATGAAAGGGTATGTGACATAATTGGGATATTGTAAAACATCCTGAGGAATCATGGGTGGAAAGCATTATTGGAGAATAAATTACTAATTACATTAGTGGTCTGCTCTGCTCAACTCAGCATATAACTTTAAACTATACTTGGCATGTAGGCCCATTATTGTAATTTATTTTCCTGCATTTTTAAAATATCAAATGAGTTATTTTTAATAATGCTGTTTTCAAAGGTAGATCAAAGAAAGTCTTCATAATTCTCTTAGGTTACGAACAAAGACACAGAAATATTTAAATTGGAAGCTCTCGAGGGGTTTATATCTATTACTATGTTTTATACATTATCCAATTTCCTCTTGGCAGCCACAGATTCTGAATTATAATTGTGGTAATCATAATAATAATGAAAATGAGTGACATCTTTTACTACTTTTAACTGTGCCCTTTGTTCTTGAGATGTGCGATCTCATTTCAGAAGATGTAGAGAGATTTGAGCACCCTGACAGAGGTTGACAAGTAAACAAGTCAAGAGACACATCTCTACCCTCTATCACAGTGTTGTCTGACTGTCTCTCCTTCTTTCCCAGCCATTTCTAGGAACAAAATGTGCATCTGGTTAATGTAAAAGGGACAAGATCTCTTTATGTTTGGTAGAGTTTTGTTTTACTTTTTATCCACAATGTTGAGTTTTCCTCAGCACTAGCAATGGTGTCATACACCTTAGCATACAGTCAGAATGCTTTTGGAGAAGCTCATTACAGATATATCAGAGGGTCTTTAAATAATCTTATAAATGAAAGGAGTTAATTCTTTATACATGTTACAAGAAGACTATCTACAGGATAAATAAAAATAAAAATAAAAAAAGTGACGAAAATCAGCAATCCTCCCTTTGACAGCCCATTCACAAGTTTTGAGTAAGAATTCAAAATGATGATAATGTTTTCCATTGCGTTTGCCCTCCTGGAGACAAGCAATCATCTCGTGCATTCCAAACACTGTGGTATAATTCCCTATTGCACTAGACTTTGAAGCATGCTTTCTAACATCTTTAAAATGTCCCTTGATTTAGTCTCCTTAAAGAATGATGACAAGCCACCCACTGTCAAGGGTTCACAGTTTCTCTAGTCTGTGTCATCATGAGTGTGGTAGATTGAGAAATTTGGTTGAACTGAAAATAAGAAACTATGATACTCATTTTACTCTCCCCTGACAGATACTGGCAGAGAGAAAATATAAACTTAACAATGTCCTAAGGGCTCAGGTGATCTCCCCACTCTTCCCACTTATAAACACCTTAGAAATTGCTGGTGAGCCAACCAAGACAGTCAAGAAGTTCCCTCTTCAACAATTTATAATGTAAACTCTTGAGGGGAAAAAATTGGTACGGCCCTTGTCAAATTAAGTAATCACTGCAGACACGTTAACTCCAGGCATTTTTTTTGATAACAATGGCTTTAGGATCAGGCACATCTAGTCTGTGTAAAAGAGATAAAGATGGGACATATGCTCTTACATTGATGACCAAAAATGAACCATAGAGACTCTGGTTCACTATAGATTTTGTTTGTTTGTTTCAATCAGAATATTCAGTTATTGCAAATGGTGATTTTAAAAACAAAAATTTCAAGAGACTCTATACATTGCCTACTATTTAGCCTCTGTTTCTTTGGGAGGAAGTGGAAGCTAAAATCAAACACACACTGCAAAAAGATAATTGAGTTTTCCAATCCTCTTAATTCAAAACTAGGATGAGTAATAAAGTTCCCCTGCCTTTGCATTTACTTCAGACAAGATTTTAGAAAACATAAGACTCTAAATAGTACTGACATTAATTTTTATTTTAAAAGCATTTCTATTTTCTTGTAGAGCAGTCAATCATCAGAGGTTGGTTATAAATTATGACTATTATAACATGATTAAAATTTTGCGATAGCATAAAAAATCCTCACTACCAATATCAGAGTTGCTTGTTTTAATAGCATTTCTAAAGAGCAATGACATATAGGGTCGAAGATGACCCAGCGAGGCCTTTTACATACTATAGTTTTAGAGTAATTATGAGTCCCATTAGGGATGGTAGCAATATTTTCAGGACCCATATCCCTACAAAGGTCCTCAAAAACTGGAAGCATAATTCACATTACAGATCACCAAATACATGTTTAGCTAAATTCAATCTTCCTTTCAAAGAAGCTCATAAAACAATTGTTCTAATGTACTATACAACTGGGAACAAATAGGTGACGTGCTTTCAAACCTTAAGCCTGTATATCAACAATTCAATACAAGGGTGATGATGGTTATTGTAACTATCAGTGACTTTTATTGTACGTACCAAGTACATCAAAACAGAGTCATAACTTAAAGATCAAGAACGAGAAAGCAAGAGATGGACAGATAGACAAAAGGGGAAAGGAAAGGAGAGAAGAACACCAGTAAAGAAAAAAAGAGAAAAGAAAGGAAAGGAAAGT